>NW_003852450.1:5285753-5288251 GCF_000181295.1 Otolemur garnettii | reverse complement strand
CTGGGTGTATCTGGCCGGTGCCCTGCCAAGTGAGCTATGGGCACCACCTCAAACTTCATTTATATTTCATCAGTTTTTCCACTAATATCTTTTTTCTGCCCCCGGATTCAATAGAGGATGCCACATTACATTTTGTTGTTATATCTTCTTATTCTTCTCTCGTCTGTGACCATTTCTCAATCTTTCCTTGTTTTTCATGACCTTGATAATTTTAAAGAATAGTGGTCAAGTTGCTAAATAAATTTGGAAGGGAAACAGCAGCTTAAACAACAAACATTTATTATCTTACCCAGTTTTTGAAAGTTTGGGGGAATTCAGAGGTGGTTTCACTGGGAGGTTCTGGTCTCTCATGAGGTTGCAGTCAAAATCCTGCCTGGTGCTATCATCTCCTGAAGATTTGACAGCAGCCATAAAGTTTGCTTTCAAGTTCACCTACGTGGCTGTTGCCAAAAGACCTTAGTTCCTTGGTGACTATTGATTGGAGGTCGCATTCCTTATCATAGAGACCTTTTCACCTGTGAAAAGAAAGGGAGAGAACAAGATAGAAACTTGAATCTATCTATGAATACCTTTTATAAGCTAATCTCCCAAATGACATATATCACTATTCTATGGATCTTACTCAGACCAACCCCAGTATAATATAGAAAAGGACAACACAAGGCTATCAGTGGGGTAGGGACTGTAGGGAGCTATCTTGAAGGCTGATGACCTCATATACCATGTTTTCATTCTCCTTGGAATATCTTATTTTTTTGCAGTTTTTGGCTGGGGCCAGGTTTGAACCCACCACCTCTGGTATATGGGGCCAGCATCCTACTCCTAGAGCCATAGGTGCTGTCCTGGAAATATCTTAAGTACAAAATAACATTGGTTATCATCATCAGATAAAATTTTATGCATTTTGACTTCTTTCTCTCTCCTATATCTTTTTTCTTGTCTGTTTATTTTATTTTTTTATTTTTTGCTGTTTTTGGCTGGGGCCAGGTTTGAACCCACCACCTCCAGTATATGGAGCCAGCGTCCTTCTCCTTTGAACCACAGGTGCTGCCCTATTTTTTGTTTTCGGTAAGAGACACAAGATCTGGCTTGGCACCTGTGGCTCAAGTGGCGAAGGCACCAGCCACATACACCTGAGCTAGCAGGTCCGAATCCAGCCCAGGTCTGCTAAACAACAATGATGGCTGCAACCAAAAAATAGCCGGGTGCTGTAGTAGGCGCCTGTAGTCCCAGCTACTTGGGAGGTGAAGGCAGGAGACTTGCTTGAGCCCAGGAGTTGGAGATTGCTGTGAGCTATGATGCCATGGCACTCTACCCAGGGCGACAACTTGAGGCTTTGTCTCAAAAAAAAGAAAAAGAGAGACACAAGATCTTACTCTCTTACTGAGGCTAGAGAATAATCTTTTTCTTTTCTTTCTTTCTTTTTTTTTTTTTTTTTGAGACATTATAACTCACAGCAACCTCGAACTCTTGGGCTCAAGCAATCCTCTTGCCTCAGTTTGTCATTTGTAGTAGAGACAAGGTCTCACTGTTGCTCAGGCTGGTCTCTAATTCCTAAGCTTTGGCAATCTACCTGCCTCAGCCTCCCAGAGTGGTAAGATTACAGGTGTGAGTCACTGCGCCCTGCCACTTGGATTTTTTTTCAATAAGTATATTTGGAAAAAATTTTGGAGATTTATAACAATTTAAAAAAAACATCAGGCGACCCCTGTGGCTCAGTGAGTACGGCGCCGGCCCCATAAACGGAGGATGGCAGGTTCAAAGCTGGCCCTGGCCAAACTGCAACAAAAAAATAGCCAGGTGTTATGGCGGCCGCCTGTAGTCCCAGCTACTCAGGAGGCAAGAGGATCGCCTAAGCCCAGGAGTTGGAGGTTGCTGTGAGCTGTGACACCACAGCACTCTAACCACAGCACTCTATCCAGTGTGACAAAGTGAGACTCTATATCTGAAAAAAAAAAAAAAGAAAAGAAAATGTATGTCATGAATACATAAAATATATATAAATATATGTGGATACTAGTCTATTTATCATTTACTACCATAAAATATTTACAAATAAATTACAAAAAGTTAAAATTTATCAAAACTTATGCACACACTGACCATAAATTCACAGTCAAGAGACATGTAAACAAAAGATACAATATTAAATCATAACCGCATAAAACTAACTGAACTAATTTTGTATCCACCTCCTGTTGCAACTGCAGTGATCTCAAATGTTGGGAGTATCTGCTTAAAATGCCATATCTGGTGGCGCCTGTACCTCAAGCGGCCAAGGCACCAGCCACATACACCAGAGCAGGTGGGTTCAAATCCAGCCTGGGCCTGCCAAACGATGACAACTACAACCAAAAAAAATAGCCGAGCATTGTGGAGGGCACCTGTAGTCTGAGCTACTTGGGAGGCTGAGGCAAGAGAATCTCTTGAGCCCAGGAGTTTGAGATTGCGCTACCCTGGGCGATAGCTTGAGGCTCTGTCTCAAAAAAAAAAAAAAA
>NW_003852450.1:5283986-5285088 GCF_000181295.1 Otolemur garnettii | reverse complement strand
AAAAAAAAAAAGAAGAAGTTGAATAACAGCATGGGACTCATACAAAGTGCCACTAATGATGCTGATGTGCTCTCAAGAAGCAGAGAAAAGTCATGACATTATAACAAATAGTTGAATTGCTTAATACGTACTGTAGATTGAGGTCTGTGGCTGCAGTTTCAAGATAGATGAAATCAACATGAGAATCTATGTAAAAAATGAAAATGAAATTCATGATGCTGTTGCTGCAGCTATACCAACAGGCAGGAAAACCTTGCACAGTTTGTGAAATATCTTTTTATCTTGTACTGAATATGTGGCTTTTATGGGGGGGCAGAATTGCTGTAGGAAAGACATACTTGTAGACGCCAATATCTAAAGCTGGAGAATTTAATGTCATCAAAGGATGGTGATTATTTTAGAAAAAAGTTTGGCTTAAAAAATGTCAAGATAACAAAAGTGGCTTCTGCCAACCAAGGGGCAGTGGATGAGTTACCAGATATCATTAAGAAAATCACTGAGGCGAAAAAATATTTGCCTCAATGACTTTGTTGTTGTTGTTGTTGTTTTTGAGAGAAGAGATCTTACTTTATCACCCAGGCTAGCCTCAGCTTCCTGAGTACCTGGGACTACAAACAGGCACCAGTCTTCCCAGCTTGAACAGGTTTGGGTTTTTTTTTTTTTCAGTTTTTCGCCGGGGCTGGGTAAAAACTGGCACCTCCTGCATATGGGACCGGCACCTTACTCCTTTGAGCCACAGGCGCCGCCCAACTTGAACAGGTTTTTAATGCACATGGAAGTACTCTATTCTGGGGGGGGGGAAATGCCAAAAAGGACACTTGGGAAGGAAGAGAAACAGGCACCAGGATTTAAGGCAGGAAGAGATAGGCTAACTGTTTTATACAAATTTGGTTGTTTGCTGATCAGGTCTTCCCTTATCTTTAAATCTGCTAACCCCCAAGCCTTGAGGGGAAAGATAAACACCAGCTGGCAGTCTTTTGGTTGTACAACAAAAAGGCCTTTTTCTGGATTGGTTTCATCAATGCTTTATTCCTCTGTTACCTTGCCAGTAAGGGACTGTCTTTTAAAGTCCCTTTGATATTTGATAATGCATCGGGCCACC
>NW_003852450.1:5279018-5280026 GCF_000181295.1 Otolemur garnettii | reverse complement strand
TTTTTTTTCAGGGAAGAGAATAAATTTAGTTCATATTACTTAACCAGAGTCAGAAAGTCAAAGTTTCCTACTTTGATCAAGTTTCAAGGGTGTTTTGGTTCTTCTTGGACGTTTGCATATTCACATAAATGTCAGTGGATGTTTTCTCACTTTAACAAATTGGCAGGGGATTAATTAGGATTTCATTAAATCCATACACAAGTCTGAGCTACACTGATATCTTTGTTACATTGAGTAGAAAAGCCTTTGTATCCTAGAACTTTTTAAAATTTTTTCTTACTGTTAGTGATTTTTCATTTTATTTTATTTTTAATGTTCTTTTTTAATGTTATTTTTTAATGTTCTTTTTTTTTCTCTGTACATGGATGCATTTATGTGGTTCAGGGTTTTTGTTTTTTTTAATAGATAAATAATATTTATAAATAAAAATAGAAGATAATTTCAAAAAACAGATCATGCCAAATCTTATACACAATAAAGAAGAAATACTTCAAATTCATCAGTATATCATCAGGATATACCTGATATTAAAATTGGCAAAAATATATTATTATAAAAGGAAATTACAAACATATTTCACTTATAAATGAGGATGCAATATCCTAAACAGCATATTAACAAGTTGAATAAAAAATTATTGTTCAAATAATGTACTTTGGTCAAAATTAAATCCAATTTATGTGAGAGTTAGTCACTATTTTCTTTTCTTTTCCTTTCCCCCACTCCCTCCCTCCTTCTCTGTCTCTCTCTGCTCTCCCCTTCTCCCACCCCCTACCATGTCATTAATTGTCCTTAATTGTCCTCATATCAAAGTTGAAAACATAGGATTCATGTTTCTCCATTCCTGTGATGCTTCACTAAGAATAATGTGTTTCACCTCCATCCAGGTTAATACAAATGCTGCAAAATCTCCATTTTTTTAATGGCTGAATAGTATTCCATGGTATACATATACCACAGCTTGCCAATCCACTCCTGGGTTGAGGGGCATTTAGGCTGTTTCCACAT
>NW_003852450.1:5276336-5278307 GCF_000181295.1 Otolemur garnettii | reverse complement strand
AATCTCCAAATCTTGGGCTTAAATGATTCTCTTGCCTCAGCCTCCCAAGTAGCTGGGACTACAGGCGCCCCACCACAATGCTTAGCTATTTTTTTGTTGCCATTGTCATTGTTGTTCAGCTGGCACCGGCTGGGTTCAAACCTGCCAATGTCGATGAACGTGGCTGGCGCCATAACCACTGTGCTTTGCACACTGAGCCAGATGAAGACTTTCTTAATTCCCTGGAGAACATGGTGGTGCTGCAGGACCTTGGGAGCGCCTATTGGATCTCAGCCCTGGTGAGGAGATGCAGTCACCAGGCCCTAGATGCAGACACCTGGGATGCTTTCCTTCTCTGACTGCACCTTAGCCCTGGTCGAGCAGAGGTGCGAATGAGGGTGAGGAAGGTGGGCTATCGGCAGGGTTTGGGGTCCCTGGAGCTGTGTCACACCAGGATAGTGGCCAGCCGAGTTTACCATAGGGGCTTAACCCAGTCACATAACCGTTAAAAAAATAAAAGCTGATGTTGGCCAGTCTCTTCTAAAAAAAATAAAATGAAGACTTTCTTGCTGCCAGCACTGAACACTGGATGCCACTCCTGACATGAAAATTGGCTTTTACTGTTAGAATACATGCTGCTTTCCTCCTTCTTCCTTTGCATTACTATTTCCCAAGTCAACATCCCATGTGGACGTGTCTGCTCAACCAACCTGAGGCCATGTGCCTGCATACTCCCTTACTGTAAAAGGTGCTAGGGCAGTAAGTACCTGGTCCTTCTACTATAATGGGACACTGGCCATGCTTGCTACTAAAGCTCAAACGGTGGGGAATTCCCCAGATACAGGAAGGGGGTTCGGATGAAAGGCAGCCAGAGACAAGGAATCTATCCAGAGTAGTGTGGAAATATATTAGACTGCTGATGCAACAAGCTAGTTGTCTTAAAGGAATTTTAAAAAACCAATCTGAGAGAATCTCATAACTGTGAAAGCACATCAGACTCTTCAACAGGAAGATGAACGGTTGCATTATCACTCAATAGAGCAGAGTATCAGTAACAGACTTCCTTTGCTTTGCCCACTTCTCTCACCACAGCCCTGCAATGGTGGATTCTTATAAAACTGACACTTTCGAGGCACCCAGTGCCCTATCTCTGTATAGGATAAATTATCCTTCCTAATCATTGCAGCATCAGGGGAAAGTGAGTCCAACAACCCCTGAGGCTTGCTGAAGGAATCAAATGTACTTGAAATCAAAGTGCTGTAGCAAAGTCAAGCATTACCAAGCAGTGGTTTAAAAAGGTTTTCTGAGCAGCTGTCAGAACCACCACAAAATCCTACAAACACCTCCATGGAACTGTTAAAGGCCTTGAAAAACAAAGTTTGAAAACCACTGGGTAATACAAAGAACAAGGGACAGGTCTCTAAGAGACTTGAGTTCTAAGTGTGCCGCTGGAGTTAAGTTCCTACATCTCTGAAAGTTTTAATTTTTTTTTTTTTTTTGAGACAGAGTCTCACTATATCACCTTCAGGAAGAGTGCTGTGGCATCACAGCTCACAGCAACCTCAAACTTGTGTGCTCAAGCAATTCTCCTACCATGATGCCTGACTATTTTTTTATTTTGGGGCAGTTTTGGCTAGGGCTGGGCTTGAATCTGCCACCCTGGGTATATGGGACCGGTGCCCTACTCCTTGAGCCACAGGCGCCACCCTCCCATCTATTTTTTTGATGTAGTCGTTGTTGTTGTTTAGCTGGCCTGGGCTGGGCTTGAACCCACCAACCTCGTTGCATGTGGCTGGTGCCATAACCACTGTGCTACAGGCGCCAAGCCTAAGTTTTAATTTTTTAAGTCTTAGTTTCCTCTTCTATAAAATCAAAAAGTATAGCCATCCGACAGGGTTATTATAAGGATCAATTAATATACGTAGGCTCGGCACCCATAGCCCAGTGGTTACGGTTCTGGCCACATGCGCTGAGGCTGGTGGGTTTCAGCCC
>NW_003852450.1:5273404-5275525 GCF_000181295.1 Otolemur garnettii | reverse complement strand
GGCACTCTACCCAGGGGGACAGCTTGAGGCACTGTCTCAAAAAAAAAAAAAAAAAATTAATATATGTAAAATCTAGCTGAGTAGTAGAGTGTTCTAGAAGTTAAAAAGTTAATAATTTTCTTCTCAGCCGGGCGTGGTGGCTCATGCCTGTTGTCCCAGCTCTGTGGGAGGCCGAGGCGGGTGGATCACCTGTGCTCAGAGGTTTGAGACCAGCATGAGCCAGAAGGAGAACCAGAGTGAGATCCTGTCTCAACCAAAAATTGCTGGGCGTTCTGGCAGGCGCCTGTAATCCCAGCTACTTGGGAGGCAGAAGCCAGAGAATCACTTAAATCCAGGGACCCAGGGGTTGGCAGAGGTTGCTATGAGCCATGTACCTTACTGAAGGACACAAAGTGAGACTCTGTCTCCTCCATTAAAAATAATAATAATAATCATAATAATTTTCTTCTCACAGGTACACGAGACCATAAATTTTAAACCTAGTACTTGGGTCCTATGTCTGTAGTGCCTGGGTAATTTCTGCTGTCACAGAATACATGGAGGACAGAGGCTCATTGTTCCTTGTCTCAAGAATGTCATAACACACAGCAAGGACTTTATCTAACAAGTGCAAATGTAATATAATCAATTTACCCTCATATTAATCTGGAAAAAAAAAGTATTTTACAACAGCATTAATGATAAAACCAAGCTTACAACCTTTTTCTTTTTTTTTTTTTTTGAGACAGAGTCTCATTCTGTCACCTTGAGTAGAGTGCTGTGGCATCACAACTCACAGCAACCTCAAACTCTTGGGCTTACGTGATTCTCCTGCCTCAGCCTCCCAAGTACTTGGGACTACAGGCGCCCAACACAACACCTCGCTATTTTTTTGTTGTTGTTGCAGTTGTCATTGTTTAGCAGGCCCAGTCCAGGTTGAACCCACCAGCCCTGGTGCATGTGTCTGGCACCCGAGCTACAGGCACTGAACCTCAGCGGGTTTTTCTAATTTTAGTAGAAACAGAATCTTGCTCTTGCTCAGGCTGGTCTCCAACTCCTAAGCTCAGGTGATCCACTCACCACAGCTTCCCAGAATGCTGGGATCACAAGTGTGAACCACTATGCCTGGTCTATATTTTATTTTTATTCTTTTATTTCTTAATTTAAAAATGTTTTTGCTTGCTGCCTCAAGCAGCTAAGGCACCAATCACATACACCAGAGCTGGCGGGTTTGAATCCAGCCTGGGCCCGCCAAACAACAACGACAACTACAACCCAAAAAATAGCCGAGCGTTGTGGTGGGTGCCTGTAGTCCCAGATACTCGGGAGGCTGAGGCAACAGAATTGCTTAAGCCCAGGAGTTGGAGGTTGCTGTGAGCCCTGATGTCACAGCACTCTCCCCAAGGCGACAGCTTGAGGCTCTGTCTCAAAAAAAAAAAAAAAAAAGGAAAAGAAAAAAAGTTTCTCACTTTTGCAAGGCTAAAGCAAGAGGATTGCTCAAGCCGTAGAGTTTAAGGTTGCTATAAGCTATGATGCCATGACATTCTACCCAGGGAAAAAGACTGAGACTGTCAGAAAAAAAAGAGAGAGAGAGAGAGACGAAGAAAGAAAGAAAACATAAATATATGTGAAATGACTTCTTATTTATGAGCCGTTTGTTGGGGACCTTTGTAGTTTTGAGGATTAAAATGGGGAAAAGAGATAAAGATAGGTCTTTTTCTTTGTTGCATTTAAAATACATAACCCCAGAAAACATTTTGGATGAGAATGGGTGACTTTTAGTTCACAAACTACTTGGTGACTCATGGAATTCCTTTCCAAGGAAGGGACATTCTCAAGGGGTATTCTGGGAGCTGTGATAGTTTTTACTACACCTTTGTTTTCCAAGCTATGTAATGTGTTTATTATTTTTAAAATTATATGCTGCAGCCAGTCCCAGTGGCTCACACCTGTAATCCTAGCACTCTGGGAGTCGGAGGTAGGAGGATCCTTTGAGTTCAGGAGTTTAAGACCAGCCTGAGGTGGCTCGGTGCCTGTGGCTCAAGTGGCTAAGGCGCCAGCCACAGACACCTAAGGTGGCGGGTTCGAATCCAGCCCGGACCCGCCAAACAACAATGACGGCTGCAACCAAAAAATAGCCGG
>NW_003852450.1:5268303-5273288 GCF_000181295.1 Otolemur garnettii | reverse complement strand
AAAAAAAAAAAAAAAAAAAGAGACCAGCCTGAGGAAAAGCAAGACTCTGTTTCTACTAAAAATAGAAAAGTTAGCCGGCACTGTGGTGGGTACCTATAGTCCAAGCTACTCAGGAGGCTGAGACAGGAGGATTGCTTGAGCCAAGGAGTTTGAAGTTGCCATGAATGAGGCTGATGTCATGGCATTCTGGCCTGGTCCACAGAGTGAGACTCTGTCCCCTCCCCCCAAAAATAATAATTGTATGTTGCTAGGTTCTCACCATATGAGATCAGGACCAATGTTGTGTTCTATGGTATTAAAATTTAATATTGGTATACTTATGAAGATCCAACCTGTAACAACAGAAAACCCAAACCAAAACAACCATAGTAAAGTTAGGAATAAAACATGTTCATGGGACGGCGCCTGCAGTTCAGTGGGTAGAGCACTGGCCCCATATACCAAGGGTGGCAGGTTCAAACCCGGCCCCAGCCAAACTTCAAAACAAAAAAACAGCCGGGCATTGTGGCGGGTACCTGTAGTCCCAGCTCCTTGGGAGGCTGAGGCAAGAGAATTGCCTAAGCCCAGGAATTGGAGGTTGCTGTGAGCTGTGACACCATGGCACTCTACCAAGGTTGATAAAGTGAGACTCTGTCTCAGAAAAAAAAAAACCCAAACATATGTTCATGACAAATAAATAGATTTTAGAGTTGTGAACAAAGGAAAAGTTGGGAAAAGAAAAAGTTGAGAGTTCAGTGTCCAGTGGAAATGTTCAGCCAGGTGGTTTCCTAAAGGAGACAGTATTATGGGGTCTATTAAAATAAAATTAATTATTTACAGCCCTGCTTATAGCTTGTTGAAAAGTATACACAACTGTATATGCACAAAAGGAGATGGGAAAAGGCAAGAGATTTTAGGGCTCTGGAGGGTAAAGATGGTTAATTAAACAATTTTCTCTCACTCTAGCACAGTGGTTCTCAGCCTTCCTAATGCTGTGACCCTTTAATACAGTTCCTCATGTTGTGGTGACCCCCAACCATAAAATTATTTTCGTTGCTAGTGGTTGGGGTTCACCACAACATGAGGAACTGTATTAAAGGGTCACAGCATTGGGAAGGTTGAGAACCACTGCTCTAGCAAACCATACATCACCGGTGCAGATGGGCTAGCTGGTAAGATGCTAACTACCGGAGGTGGTTGTGCTAAGTGCCCCAGACTGGGATCAGGCACCCTTGAAGGTTAATTGTCACATTACCAATCTGCAGCTGAGAAGGCCCTTGCAGATCTGGGAAACAAGATACTATCAACGCTGATTTCTGCAGAACACTGAGCCCAGCGGTCAGGCTGGAGAGGAAGGCAAGCAGAGGAGGGGGCTGCTGCAGGAAGTAAGCCCACACAGGCAGGTGGAAGCTTATATTCCCATACCAATCAGAATCTACATCTTTTTGTAGAGGGAGCACCTGATTGATAACAGCTACTCAAACTGCAAACCATGCCATAGCTAAAAGTGTGACCTCAGTTATCCTGAATCAAGATGCTAAAAGGTGGCCAATCTTAAGCTCTACCCATAACAAGGGGACTAGTCCTTGGTATCTGAGTCAGGTCCGGAACTAATACAGAAGAACTTTTTCTGGATACTCCTCTTTAACTTGAGTGTCTTTCCACCCCTGTGAACAATTTATTTTATTAGGATTGAATTAAATTAAATTATTTAATTTAGTTTATTTGAATTTATTTTATTTTTATTATCTTGAATCCTATAACAAGAGTAAATAAAAAATACTGGGTGGCACCTGTGGCTCAGTGAGTAGGGTGCCGGTCCCATATACCAGAGGTGGCAGGTTCAAACTCGGCCCCGGACAAAAACTGAAAAAAAAAAATACCAAATACCAGCAATATATATAATTTTATACTAGGCATTATGGGATCTGGAAAAAAATTAGACCAGGTATGGTGACTCCTATCTTATAATCCTAGCATTCTGCAAGGCTGAGGCAAGAGGATTACATGAGGTCAGGAGTTTGAGACCAGCCTGAGTAAGAGTGAGACCTGTCTCTACCAAAAATAGAAAAAATTGGCCAGGCATTTTGGTGCTCACCTATAGTCCTAGCTATTCCTACTCAGGAGGCTGAGGCAGGAGGATCACTTGAGCCTAGGAGTTTGAGGTTATAGTAAGCTATGGTGACAATACTGTACTCTAAATATCCAGGATGACAGAGTGAGACTCTGTGTCCTCCCCTCAAAAAAAGAAAGAAAAAAGAAAATTATGAAACCTGTATTTTTTTCTGAATCTTCATTTCTTCTTTTTTTTTTCCTTATTGAGACAGAGTCTCACTTTGTCACCCTCAGTAGAGTGCCATGGCATCATAGCTCACAGCAACCTCAAACTCTTGGGCTCAAGTAACTCTCTTGCCTCAGCCTCCCTAGTAGCTGGGACTACAGGTGCCTGCCACAACGCCCTGCTATTTTTTTTGTTGCAGTTGTCATTGTTGTTTAGCTGGCCGGGGCTGGGTTCGAACCCGCCAGCCTTGGTGTATGTGGCTGGTGCTATAACCCCTGTGCTATGGGAGCCGATCCTAATTTTTCTATTTTTAGTAGAGATGGGTCTCGCTCTTGCTCAGGCTAGTCTCGAACTCCTGAGCTCAGGCAATCTTCCAACTTCCGCCTCCCAGAGTGCTAGGATTACAGCACCTGTCCCCCCTGTTTTTTGTTTGAGACAGAGTATCACTTTGTTGCCCAGAGGTTGAGTGCTGTGATGTCTTCATTAGCTCACAGCACCTCAAACTCCTGATCCTCCTGTCTCAGCTTCCCAAGTGGCTGGGATTTCAGGTGCCTACCGCAACGCCCAGCATTTTTTTTTTTTTTTTTGCAGTTTGTGGCCGGGGCCAGGTTTGAACCCACCACTTCTGATATATGGGGCTAGCGCCCTACTCCTTTGAGCCACAGGTGCTGCCCTTTTTTTGTTTGTTTAGTAGGCCTGGGCTGGATTCCAACCCACCAGCTCTGGAGCATGTGGCTGGTGCCCGAACCACTGAGCTATAGGAGCCGAGCCTAAATCTTCATATTTTCTTTCTTTCTTTTTTTTTTCCTGCAGTTTTTGGCTGGAGCTGGGTTTGAACCTGCCACCTCTGGTATATGTGACTGGTGCTCAACTCCTTGAGCCACAGGTGCTGCCCCAATCTTCATATTTTCTAAAGTGCTTTCATATTCTTGCAAGATTTTGCCTTTATATCCTCTGCTCATCTTTTCCATGAAGCCTTCTCCCACTAACTTTACCTTGCTTTATATGTGTGGACGTGTGAATAAATTTTTTTAAACAGAAAACTCAATAGTATACATTTAACACAGTTTAGCAGCAATCTTTTAGCCTTTGCCTTTCCAGCTTGTCAATGGATTGGATTTTGGATTCAGGACATTGCCTCCCCAGTGACAGTGGATCTCATCATATTGGTCATTGTAATTGGTCCTGATAGCTTCTACCAGCTTAGCCAGAGCTCCTTTGTCTCCTGAGTTAACCTGTGTAAAGGTGACAGCAGTACAGGTCTTCCCATGGACCATATGCCCCAGTCTGGCCTTCCCCAGACAATAAAGTAAGGGACTCCCACCTCCCAACACAGGGCAGGCAGGAAGACAGTCAGATGGGATCCACATCATGTGCAATCAGCAGCAGCTGAGCCTTCTTGTTCTCTACCAAGGTGGTGACAGGTGGCGTGTTAGTAGTAGTTAGTTAGTAGCTGCCTTGCTGGCAGCTTTCTCTTCAGCTTCTGCTTTTCTCTTGCTTTGTCTCTGGTCTGTACTTGTAGGCCAGCTTATGCAGTTGAGTCGGTTTTTGGTGGTCCAAAACCTGGGTGAATTAGTTAATCACATGAGGCACTTTGAGCTGCTTTGAAGATAGCTCTTTGCTGCTGCAACCAGACATAGCAGGATCACTTGACAAAGTGGGTGAGGTCCCTTTTGAGCTAGATGTTCTGTCCAATGCCACAGTTCGTAGGCCTTTTCTAGGGGATTCACCACCATCTTGGCCTCCTGCTTTTTCACAACAATAAGCACTAAAATAAAAAAATTCATTAGATGGACTCAATAACTGATTTCAACAGGTGTATGAAAGAATCCAAAAACTGACCTGGACATGGTGGCATGTGTATGTAGTTGCAGCTGTTCAGGAGGCTAATATGGAAGGATCACTTGAGCCCAGAAATTCAAGTCCATCCTGGACAGCATAATGAGACTCCATCCCTAAGAATAAATAAATAAACATAAATAAGATCTCAAGAACTTAAGGACAGATCAGTCAAGGAGATTATCCACTCTGAGTAGCTAAAAGAATAAGGGAAAGAATAGATCCTGAGAGAATTGTGCATAATCATAAAGTGTGCCAACATACATGGTGGAAGTCTCAGAAAAAGAGGAGAGAGAAAATGAACAGAAAATATATTCAAAGAAATAATGGCAGAAAACATCCCAAAGTTGAAAAAAACAAAACAATAATAAACATAAGTCTGCTTATAGAAGAAAATTAATGAACTCCCAGTAGGATAAACTCGAAGGGATTCACACCTTCATGTGTCATATAAAAACTACTAACAGACCAAGAGAAAATCCTGAAAGCAGCAAGAGAAAAGCAATGCATCACAAGTGATCTTCAATAAAATTAACAGCTGATTTCTTATCAGACCATAGAGACCAGAAAACAGTAATGACATATTTAAAGTTCTAAGTGAGGGCGGTGCCTGTGGCTCAAAGAGTAGGGCGCCGGGCCCCATATGCGGGAGGTGGTATGTTCAAACCCAGCCCTGGCCCAAAACTGCAAAAAAAAAAAAAATGGAATAGAATTCGTAGTCTTTGAGTTAGTTCTGTTATGTAAATATCAGACTTTTGCCAAAGTTCTCTTAGAAAAAAAAGGTATCAATCAATGGAATAGAGGAGGGTGGCTGCACGGTGTGGATGGGGCCAGGTGCAGGAGGAAAAAAGGGCAAGTCAGGGGCAACCGGAGGCCTGGGAGATTC
>NW_003852450.1:5261142-5263104 GCF_000181295.1 Otolemur garnettii | reverse complement strand
TACTTGGGAGGCTGAGGCAGGAGACTTGCTTGAGCCCAGGAGTTGGAGGTTGCTGTGAGCTGTGATGCCACAGCACTCTACCCAGGGGGACATCTTGAGGCTCTGTCTCAAACAAACAAACAAACACAAAGCAGTATATATATCTAGATGAATATTGTCCAGGCAACATGTAATCTTCTGGGGTATGAGATGTTAATTACAAGGCTGATATGGTCATACAAGATGGAGACTGGAGGCCTCTGCTGATTTCTCAAACCCCGCAGGGTGGAGAGCCTAAATCTCTCAGCCTGCTTAGAAGGCACTTTAAACTTTTAACCTTGGCTAAGCAGTAGCTTTCCCAGGAAAGCTGGGATCATTCCTGATGTGGCTGTCCACTTACCCAGTGTGCCAAAACAGGTCTCACTCTATGCCCCTGAGGGCCAAGGCTGTAAGGTGTCTCAGTCCGCGCCTTTAGGCTGCTCAAATCACTAGATTACTCACTCTTGCCTGATCCTTGCTCTGTGACCCTGAGGGCGGAGCTTGCCAGGGCAGTTCTCCTACAATGGCTCTGCGAAGCCCACAGCCGAACACTATTAGCTCCAGTCCGGCTCAGCGGCTCAGTCTGGGGCCCTAGACAATGCTTAAAGTCTTCCATACTCTTTGCCCAAGTTCCTCAAGGTAGTTCAAAAGAGTGCCAAGTCCAAAGAAAAACAAAACAGCTCACAAGTAAGGCCTTTCCAGTTTGCAATCTCACTGCTGCTGTACTTACAGCTGCCGGCAGGATTAGACGGAACAAACACACGGAAACCACTTGCCAGTTCTCTACAGTTTTTGTCCTCCTCATGGGGTCCAGAAATCTCTTGCTGACTCCCTGTGTCCCCAAAGGGATGTTTCTAGGAAAATCCCACTAGCCAGATGTGCCTGGTGGAGTCTTCTCTCCTCAGTCTCACCATGCCCAGTTGTAAGGAAGTTGTTAGTCAGCTGCCATCTAGAACCCACTCCCAAACTGATTTTAAAAAGGGTGTCAAGGGGCTGGGCACAGTGGCTCACACCTGTAATCCTAGTGCCAGGATGGGAGGATTTCTCAAGATCAGGAGTTTGAAATCAGCTCGAGCAAAGTGAACCCATATGTACTAAAAATAGAAAAGCTACCCAGGGGAAATAGTCCACACCTATATTCCCAGCTACTTGGGAGCCTGGGGCAGGAGGATTGCTGAAGTCCAGGAGTTTGAAGTTGCTGTAAACTAAGCTAGGTCGTGGTGCTCTAAGCAGGCCAACAGAACAAGACTCTGACTCTGTCTTAAAATAAATAAACAAATAAATAAATAAGCAAACAAACAAGGTGTCAAAGTCACTCAGTTGGAAAGAATATTCCCTTTAACAAATTCTGGAGAAACTGGATAGCCACATTCCAAATAATTAATTTGGATCCCCTACTTTACACCTTATACAAAATTAACTTAAAAAGCGACCATAAGGGCTTGGCATCCGTAGCTCAGTGATTAAGGGTGCCAGCACATACACCAAAGCTGGCAGGTTCGAGCCCAGCCCGGACCTGCTAAACAACAATGACAACTGCAATCAAAAACTAGCCAGGCATTGTGATGGGTGCCTGTAGTCCCAGCTGCTCAGGAGGCTGCAGCAGGAGAATCGCTTAGGCCCAGGAGTTTGAGGTTGCTATGAGCTGTGATGCTACAGTACTCTACTGAGGGTGACATAGTGAGACTCTGTCTCAAAAAAAAAAAGGAGGGGGGGCACCATAGGCCAGGTGCAGTGGCTCACAGCTATAATCCCAGCACTCTGGGAGGCCAAGGCAAGTGGATTGCTTGAACTAAGGAGTTCAAGCTCAACCTGAGCAAAATTAAGACCCCCATTTCTACCAAAAATAGAAAATCTGAGGCAAGAGGATTGCTTGAGCCCAAGAGTTGGAGTTTGCTGTGAGCTATGATGCCACGGCACTCTACCAAGGGTGACAAAGAGAGA
>NW_003852450.1:5259147-5260395 GCF_000181295.1 Otolemur garnettii | reverse complement strand
TGATGGCTGCAACCAAAAAATAGCCAGGTGTTGTGGTGGGCACCTGTGGTCCCAGCTACTTGGGAGGCTGAGGCAGGAGACTCGCTTGAACCCAGGAGTTGGAGGTTTCTGTGAGCTGTGATGCCACGGCACTCTACCCAGGGGGACAGCTTGAGGCTCTGTCTCAAAAAAACAAAAACAAACGGAAAAAAAAAGAAGAAGAATGAAAAGTGTTGATGAGGCTGTGGGGAATTTGAAATTTTCATAAATTGCTGCTGAGAATGTAAAATGGTGCAGTTACTTTGGAAAATATCTGGCAAATTCTTCAAAAGAATCCATAGTGTTAGGCTATGACTCGGCCCTTCCACTTGTAGATATACATCCTAGGTATATATCAAGAGAATTTAAAATATGTATCACACAAATAATTATACATAATCTTCCTAGCATTATCATTTATAATAGCCCAAATTATATTATTATATATAATTATATATTATATATTATATTATATAGCCCAAATAGCCCAAATTTGGAAAAATCCCAAATTTCCATCAGCTGATAAATGTTGTTTTGCCATAAAAAGAAACGAAGTTCTGATAAATGCAATTCTATAGATGAACCTTGAATATATCATGCTAAGTGAAAGAAGGCATACACAAAAGATCTTGTATTCTATGATCCTATTTCTATGAAATATTTGAAAGAGGCCAATTCATAAAGATAGAAGGTAGAGTAGTGGTTGACAGTGGTTATGGGTAGGGAGAAATGGGGAGTAATTGCTAATACAGAGTTTCTTTGGGGGTTGATAAAAATGTTCTGGAATTTTCCAGTGGTGATGAATGCACAACTCTGTGAAATACTAAAAGCTACTAAATTGTACACTTCAAAGAAAGGTAGGTGAGTTATATTCCAAGAAAGCAGTTACAAAAAAAGAAAGAAAGAAAGAAAGAAAGAAAGCTGGAGTTTCCATGCTAATATCAGACAAATATATTTCAGATAAAAAAAATACTATCAGAGTAAAGAGGATCATTTTATAATCGTAAAGATGCCAAGTTATCAAAAGGACATTATTATCTTTTTTTTGAGATAATTTCACTCTATTGCCCTGGGTAGAGTGCCATAGCATCATTCCTCACAGCCACCTCACATTCTTGGGCTTGAGCAATCCTCTTGCCTTAGTCTCCCTAGGAGCTGAGACTATAGGTGCCCACCACAACACATGGCTAGTTTTCTCTTTTTTGTTTTTCTTCTTTTTTTTTTTTTTTA
>NW_003852450.1:5255196-5258614 GCF_000181295.1 Otolemur garnettii | reverse complement strand
CAGCTCTTTTTAGAGACAAGGTCTTGCTCTGGCTCAGGCTAGTCTCGAACCTGTGAGCGCTGGGATTACAGGTGTGAGGCACACCAGGCCAGGCCCATTTTTTCTATTTTTAGTAGAGATAGGGTCTTGCTGTTGCTGGGGCTGTTCTTAAACTCCTGAGCTCAGGCTATCCACCCACCTCTACTTCCCAGAGTGCTGAGGTTACAGGCCTGAGCCTGGCCTTCAGGCTGGTCTTGAATTCCTGACTTCAAGCAATCCTCCCACCTCAGCTTCCCAGATTACAGGCATGAGCCACCGGGCCTGTCCTAATCTTATTGTTTATGTAACAGCAGAGCACACATGAAGAAAATACTGATAGAACTAAAAGTAGAGGCTGGGTTTGGTGGCTTACACCTGTCATCCTAGCACACTGGGAGGCCAGTGCAGGTGGATGGCTTGAGCTCAGGAGTTTGAGACCAGCCTGAGGAAGAGCGAGATCCTGTTTCTACTAAAAATAGAAAAACTAGTTTGGAACTGTGGTGCATGCCTGGAGTCCCAGCTGCTCAGGAAGAAGATCTCTTGAGCCCAGGAGTTTGAGATTGCTGTGAAATATGATACCGGGGCACTCTAAGCAGGGTGACAGAGTGAGATTTGATCTCAAGAAAAAAAAATAGGGTGGCCTCTGTGGCTCAAGGAGTAGGGCACCGGCCCCATATACCTGAGGTGGTGGGTTCAAACCCGGCCCCAGTCAAAAAACTGCAAAAAAAAAAAAAAAAAAAAGAATTAAAAGTAGAAACAGACAAATACATAATTATAGTGGAAGAATTTAATACCTGTCTTTCCATAATGGAAAAAACAAGTAAACAGGAAATGGATATGGAAGATATAACCCATGGTATTAATCAGTTTTACCTAATTGACATCTTTAGAACATTTTACACAATAATAGAATTGTGTAGTAAAGAATTTGGCTTTGTCCAAAGAGAGGATTAACTTTTGCCTGCAGCTTCTGGGAAATAACCTCCTCATGGTAATGTTTGGGTTTAAGGTGGGGCCTGGCCACGTCAGATCTTACAGTGGGGCTGGCCACACCTAACAGTCTTAGAGAAGGAGATTTGGGTTACTTGGTGTAAGTCCACCTGGAGACCCAGTTCAACTACAACCATGTGGGTGATCAATCAATCATGCCTCTGTAATAAGGACACTGAAGTTCAGGTGAGCCAATAAAAACTCTGGACACTGAAGTTCAGATGAGCCTGCTTAGATGGCAATAGGATATTGTCACAGACCAATATCAGGAAAATAATGAGTCATATTGATTCCACAGGGAAAGGAGAACAGGAGCTCTATGTATAACAATGCTCCTAGACTCTACTTAATGTGTTTCTTTCATGGCTAGTTTTAATGTGTATTCTTTCCCTGTAATAAGCCATAGCTACGAGTATACTATTTTCAGTAAGTTCTGTGAGTTCTTCCAGCAGTTATCAAAACCAAGGATAGTCTTGAGAACACCCTGAACTTGCAGTTGACATCACAGGTGAAGGCAGTTTTGGGAACTATGACCTCTAACTTAACTGTTCACCTAAACCCTTACAAGGATTTTATTTTATTTTATTCTTTTTTTTTGGTTTTTTTTTTAGAGACAGAGTCTCACTTTATTGCCCTCAGTAGAGTGGTAGAGTGCCATGGTGATTCTCTTGCCTCAGCCTCTCAAGTAGCTGGGACTACAAGTGCCCGCCACAACGCCCGGCTATTTTCTTTTGTTGTTATTGTAGCAGTTTGGCCGGGGCTGGGTTCAAACCCACCAACTTCGATATATGGGGCCAGTGCCCTACCCACTGAGCCACAGGCACTGCCCTATTTTATTTCATTCTATTTTGTTTTATTTTAATTATGTATATATTTATTTATTTTTAGGGTAGGGACTCACTCTGTCCCTCAGGCTGGAGTGCAGTGGTCCAATTGTAGCTCACTACAAACTCAAACCCCTAAGGTTAAGTAATCTTCTCACCTCAGCCTCCCAAATTGCTGGGATTACAGATGTGAGTCACTGTGCCCAGCCACAAATATTCCTTAGTGCACATAGAACCATATACCACAGATCATATTCTGGGCCATCAAATAAGTCTCATTACATTTAAAAGAAATCAAATCATATAAAATGTGTTCTTTTATCTCAATAGGATTAAACTGGAAGTCAAGATCAAAATGAGGCCAAGAATCCCCCCCACATTCATGAGTGACAGTCATGAGGTTCCCCTTTCTTTGGTAGAGGAAGCATGATGGGGTTTAGGATATTGCAGTGTTGGAAATACATACATGTGAGGGGACAAGGATTCCAGAGGAGGTCAGTCTAGAAGCAGAGAAATGTTGGGTATTTTCAGTTGAGTGTCAGGTTTGAACAGCATGAGGGATGATGAGGTTAAGTGGAAATCCTAAGACATAATCATCAAAGGCTTTGGTTAACTTTGCAGCGCTGTGACTACACACAAACAAGAAGGGTAAGCTTTTGCGACAGGGTCAAGTGAGAGGCCAAAGTAAGCTATTGGACTATGATGTCCATTGAGCTTTTGATTTAGAACACCCCAAGACTTGTACTGATCTTTCATGTATTCATAGAAAGGTTTATAGTAATTGGGGAATTCAAGGATCGGAATGTTTTGAAAGGAGTCCTTTAAGTTACAGAAAACAGTCTCTAGTGAATCTGTCCAGGGCAAGGGCTCAGGTATTTCTGCTCTTATCAGAACATATAAAAAGGGCAGCAAATTCTGAAAATTAGAAATCCAGTATCTATAGTATGCTATGAGACTGAAAAAACCTTTATGTTGTCTTTTGGTAATTGGGTGGGGGCAAGTCCCAGATAGCTTCCAATCTATGTAGACAAAGAGACTTTTCCTTTTGTGTAATGTCATGGCCTAGGTAATGGATTTGGATGTGATGAAATTGGAGTTTATGCTTGGAGACAGTGTGTCCCTTGTACATAAACACTCTCGGCAAATAAAGGAAATCAATTTTGCAAGGCTCTCCATCTGGAGAGCCTAACAGAAGGTCATCATATTGTATAAGAATAGATTCCTAGGAGAATTGGATGTCTCTAAGGTTACCGTTGAATATCTGGGAAAAATAAGAGGATGCTTCTCTAAGCTCTTTGAGCATAATCGTCCACATGTTTTGTTGGTTTTACCAAATGAATATAAATAAATACTACGAGTATGGTTGCAAGTGTATCCTGAAGTATCTAAGGAATACACCTATGACTAGAAAGTAAACAGCTGTCTCACAGAATGAGGGTAGGATGGAATTGAGTATGGGGATTAGAAGGAAGAGAGGAGGCTCGGCGCCTATGGCTCAACCGGCTAGGGCGCCAGCCACGTACACCTAAGGTGGCGGGTTCGAATCCCCAGCCCGGACCCGCCAAACAACAATGACGGCTGCAACC
>NW_003852450.1:5251856-5252641 GCF_000181295.1 Otolemur garnettii | reverse complement strand
TGGCGGGCCCAGGCTGGATTTGAACCTGCCAGCTCAGGTGTGTGTGGCTGGTGCCTTAGCCACTTGAGCCACAGGTGCTGAGCCGGGAGTGATCTTCATTCCCATCTACATTGTGAGCACTTCTGATGAGATATTGTCCAGTTAGAGAAATGTGTTTAGGGAGGCACCTATGGCTCAGTGAGTAGGGCGCCGGCCCCATATACGGAGGGTGGCGGTTTCCAACCCTGCCCTTGCCAAACTGCAACAAAAAATAATAGCTGGGCATTGCGGTGGGCACCTGTAGTTCCAGCTGCTCTGGAGGCCGAGGCAAGAGAATCGCCTAAGTCCAAGAGCTGGAGGTTGCTGTGAACTGTGATGCCATACCACTCTACCGAGGGCAACAAAGGGCACTCAAAAAAAAAAAAGAGAGAGAGAAAGAGAGAAATGTGTTTAGCAAAGAGAAGTGAAAGAAAGAGAAGAGGGACCCAGTGGCGGTGCAGGAGGAGAAGGGGAAAGGCAGAGAAAGGATGAGGAAGAAGTCAAGGTACAGGGAGGAGAAGGAAACAGAGGACCATATTGAGCTGGTCAGAAGGGGGAGAGAAGCCTTTAAATTTGGGTTGTCAGGTATTTTAGATTTGGGTTAACCTTTTCTGAAAGTCCTTAGGGAAGCAATGGTAAAGTTTTTCTCCCTTTTAGCTTCTTTGTAATAATCACAAAAATGTCAACCCTCAAATCATTTGGAATCTTTGACTACTTTGATGCCAAGGCACAAGGCATGAGAATAATTTTGTTTGTATCAGTCATTT
>NW_003852450.1:5250241-5251222 GCF_000181295.1 Otolemur garnettii | reverse complement strand
AGAGATAGGGCCTCACTGTCTTTCCTAGGTTAGAGTGAGGTGGAGCAATCATAGCACACTGCAGCCTCAAACTTCTGACTCATGCCATCCTCCTACCTTAACTTTCCAGGTAGCTGGTACTAAAGGCCTGTACCACCAAGTTTGACTAATTCTTCTCACTCTTTATAAAGATGAAGTCTCACTATGTTGCCCAGGTTGGTCTCAAACTCCTTCCCTCAAGTAATTGATCCCCCTTGACCTCCCTCCTCCTTGACCTCCTAAGTGCTGGGATTAGCCAGGCATGGTGGCTCACTCCTGTAATCCCAGAACTTTGGGAGGCTGAGGCAGGTGGATCACCTGAGCTCACAAGTTTTTGCAGCCAGCCTGAGCTAGAGTGAGGGCACCTGTAGTTCCAGTTACTCAGGAGGCTGAGACAAGGGAATCACTTGAGCCAAAGAGTTTGAGGTTGCTGTGAATTATGACACCACAGCACTCTACAGAAGATGACAAAGTGAGACTGTCTCAAAAACAAAACAAAACAAAAAAACCAAATGGCTGGGATTATAGGCTTGAACCACGCCCCCCTACACACACCCAGCCCTCAGGTAAGGTTTCATTGCAGCATGAGAACCATTGTTTTTGTTTTTATTTTTTTTTTGAGATAGACTCTTACTATGTTGCCCTTGGTAGAGTGCTGTGGTGTCACAGCTCACAGCAACCTTCAGCTCTTGGACTTAGGTGATTCTCTTGCCTCAACTTCCCAAGTAGCTGGGACTACAGATGCCTGCCACAGCGCCTGACTATTTTTTTGGTGCAGTTGTCATTATTACTTAGCAGGCCTGGACTGGGTTCAAACCCATCTGTCTTGAGCACCTCTCAGGCACCAAGCTGAGAACCATTCTTTTTTTGTTGTTTTTGCAGGGTTTTTTTTTGCCAGGGCTGGGTTTGAACCCACCACCTCTGGCATAAGGGGCCAGTGCCCTATTCCACAGGTTCTGCGCA
>NW_003852450.1:5247600-5248481 GCF_000181295.1 Otolemur garnettii | reverse complement strand
GTATTTTTCTTTTTTTGGAGACAGAGTCTTACTTCATTGCCCCTGGTAGAGTGCCATGGAGTCACAGCTCACAGCAACCTCCAAATCCTGGGCTTAGGTGATTCTCTTGCCTCAGCCTCCTATGTAGCTAAGACTATAGACGCCTGCCACAACGCCCATCTATTTTTTTTGGTGCAGTTTGGCTGAGGCTGGGTTCAAACCCGCCACCCTCGGTATATGGGGCCAACATTCTACCCACTGAGCCACAGGCGCCGCCCAAGTGAGGTATTTTTCTTAGGTCATTGGTTAGGTAGCACCAACCAAAAGAAAGCAATGTTTTTTTGTTTGTTCGTTTGTTGGATTTTTGTTTTGAAGACAGAGTGTCACTGGGTCACCCTGGATAGAGTGCTGTGGCATTATCATAGCTCACAGCAACATTAAACTCTTGGGCTCAAGAGCTTCTCTTAGTTGGGTTCAGTGGCTCACGCCTGTAATCCCAGCACTCTGGGAGGCTGAGGCAAGTGGATTGCTTGAGCTCACGAATTCAAGACCAGCCTGAGCAAAAAGTGAAACCCCCTCCACCCCTGTCTCTGCTAAAAATAGAAAAACTGAGGCAAGAGTATATATCTTGAGCCCAAGAGTGGGAGGTTGCTGTGAGCTATGACACCACAACACTCTACCCAGGGCAACAGTTTGAGACTCTGTCTCAAAAAAAAGAAAAAGAAAAAGAGACAAAGAGAGAAGGGACAAGACAAAGGAAAAGGAGCTGGCAACTTGTGGAAAGGTAACCATGCGGGTGGGGGCACCATGGATGATAAGAGTTATTTTTAGCCAGGCGTGGTGGCACAAGCCTATAATCCTAGCACACTGGGAGGCTGAGGTGGGTGGATTGCTTGAGCTCA
>NW_003852450.1:5240897-5246582 GCF_000181295.1 Otolemur garnettii | reverse complement strand
CCATTCATGTCTTTTTATTTTCATCACAACCACCACCTCCCTTGCTTGGTCCATAAATCTTTTTCTTCATTCCTGCAATTTGTAGTAATATTTATACAATTCAAATCAGAGTACAGTATTCACTTTGTCATATTTGCAGCTGTCCCTGTCTGCCCACTGCAGTCTAATCCCGCTTTTCCAACCCTGTCTTCTGCTCCCCCACTCACTGCTGAACCCCGCAGGCTTCCTCTGATCTCATGAACATCCTTCCCAGCCCAGGGCACTGATGCTTGCTCTTCTTTCTAACTGAATGTTTTTTGCATGACTGGATCCTTTTCATCCTCTGGTCCCAGAGGAAATGTGACCTTCTGTGGTATGATGATATCAAATATCCCAGGTCCTGTCACAGGGCTCCTAAAACCTTAGGGTCTCTTAAGTCATGGGAGTGCCTTTTTACTCACAAGGAGTCTCTTTTGATCACACTTGGGTTTATTATGCTAATAATGTGATTTAAGGTGAAGACCCTAGATAGCCCAGGATGGGGCCAGTCACCGAAGTCACCAATGATTGGAAAATTTGAGGGTTGAGACTTTCAGCCCACCCACCAAGCTCCAAGAAAGGGGGTGGGGGGAGGGGCTAGACATTAAGATAGATCTATAAAAACTCTTGGAAAACAAGATGTGATGAGCATCCAGGTTGGTGCGAGTCCTCCCCCAAACCTTGCCCTATATCTCTTCATTTGGCTGTACAGCTTTGTCTTTTATAATATCTTTTGTAATCAACGGGTAAATAAACTTGTTTCCCTGGGTTCTGTTAGACTGTCAAACCCAAGGAAAAGGGGGGGGGAGGCGTAGGAAACTCAATTTATAACTACTA
This sequence comes from Otolemur garnettii, assembly GCF_000181295.1. Taxonomy (NCBI): domain Eukaryota; kingdom Metazoa; phylum Chordata; class Mammalia; order Primates; family Galagidae; genus Otolemur; species Otolemur garnettii. The sequence continues at coordinate 5,245,727 of NW_003852450.1, read as the reverse complement.
GTTGGTCAGAAGCATGGAAACTTCCTGAAAGCAGGGACCTTATGTTAATCACCACTATTGTTTCCTTAACCAATAATATGTCTTATCATAAGATGAACTCAACTAATATTCACTTATGGATGAAAAAATGTCAGCACCTTTGCTAGGACTTGCCATGTAGACCCGTACCCCTACTGAGCTGAAAAGCCAGGCCTGGGCTAGGCCTACTGGTCTTTGTTTCTTAGCATCCCCAGCTGTTTTCTGCTTAATGTCCTTAGCATCCAGGCTTAGACTCAGAACAATGGGTTAGTAAGGGGGCTGCACTGAGCCTATCTACTCTAATCTCCCCAGGAATGCTGCCCCTACCCCAAAACTGCATTCCAGTCCCAACCTTGGAAAGGGAGCCCTCTTTCAGCAAACACCTGCATAACAAAAGATTGTTTTGGAGGGCCAAGGTCACAGCTTCAGCAATTCTCTATGCCTTCTCCCTTCCTAGTGAGAGTTTTAGGATTCCATGTTCCTCAATCAAATGTATCGACCATTCTCACCCCCAAATGGAGCCAATCAAAACTGCTTTTGGGCCCAGCAAGATGTTGATTTATTAACCTGGATGTCAGAATTTGGTTTGTGCTTGGCGTCTGTGACTCAAGAGGCTAAGGTGCCAGCCACATACACCTGAGCTGGCAGGTTCAAATCCAGCCCAGGCCCGCCAAACAACAATGACGGCTGCAACCAAAAAATAGCCGAGTGTTGTGGTGGGTGCCTGTAGTCCCAGCTATTTGCGAGGTGGAAGCAGGAGAATTGCTTGAGCCCAGGATTTGGAGGTTGCTGTGAGCTGTGATGTGATGGCATTCTACCCAGGGTGACAGCTTGAGGCTCTGTGTCAAAAAAAAAGAATTTAGTTTGTGGTTCTGCTTATCATTTCTGCTTCTACCTTGGCAACTTTGAACTGGAATTTGTTTTATTGCATCTTGTTAGAACAATAAAACTGGGGGGTTCGTGAGGCTCAGTGGGTAGGGCACTGGCCCCATACACTGAGGGTGGCGGGCTCAAACCTGGCCTGGCTAAACTGCAACAAAAAAACAGCCAGGCATTGTGGCAGGTTTCTGTAGTCACAGCTACTCAGAAGGCTGAGGCAGGAGAATCACCTAAGCCCAGGAGTTGGAGGTTGCTGTGAGCTGTAATGTCAAAGCACTCTACCGAGGGCAATAAAGTGAGACTCTGTCTCTACCAAAAAAAAGAAAAGAAAGAAAGAACAATAAAACTATTCTGATTAGCCTAATGCTCATTCAGCAGATATGTACTGTCTTAGTTCGCTTTCTGCTGCTATAACAGAATACCACAGACTGGGTAAGAACACAGATTTATTTCTTACAGTTCTAAAGGCTGGGAAGTCCAAAGTGCAGGGGTCCACTTCTAGCAAGGGCCTTCTAGCTGCTTTATTCCAGGAGGGGCAAAGGAGTCCACATGAGGGAGCAAGACCAGGGAATCCCAAACTTGCTTTTCATCAGGAACCCATTCTGGTGATAAAGGGAGTAATGCATTCATGGCTTAACACCATCACAATGACAATTCAACTTCAACATGAATTTTGAAGGCGACATTTTAAACCATAGCACTTCCTGTCTATCAGGTGCCAGAAAGTGTCCTAAGCACTTAGAACACATCAGGAAGCCAGAGACACAAGTTTCTTTCCCTTGAGGAACTTCCATGCTAACGATGGTATGGGGGTGTGTGAAATACCAATAAACATAATAAGTAAATTGTGTGGGATTTTGGAAGGTCATAAGTAAGTTCTTTGGACAAAAGAAAAAGTAGGTAGGGATAATGACATAGGGGGAGGTGGCGATTTTAACCAGAGAAGCCGAGTTGAAAATGTGACACCTGGGGCAGTGCCTATGACTCAAGGAGTTGGAAGTGGTGGGTTCAATTCCGGCCCTGGCCAAAAACTGCAAAAAAAGAAAGAAAGAAAGAAAGTAAGAAAGAAAATGTGACACCTGAACAAAGAGATGGAGGGAGTAGGAGAGCCAGACATGTGAATCCTCAGGAGCAGAGCTTTCTAGAACGAGGGAACAGCCAATGCTGAGGCCTTCAGGCAGGAGCATGCCTGGCATTTTAGGAAATAGCAGTATGGTTCACACCTGTAACCCTAGCACTCTGGCAGGCCAAGGCAGAAGTGTCCCTTGAGCTCCAGAGTTCAAGACCAGCCTGAGCAAGAGTGAGATTCCATCTCTACTAAAAATAGAAATATTAGCCAGGTGTGACGGCACACACATGTAGGCTCAGCGACTCGGGAGACTGAGGCAGCTGTTTGAGGACCTGGTGGGGGTAGGGGGAGGTCATGACACTCTAGCCTGGGCCAAAGAGTGAGAGAGACTCTGTCTCCAAAAAATAGATAGATTAATAAAATAAAATAAAAAGAAATAGCAGTGTGGCTGAAATGGGTGAATGAGATCGGTAGGAGACAAGGTCAGAGAAGCAATGGGGATCAGATCAAGTAGGGCACTGCAGCCACTGTAAGGACTTGGGTCTTTACTCTCAGTGACATGGGGACTCACAGCAGGACTTTGAACAGAGTCACAGAACTCATCTAAGGTTTCAAAGGATCACTCAGGCGGCTGTGTAGAGAACAGACTACAGAGGCGCAAGAGTAGAAGCTGGGAGTACTGTTATTACCCTAGCAATCCAGGCGAGAAATAATGGTGATAGCAGGGAGAGTGGTGAAAAATGGTTAGATTCGGATCTAACTAAAATGGATATACTCTGAAGAGAAGCCCACAGGGAGAAATAAGGATAAAGCATTTAGAGAGAAGAGTCAAAGATGACTTCCAGGTTTCCTCTTGAGCAATTGGAAGGACAGGATTGTACTTAACTGAGCTGGGGGCAGGGACAGAGGGAGGCTGAGGGGAGAGCCAGTTTGAGATGTCTATTAGATTTCCATGTGGGCCAGTGGGATAGACAAGTCAGGAGCTCAGAAGGGAGGTGTGGGCTGGAAGTATAGATCTGGGAGTTGTTGGCATATATAAAGTATTTAAACCCATAAAACTGAATGAGAGAATAAGAGTGGAGAAAGAACAGAGGATCAAAGATTGAGCCCTGGGGCACTCCAACTTTCAAAACAGTACCAAACAATAAAAATAGAATGTGAGCCATACTGATATTAAATTTTCTAGTAACTGCATTTTTAAAAAGTAAAAAGAAAACGGATGCAGTGGCTCATGCCTGTAATCGGAGCACTCTGGGAGGCTGAGGCAGATGGATCCCCTGACCTCAGGGATTCCAGTCCATTCTGAGAAAGAGACCCTATCTCTACCAAACATAGAAGAAAAAAAAAAACAGCTGGGCATTGTAGTGAACACCTGTAAGTCCCAGTTACTTAGGAGGCTGAGGCAAGAGGATCACCTGAGCCCAAGAGTTTGAGGTTGCCGTGAGCTATAATGCCATAGTACTCTACCCAAGACAACAGAGTGAGACTCCGACACACACACACACAAAGTAATAAGAAATAGGTGAAATGAATTTTAAATTATATTTTAATTAACTCAAGATACCCCAAATTAGGCTATCAGCAGTGTCTTACACTTATAATCCCAGCATGTTGGGAGGCCGAGGCAGGTGGATTGCTTAAGCTCAGGAGTTTGAGAGCAGCCTAAGCAAGGGTGAGACCTCATCTCTAAAAATAGCCGGGCATTGTAGCAAGTACCTGTAATCCCAGCTACTTGGGAGGCTGAGGCCAGGGTATTGATTTGAGCCCAAGAGTTTGAAGTTGCTATGAACTATGATGCCATAGCACTCTGCCAGGAGCAACAAAGTGAGACACTGTCTCAAAAAAAAAAGATACCTCAAATTTTATCACTTCATCATGTGAGCAACTTAAGAATTAAGTTCTCTAATGGGCGGTACCTGTGCCTCGTGTACCGAGAGTGGCGGGTTCAAACCTGGCCCCAGCCAAAAATACAACAACAAGAATTGGTAATGAAATACAGTATTTTGCATTCCTTTTTTTCCTAGTAAGTCTTTGAATTCTGTTATGTATTACAATCCGGCTAGCCATATTGCCAGTGCTCCACAGCCACACGGTGCGGCTAGTGACTAGCTTGTTGGACAGCCTAGATTTAGAGGGGTTTTCTTTAGGGACAGAGTCTCACTTTGTCACCTTTGATAGAGTGCCTTGGTGTCATAGCTCACAGCAACCTCAAACTCTTGGGCTTGAGCAATCCTCCTGCCTCAGCCTCCTGAGTAGCTGGGACTACAGGCGACCTCCCAACTCCTGGCTAGTTTTTCTATTTTTAGTAGAGATGAGGTCTTACTCTTGCTCAGACTGGTCTTGAACTCCTGAGCTCAAGTGATCCATCTGCTTTGGCGATTTAGAAGTTTAGGAGAGAGGTTAGCAAAGGACACTGAGAAAGAGAAATCTGTGAAGCGGAAAGAAACCTGAATAGCATGAAGTCCCAGAAGCCATGTGGGGAGAAGTGGTGATAATCTTTAGAGGTTCTCTTCTAAGGATTTTAGTTCTCTCAGTAAAGGAAGCCCTGGGTGATGATGGGGGAGGAGGTGCTGGGGGTGGGAGGAGAGAGGGGAGGTGTGAAATCGGAGAATGGATGGGTGAATGAAGAGACTATGATTGCTGGGCAACATGAAAACTCAATAAGATTCAAAATGTTGAATTAGGATTGGAGGCCACAGCACAGTGGTTACGGTGCCAGCCACATACACCTGGGTTGGTGGGTTTGAACCCAGCCCAGGCCAGCTAAACAACAAGGACAACTGCAACAAAAAAAAGCCTGGCATTGGGCGGTGCCTGTGGCTCACCAGTTCCATACACCAAGGGTGGGGGGTTCAAGCCTGGCC
>NW_003852450.1:5239269-5240653 GCF_000181295.1 Otolemur garnettii | reverse complement strand
AAAAAAAAAAAAAAATCCTGAATTCAAGTGAGAACAAGTCAGTGAGATTGGGCATTTTTCTGCAGCCACAGAGTTCAGAAGGGATAAATGGGGGCTTGGATATAACTAGGGTCATAGTTTTATGCCTTATTTGTGGTTGCCACTTTGTTTTGGTTAAAGTTATTCTGCTTTTCTTTTGAGACAGAGCCTCAAGCTGTTACCCTGGGTAGAGTGCCATTGCATCCCAGCTCACAGCAACCTCAAACTCCTGGGCTCAACCGATTCTCCTGCCTCTACCTCCCAAGTAGCTGGGACCACAGGTGCCCGCCACAATGTCTGGCTATTTTTTGGTTGTAGCTGTCATTGTTGTTTGGTGGGCCCAGTTGGATTCGAACCTGCCAGCTCTGGTGTATGTGTCTAGTGCCTTAGCTGCTTGAGCTATAGGCACCAAGCCAGTTAAAGTTATTCCGATTGCAAATGGCAGAAGTTAGCTCATGTTAGGTAAATTAAAAAAAAAAAAGGAAATTTATTGGAAGGATTATGGATAATTTTTAGAAATCAAAAGCTGTCCGAAGATTCAGGAGGTATGCACACAGCTGCAGGTGCTCTCTCAGCGTGCCTGCCTCCTCCTCCTTATCCAGCATGTCTCCTCTTCTGCTTTCCTGTCCACAATCCTACAGAAGGTGACTCTACCAGTTAGGTATCACCTCACCCCAGACTCAGAATGCATCTTTGAATTTAGATTATGTCATAGACTGAACAGTCTCCACTTCTCTGTGTTTATATGTTGAAGCCCTACCCCGCAATGTGATACTGTTTGCCTTGGGGAGGTAATTAGAGTAAATGAGGTCCTGAGAGTGGGGCCCTTGTGATGGGATTAGTGCCCTTATATAATGGTCTGTGACCTTTCTCTCCACCAAGGAGAGGCCGTATGAGGACACAGAGAGAAGGTAAACATCTGCACGTCAGGAAGAGAGACCTCAGCAGGAACCAGGTGGGTTGGCACCTCGATATTGGACTTCCAAGCTTCAGAACTGTGAGAAATGTGTTTGTTGTCTAAGCCACTGTGTCTGTGGCATATTGTAGTCAGCCTGACCTAACTGAGACTACTTAGCAAGAGAATCTGATGGAACAACTGTGGGTCATATGGGATATGAGTCAAGGAAAAAGTCACAAAGAAAAAACAATAGTCAAGGATTCAAAATATTGTTTCATATATTTGCAAAAACATAGCTTCAGAGGTATACTCCTAATAAGTGTTCAAATGAAGTTTTGTGAAGTACATGTAGTGAGTTTTTTTTTGTTTTTGTTTTTTTTTTTTTGAGACAGAGCCTCAAGCTGTTGCCCTGGGTAGAGTATTGTGGCATTCCAGCTCACAGCAACCTCCAACTCCTGGGCTCAAGCA
>NW_003852450.1:5228498-5238805 GCF_000181295.1 Otolemur garnettii | reverse complement strand
GCCGAGCCAGTATTTTTTTTTTTTTAAAGAGTTGCTAACTTTCTATGTTTATTTTATTTTATTTTATTTTATTTATTTTTCAGTTTTTGGCCAGGAGCTGGGTTTGAACCCCTACTTCTGGCATATGGAGCCAGCACCCTACCCTTTTGAGCCACAAGTGCTGCCCCATAGTCAGTATTAAAGGGTAATTTTAGACTCGGTGCCTATAGCTCAGTGAGTAGGTTGCTGGCCACATACACTGAGGCTGGCAGGTTCGAGCCTGGCCTGGGCCTGCAACAGTGTCAACAATGACAATTGCAACCAAAAAATAGCCGGGTGTTGTGGCGGGTACCTATAGTCCCAGCTACTCCAGAGGCTGAGGCAAGAGAATCACTTAAGCCCAAGAGTTTGATGTTGCTGGGAGCTGTGACACCACAGCACTCTCCTGAGGGCAACATAGTGAGACTCTGTCTCAAAATAAATAAATAAATAAATAAAAGGTAATTTTACAAAAAGACAAAAGCACAGCTGTCATACAAATATAAAGTGAACACATATCAAAGATTTTATTTAACTCATTAACTAATGAGGAAATCAGTAAAATGTTTCAGCTAGTTCAAAGGAAAATTCAAACACCACACCTATATGTAGATCATAAAATGAACTTATAAATATATACAAAACTATATATTTTTAGGGAGTGGGAAGGAGAGATACACTTGTCTCTCTACTAGACAAGGTTCATTTTCACGTGTATGAAACAGAATTATTTGCATTGCTGTCAGTTATTTTGTAGCTTACAATGTTGTAAAACAGCTCAAACACAAAGAAAGGTGCAGACACATAACACTGGATAACCTAGAAGAATGTGTTCTAGATAATGTATAGTTTTCAACTAAAGATATTCAATAATTCTTTGATCCATTTCACTGTCTCTCATAATTTTTTCTAACATCTAAAAATACCTGAGAAGAAATGGTAAGTGCCATTTCTTCACGATTCTCTTTTTATGTGTTCAATATTATTTGGCCCCTTTTCATTTTTAAAAATGAAGTTTCCTATTTAATTACATAAAGTGATATGGCCTGAGAAGTCATAAGCACACACAATGAAATATCACATTTAGAAATTCCTTGGGAATGGCTCAGTGCCCATAGCTCAGTGAGTAGGGTGCTGACCACATGCACCGAGGCTGAGGAGTTTGAGCCTGGCCCGGGCCTGCTAAACAACAATGACAACTGCAACCAAAAATAGGCATTGTGGTGGGCGCCTGTAGTCCCAGTACTTGGGAGACTGAGGCAAGAGAATTGCTTAAGCCCAAGAGTCTGAGGTTGCTGTGAGCTGTGATGCCACAACACTCTACTAAGGGCAACACAGTGAGACTGTGTCTCAAAAAAAAAGAAGAGAGAAAGAAATTCCTTGGTAAATGTTAATGTTAATTTTTTTTAATTTTTGAGACATGAGGTCTCACTCTATGGTCCAGGCTGGAGAGTGGTGCTATGATGATAGCTCACACTAACCTCAAACTCTTGGGCTCAAGCAATTCTCTTGCCTCAGCCTTCTAAGTAGCTGGGACTACAGACACCTGCCACAATGTCCAGCTATTCCCCTGGTTCTCCCTTCCCCCAGACGGGGTCTCACTCTTGCTCAGACTGGTTTCAAACTCTGAGCTCAGGCAATCCACCTGCCTTGGCCTCCCGTCGTGCTGGGATTACAGGCATAAGCCACCATGCCCAGCCTTAAACTTTTTACTTTGTCTTTTTTGTTTAGAGAATTTTGAAACTACAGAATGTAATTACCTGTATTTCTCATCCCTAGAATTAACAGCTGTGAACAGTCATGTTTTTCCAATCTTTTTACCTATTGTGGTAGACTCTATTACAGTTCTCAAATTTACTCTCTCCCTTTCCTGAGAGAGTTATAGGCACCCCAGCCCATTGCTATGGGATTGAAGGGTGCATCCCATTTATGGCGCGCTGGCCATCTGACGTGTTTTGTGGATGAAAAGGCTCTGTACTTCTTCCTAGCTGGTGCAAAGGCTGTGCCACTTTTCATTTCTCTTTGCTATGAAAATAGCATCTTCCCAGTAGAAGCTTTTGCTTCCTCTGAAATCTCAGAATAGAGGCATGTTGAGCAGAGCCTCTGCCAACCTGCAGCCAGGCTGACCAGCGTAAATACACCTGTGGGCTTATAAACCCTTGGGATTGGGGGCTATTGTTTGTTACTGTAACACCATGTACCCATATATTCCCTTTTTAAAAATTACACACGTGTATGTGTTAAATTTTCCATACCATACTTTCTCCTAAAGGATTCATTTTTGTTCTTGTTTGAATTGTTCTTTCAGTGAGAGTTGGAGTTCTTGTATGCCTAAGGATGTCTTTATTTTACTCTTACTCTGGAAGAAGAAGAGGCTTACTGGGCATAAAATTTTACATTTAACATTATTTTAACCTAACTGCCATAGGTCAGTGGTTAGTACGCCGATCAGCCATTGTGGGTTCCAGCTTTGCCTGGGCCTGATAAACAAAGCAACAAAAAATTCCAGAGGGGCGGTGCCTGTGGCTCAAAAGAGTACGTTGCTGCCCCATGTGCCAAAGGTGGTGGGTTCAAACCCAGCCTCCGCCAAAAACTGCAAAAAAAATTAAAAAAAATTCCAGAGGTTGGGTGGCGCCTGTGGCTCAGTGAGTAGGGCCCCGGTCCCATATACCCAGGGTGGCAGGTTCAAACCCAGACCCAGCCAAACCACAACAAAAAAATAGCCAGGCATTGTGGCGGGCGCCTATAGTCCCAGCTACTCGGGAGGCTGAGGCAAGGGAATCACTTAAGCCCAGGAGTTGGAGGTTGCTGTGAGCTGCACAGCACTCTACCAAGGGTGATAAAATGAGACTCTTGTTTCTTAAAAAAAAAAAAATTCCAAGAGGCTTGGTGCCTGTAGTATATGGTTACAGCCTCATGCACCAAGGCATGGATTCCAACCCAGCCCAGGCCAGCTAAACAACAATGACAATTGCGCCAAAAAAGTAGCTGGGCATTGTTGCTGGCAACTGTTGTTCCAGCTGCTTGGGAGGCTGAGGCAAGGCAAACTCTCGCTTAAACCCAAGAGTTTGAGGTTGCTGTGAGCTGTGACTCCACAGCACTCTACCGAGGGCAACATAGTGAGACTCTGTCTCAAAAAAAAAAAAAGATTTTTGTTTCTTAGTAAATAATCTGCCTTCCCTTTTTAGTAGTTTTTAAGATTTTCCTTTCATGTTTTCAAGTGTGGTTATAAGTTTTAAAATCTGTTTTCTCTCTCATTTTATGTGTTTGGAGAAGGAGAAAGAGGTTTCAACATCTGCCCCACCCGCTGTCTTGACCTAGAACTTGGCTCTTGCTTTACCAAGTGAAATGGACTTATTTTTGATGACCTGTATTCATCATTTGAATCATCGGCTTTTTACATAGTATTGTAAAAACCTCATGCCCCTCAGGCCTTGATAAAATGTATAGGACTGTTTGAATTTACCCTAGACATCATTAATATTGATAAACTTGTGGGACTCATTACTTCTTGTGTCTTTTATTTTTTTATTTTTATTTTTTTGTAGTTTTTGGCTGGGGCTGGGTTTGAGCCCACCACCTCCGGTATATGCAGCCAGCACGCTATGCCTTTAAGCCACCTGTTCTTGTGTCTTTTAGAGTTTTTTCCCCTTGTCTCTTCTTTTAGGATATCAGCTACCCCTTTATTCTAATGTCCATATACTCATCTATAGTAATCCTCTTCTCCCTGTTGCTTAAGTGTGTCACCGTTCCTCAGTCATTGCAGAATGATGTCCTGCTTTATTGCAGAGAATAGTTGTTCTCTCTCTAGCCCTTGCCTCTAAACTCCGCTTAAGACTTGATTTTTAAAACCCACAGGATTATTCTTTTTTTTTTTTTGAGACAGAGCCTCAAGCTATCCCCCTGGGTAAAGTGCTGTGGCTTCACAGCTCACAGCAACCTCCAACTCCTGGGCTCAAGCAAGTCTCCTGCCTCAGCCTCTCAAGTAGCTGGGACTACAGGCGCCCGCCACAATGCCCGGCTATTTTTTGGTTGCAGCCATCATTGTTGTTTGGCGGGCCCGGGCTGGGGATTCAAACCCACCACCTTAGGTGTATGTGGCTGGCGCCTTAGCAGCTTGAGCCACAGGCGCCGAGCCAACCCACAGGATTATTCATGTGAGCTAGTAAACAATAAGAAATCTTTTATGACTCCTTTTCTTTTTCCTACCAGTCCAGCGAACAGAAATAAATGGTGTAGAAGTTTATTTCTTCATTGATATGGAATTGTGTCTGTCTCCTAAAGTAAAGGCCCAAATTAAAGGGTTTAATCTAATAAAAGCTTTTCGTAGGCTGGGCCTGGTGGCTCATACCTGTAATCTTAGCACTCTAGGAGGCTAAGGCAGGAGGATTCCTTGAGATTGAGAGTTTGAGACCAGCCTGAGCAAGAGCAAGCCTCCATCTCTACAAAAAACAGAAAAATTAGGCTGGGCCTGGTGGCTCACACCTGTGATCCTCACACTCTAGGAGGCCAAGTTGGGTGGATTGCCTAAACTTAGGAGTTGGAGGCTAGCCTGTGCAAAGCAAGACCTCATCTCATCTCTACTTAAAAAACAGAAAAATTAGCTGGGTGCTGTGGCAGGTGCCTGGAGTCCCAGGTACTTAGGAGGCTGAGGCAAGAGGATTGCTTGAGCCCAGGAGTCTGAGGTTGCTGTGAGCTATCATGCCATGGCACTCTGCCCTGTCTGAAATGAATAAATTATTAAATAATTTATTATTTATTTAGACTCTGTGTCAAATAAATAAATAAAAGCTTTCTTTACCCCACATAAAAAATTTCAGAGATAGGCAACTTGAGGCTAGTATTGTGGATCCTTCAATCTTCAGAGGCCCAAGGAATTTCTGTTTTTCTGTTTGGCCTTCCTTTACATGAGGCTTTCAAACTCAGTGTCCCTTCATGATCACAAAATGGCTGCTAGAGATCCAGCAATCACAACCACCTTCTACGTTAAGACAAGGAAGAAGATTAGAAGGGCAAAATGTATGCTTCCTATCTAAGTTGGCCCCTTTTAGGAGATATTCCCAGATGCCACCTCCTCTTCATATATTTCATCGGCCATCCATAGCTGCAAGGGAAATATTTTGTTGTCTCACATAAATTGAATATATCCCCCGTTAAGCCATCACTTTTGGTTACTCTGCAGCCTATATTACCTTACTTTCTGGTTCTCAACTGTATTCTAGATAGATGGGCTATGGCTCAATTTTTGAAATAAATGTGCATATTTTGATCTTTATGGCCCCTGGCTATTTTCAAAGATTAAATCAAAAACTCTAAAACACTAGTGGATGAAGCACTAAAGTTTTTTTTTTTTTTTTTTTGAGACAGAGCCTCAAGCTGTCCCCCTGGGTAGAGTGCTGTGGCATCACAGCTCAGCAACCTCCAACTCCTGTGTTTTAAGCGAGTCTCCTGTCTCAGCCTCCCAAGTAGCTGGGACCACAGGTGCCTGCCACACCGCCTGGCTATTTTTTGGTTGTAGCCATCATTATTGTTTTTTGGCGGGCCTGGGCTGGATTTGAACCCACCACCTTAGATGTATGTGGCTGGCGCCTTAGCCACTTGAGCCATAGGCGCCGAGCCAAGCACTAAAGTTTGAATATACCAAACTTGAAATGCCACCCTTCAAGTTTGCATTCAAGTGCAAACTTGAATGCACTGGAGAATTGGCGACATTAACTCACACAGTCATTGGTTAATTCAGTTGCACATTTGCTGGGTGCCTATAGTGCTGGTCATATTTTTCTCACTGAGAAAAATCAAGACGGCCTTCTCCTTGAGGAATTCCAGTGCTTTACAGGTGACTGAAGGTAGAGAGAAGCCACCAATGGATCTACACAAAGGTGAAATGTGATCACATCTGTATCTTTGAAAGATACTCAGCTCAGATTGAGTGAGTGTAGAGACAGTTTCAAGCCAGGGGATCTTGTTCTAGAGGCCAAGTACTTCCCTGCATTGCTGTGCAATTGTTGTCCGATAACTATATGCCAGTGTTCTATGCCACCTGCCTGACCTATCCCAGAATCCTGTCCCCTACCTTTGGATTTTGCTTACCTCAAACTTTTCAGTTCTGGTCCTACCCTCCTGGAAGTTCTGGATAGTCAAAGTGACTTTCTGAGACCAGGAGCCTAAGAGCCTACCTACCAGGTCTTCATTCATTCATCTTTACAGGCTTAATGAGTTCTTACTGGGGCTCTGGGTTATGGGCTAGAGTTGGAAAGGTGGATCAGACTCAGTTCTTACCTTCAAGGCAAGGGACAAAATTATTTTGTTTCTCTTTCTGCCTTAACGGTATTAAGAATCTAAGCAGATCTTGGATTGCCTGGAAAAGGGAGACAGGGGAGATGGGTAGAGCAAGAATCAGGATAAAAATGGGCAGTTGAGATTGAAAGCAGTGAAGTCTGGGGGACAGGCCCGTAGTAGTTTTACTTAATCCCAGAGACTGCCCTCTCCCCTTCCTCCTCCTCTTCCTTCTCTTCCTATCTCCTTATATCCAAGCCTGGCTTCCAGTCAAACTACCGGAAATCCCCTACCCTATTTCCAGCTTTTGAAACAATGACTCTCTGGAGAATATTCCCATTGTCCTTGGAACTAGAACAGTGAGAGAGTAGAGTCTCCTCTCTGGCTTCAGGCTACCTCCCTGCTCCCAGCCTTCCCCTCAAAATATTAATAAAAGCTTCCTCAACTCTCCAATCACTGTAGGCTTCTGTAAGGAGGCAGGAAGATGGGGGAGGTAGAAGAAAAAGCCCTTTCTATAAGTCAACCCCCGCCCCTCAAGTGCTACCTAAGGCCTTTCTGTTCTCAGCTAGAATAGAAAAGGAGTTTCTCGACAGGACTGCCATTAGACACCTGCCTATGCTGTGGGTTTGATTACTCTTACTTTCTAACTCTCTTTTGATGCCTCAGTTTACCCCTGTCACTGAGGGGAGAGGACCAGAGGCCACTCTGAAGGGATCCACAGTTTTATTTTTCTTTGCTGCTCTTCCACTCCCGACTCTGACCCTAGGAGACCCCTGTCCCCTTTCTTACCCAGTTCAGCCAAAAGGGCTGCTGGATGGGGGAGGGGGTACAGGCGGGGCCTTTCTTGCACCATCCTGGCGCCTGACTGGATCAAGTTACTGGAGGCAGTCTGGATTTGAATGTGCAAATAAACAGAAGTCGCTTTGATCCTTGGGGCCGAGAGGGAGGGGGAAGAAAGCTGAGTGCCCTGGTCAGAGAAGTGCATGCTGGGCACTTGAAAGAGGGCTTGGGAGATGCAGAGCCTGAGCGTTTACTTATTCCTTTGACTGGACTGAAAACCTATTTTGTTTTAAAAAAAAAAAAAAAAAATAAAGGGAAAAAAGGAGATCCAGACAGAGGCAGCAGGGACCCATGTCAGGCATTTCAGACTTACTCCAGGAACCCAATATTCCAAGGGCCTTTCCTCCCTGTTACCAGTTTGCCCCCCCAGAGTAAAAGCTTGGACCCCACCTTTCCTCAAGGCTCCTTTGGTGGGGACGTCTTAGATGCCACTTAGGAGAGGGAGAGGCAGAATGGAACGATGGGTGTGTGTGATTTCAGGGAGGGGCAGTAGGTTGGGAGGGGGTAGGGCCTATTGTCTCCCTGGGCACCAATCCACAGCCACAAGCAGGCTTAGAGAGGGAGAGACAAAGGAGGGAATGGGAGAGCACAAAGGGAGTGAGGAATGAAATGGTAAGTAAAGGCAAACAAAAGTGAACTGGGGGAGACAAAAGCTGGGAACAATATTCCCCAGGCAATAGGCTGGGGAACAATAGGGACACTGACAGCGCCACAAAGACACCAGTGTCTCCAAGTAGACGTTATCTCAGGCAGTGGTTGGCAGCCCCGCTCTGGCTGCAGCTATTTTCAGTGCTGCTTTTGTGCCATGCTGAACAATATTCCTTGCATGGCTGCTGATAGAAAGATGAGAAGGTTTCTGTTTGATTCTCCTCTTCTTTCCCTCCCCCTCCCCCTTTTCCAACCCCCACCAGCTCCAGGCATTCTGAGCTCTCTCTGGCCTGGTTAGGGGGTTGTGTGAGTGAGAGTGAGAGCGTGCAGAAGACCAAAGAACTAAGCAGGCGGGGTCGCTATTAGGACTTCCACTTGCCCTCAACCTTATCAGGGTCCTTCATGGAGGGAAGGTAGTGGAGAGTGGAGATTAGAGCTGAACAAGTAGGAGCTGGAGAACTGGGGTATGTGTGGCAAGATTGTTCAGGGAAGTAGGTTCTGCCCTCACCCCAAATCCAAGACTAGCCTGAGCAATTGACTATGTAAAAAGCCTACTTAGCAAGTGTTTTGCCTGTTGTTGCTGGCTGTTCATTTAATAGCCAAGGCCTTCCTGGGTTGGAGGAGGGACTCCACAGGGGGCGGGGGGGGGGGTCCATCCTGTCCTTCTGATCCTTTCTTCCTTTGTGCCTACAAGAGTTCCCCACCTGACCCCATAGCCACTGCTTTCTCCCACCCTTGTTTATACTTTGATCAGTCTTTTGACTAACTTCCAACTCCCTTCCCACTTCTGTCACTACAGGCTGAAGCTAAGGGGTCAGAGCGACTACCCCAAGCTTGGGACGCGACCCCTTTCTGCAGACGTTCCCCACTAAGGATCTCCCCTGTGTTCCTTCCTAGAGGAACTCTGATCCACGAATGCCAAGTCAGAGGTGTCCTTCCCAGGACTAGCTGGTGCATAAGGCTGGTGTACCCTTGGCTTTCTTAGGGTTGGAGCCCACCATGGCTGCCCCATGGGCTTAAATAGAGCCCTGTACTTTTCCATCTAACTGATCTTATTATTATTCTGTTCAGGTAATTTTTCTAGGTGGTTAACATACTACATTTCAGGCTTTTGGCTTTCTCAAAAAAATTGAGACCAAACTTCTTAGGAAGGTTTTTTTATTTTGTTATTTTATTTTATTATTATTATTTTTTCTTTGCAGTTTTTGGCCAGGGCTGGGTTTGAACCTGCCACCTCCGGCATATGGGGCTGGTGCCCTACTCCTTTGAGCCACAGGCACCGCCCAGGAAGGCATTTTTATAAAAACTTTAGGCAGAATGCTTTTCTTTTTTTTTTTTTTTTTTTTGAGACAGAGCCTCAAGCTGTCCCCCTGGGTAGAGTGCCGTGGCATTACAGCTCACAGCAACCTCCAACTCCTGGGCTCAAGCGAGTCTCTTGCCTCCGCCTCCCAAGTAGCTGGGACCACAGGTGCCCGCCACAACGCCTGGCTATTTTTTTGGTTGCAGCCGTCATTGTTGTTTGGCGGATTCGAACCCGCCACCTTAGGTGTACGTGGCTGGTGCCTTAGCCGGTTGAGCTATAGGCGCCGAGCCGCAGAATGCTTTTCTAAGAGTCCAGGCACTCAGAAGTTAATCCAGTAGGTTGAGTCATTATGTAACTTGTGGCAATTTGTCCAGCTTTCTAAATATAAGTTGTCTCTTTAAAGACAGGAAATGCGTCTTATACCTCTATTAGCTCCTCCATGGCATTGTGGTACACAATAAGTTCTCAGGGAACGCTTGCTGGATTGGACTGAATTTAGAGAATCAGAAGCAACCTCAAAGCTCATCTAATAATCTCACTACTCAAAATGTGGTCTCCAGCAGCGCTCGAGAACTTGTTACAGATGCAGAATCTCAGGCTCTACCTCAGAGCTACTGAATCAGTTTCTGCATTTTAATAAGCTCTGCAAGTAATTCCTATGGTCCTTGAGAAGTTCTGATCTAGTAGCTTACCCCTCCCTGCCTCCCCAGAACTCCTGCCTGTTTCAAGACATTGTTTCCATCCATCACCTAGAATCATAGAAACCATGAAGGCTGTCCATCCAGTCCACATCTACAGGAGGATCTCTGTGGACATGTTCTCTATTCTACAGTTGCAATCAAATCACATTGAACAGAATCCAGTGGGCATTCAGAGTCTTAAGAGTAGGACCTTGCCCCTAGCATGTGCTCCATCAGAGGTTGCTGGGGGAAAGGTTTGAATCATCTACTATGTTCTCCCTAGATGGTCCCTGTGATAGTTAACTCTAGGTGTCAACGTGACTGAGATGTGGGGTGCACAGACATTTGATCAAATGTGATTCTGGGTGTGTCTTTGAGGGTGTTTCTGGGTGAGATTAACATATGAATCAGAAGACTTGAGGAAAGCAAATTGTCCTCCCTAACATGGAGGGGCTTCCTCCGGTAAATTGAAGGCCTGAATAGCACAAAAATGTTCAGTAAGAAAGAGAGAATTTTGGCTCGGCGCCTATAGCTCAACCGGC
>NW_003852450.1:5224123-5228116 GCF_000181295.1 Otolemur garnettii | reverse complement strand
AAAGAGAGAATTTTGGCCTGCCTGACTGCTTGAGCTGGGACATCGGTCTTCTCCTGCCTTTGGAATCTACCTGAAAACTTGACTCTCTATGGGTCTCAATCCTGCTGGCTCTTAGACTTGAATTTACACCATTGCTTCTCTTACTTCTCAAACCTTCAGACTTAAAGTACAACATTGATCCCCTGGGTCTCCAGTTTGCTGACCATAGATCTTAGAATTTCTTCCATAATTACATGCTACAATCCTTCTCATCTCTCTCTTTCTTTTTGTTGCAGTTGTTGTTAGCTGGCCTGGGCCGGGTTTGAACTCACTCGTGTATTTGAACACAGTATATGTGGCCAGCGCCCTGCCTACTGAGCTACAGGTGTTGCCTATTTATTTTTATTTTTTTGAGACAGAGCCTCACTTTGTCACCCTAATTAGAGTGCCATGGTATCTTAGCTCATAGCAACCTCAAACTCTTGGGCTCGGCTGGGTGCCTGTGGCTCAAGTGGCTAAGGCACCAGCCACATACACCTAAGGTGGCGGGTTTGAATCCAGCCCGGGTCCACCACACAACAATGACGGCTGCAACCAAAAAATAGCCGGGCATTGTGGCGGACACCTGTGGTACCAGCTACTTGGGAGGCTGAGGCAGGAGACTCGCTTAAGCCCAGGAGTTGGAGGTTGCTGTGAGCTGTGATGCCACAGCACTATAGTAAGGGCGACAAAGTGAGACTCTGTTTCTAAAAAAAAAAAAGTGGGATTATACCAGCAAACATATTGCCAGTTTGAATTAAATACAGGTGTTGGAGAAAACAAGAAAAAATGAAAGAAGGCCATTGGACTACCTAGATCCTGCGGAACCAGAGCATAAAGCTATTCAGACCATGTGCTGTTCTTCAAGTGAAGTGAAGAATGACCGCAGTGGCAATTCTGAGAGCCTCAGGGCTGTCACCTTGGTTTCAAAGGGTGGTGCCATTGCCTCTGTTTCAAGAAGGCTGACTGCCCTATGAGTGGGGCTGTACTGTGGAGCCTTGGAGGTGGGACACCTACCCAGCAGAGCCTTAGGGGTGTGACTCCTGCCTGGCAGAGCTGTGTGACGAGACTGCTGCCCCATTAGGTCCTAAAGGTGGGACACTGTCCCCAGTGGGTCTGAAAGGCAGAACATTGAGCCAACAAGGATTATTTTTCAGACTTAAGATATAATGGAGTTGTCTTGCTAGAGTTTGGTCTTGCTTGGGACCTCTCTCTTTCCTCAGATTTTTCCCTTTTGGAGTGGGAATGTCTATCCCATGGCTGTCCGGTATTGTATTTTGGAAAGACATAACTTGTTTGGATTTACAAGTTCACCACTGGAGGGGGGAATTTTGCCTCAGGATGATGTACCTCAAGTCTCTAACTTAGAGATGATATTTACACTAGACTTTGGACTTTAGACTTAGAGTTCATGCTGGAACATAGACTTTTGGAGCTGTTAGGCTGGAATAGAAACACTTTACCTGCAATAAGGACCTGAATTTTGTGGGGGCCAGGAGCAGAATTCTATGGACTGACCTGTCTCCCACTCACCCCCACCCAATTCGTATGCTGAGGTCCTATGCCCAATGTGACCGTAAGGAAGTAAAATTAAATGAGATCATAAGGGCGGGGTCCTAATAGGATTAGAGTCTTTACAAAAAGAGACACTGGAGTGAGACTGTCTCAAAAAAGAGACACCAGAGAGCTCACGCTCTTTCTTTGTCTCTCCCATGCAAGGACACTTTATAATAAGAGCTGTGAGAAAACAAATATCTCTTGTTGAAACCACCCGTCTATGGTATTCTGTTATGGCAGCCCCAGCAGACTGGTATAATCTGTAATGATAGAAAGAAGGAGAGGCCTTTAGGCGGAGAGCAGGCTTGCACAGGGTGGACTGAAGGGCCTCATGGCAAAGGACACACAGGAGCCCATTGTTCTTCTAAAGTAGAGGTGATAACATCCCCCTTTTCCCTCTGATATCCTTGGCACAGCCAGGACAACAGCAGAGTGGGTGGTGTGGAGCTGCCAAGTGCCCCACAACTTAAAGCAGGGATAGGTACCCGAGACCATGATGACTATCCTGATTCAAATTCTTGTCTTAGCGTGAAAGATTTTGCTGCTATTGTTCAGATCATGGCCCTGTCTTCCCAGCTTATATGGGGAAAAGTTACCAATGAATGGTATCAAATTTTTACAATGAAACATTAATTTTTTTCCCTCCTATTGATCAGACGAAAACCGAAACACCTTTGTTGGTGTCTACTTACAGCAAGCATTACTCATATGATTGTTTTAATTCCAATGTGTGAAATTTTATTGTGCTCTGTAAAGATCATCGTGACTCCTATGTACTCAACCAATCCAAACAGATTTATGAACCATTACAGAGTGTTTCTTGGACGTCCTTCCTTTATCAAAACCAGTCAATTTCCCCCAGTGAAATGAATAGCAGTGGTAATTTCTGATCTAGGGATTGCTATGTTTTAGAGGAAGAGTGAATAGTCAGGGCTGGCAATCTATTGTCCAGCCAAACTGGAAAATCAGCTTTTCAAGAGTTTCCTCTTGACTTCTATCCCCACTTCACATATCAAGGGAGAGCACAGCAGGAAAAAAAATATTAAGCTTTGGAATGGACCACCACTGAGTGTATTTATAATTCATTCTGGACAACAGAATGGTGAGAGGCATCACTCTCTTTTACCCCAACACTCAGTAAGCAGCTGTAGCTGCTGCAGCAGCTGTGCTCTGATTTCCCTAAAGCACACAGCATAGCCACTGGACAGGCCTGAGGTCACAGCAGCCCTGTGTGCTCTACCACCCCTTCAGCACTTTCATGTGAGTTTTCTGACCTAAATATCCCAAACCAGCTGCCTCTGATGCACAAGAAGGTCACTTGGCCAGCCATGAAAGGTGTAGGCACAGGTGTGACACCATTTTCCAGAATGTGAGAATGGTCCTATAGAATCAAGCCAGCCAGGGGTACACAGTGGCTCAGAGTTCCATGGAAGTTCAGCAAAGTAGAAATTAACTTACTGAGGAGGGTGCCTAAGGTGCAGAGTTGGGAGCTTACTCAGACAGTGTTAAGGACATTCAAAGACCTCTGGGCTCATTAAGGCTTAGTCCCTGCAGGCTGCTATAACAAAATACCACAGAGTAGGTGATTTATAAACAACAGAAATTTATTTCTCACAGTTTCTCACAGGAGGATACCAAGTCCAAAATCAAGGCATTTAGTATGTGACGATGTACCTTTTCCTGGTTCATAGATAGCTGTTTTTTTCGGGCTGGGTGCGGTGCCTCGTGTCTGAAATCCTAGCACTCTAGGAGGCTAAGGCAGGAGGATCGTTTGAGGCTCAGTTCTGCCTCAGGGACAATATCAAGTCAAAAAATAATTTTCAAGAGCCATTGTTTATAAGACACAGTCCTAAGGTGATTACTGGGTGATGAGTAAAGAGAGACAGAATTAGAGGCTACTCCTGTTCTTAAGAAGTTTAGAGTTACTTAGAGTGATGGACATAGGCCGGTGTGGTGGCTCACACCTGTAATCCTAGTACTTGGAAGGCCGAGGCAGGTGGACTGCCTGAGCTCACAAGGTTTAGTTTGGCTTAAGCTAGGGAGAGTGAGACCTGTTTTGAAAAATAGGCAGGCATTGTGGTGGGTGCCTGTAGTCCAGCTACTTGGGAGGCTGAGACAAGGAATTGCTTGGGACTAAGAGTTTGAGGTTGGCTCGGCACCTGTGGCTCAAGTGGCTAAGGCGCCAGCCACATACACCTAAAGTGGTGGGTTAGAATCCAGCTTGGGCCCGCCAAAACGACAATGACGGCTGCAACCAAAAAACAGCTGGGCGTTGTGGTGGGCGCCTGTGGTCCCAGTTCCTTGGGAGGCAGAGGCAGGAGACTTGCTTGAGCCTAGGAGTTGGAGGTTTCTGTGAGCTGTGATGGCACGGCACTCTACCCAGGGGGACAGCTTGAGGCTCTGTCTCAAAAAAAAAAA
>NW_003852450.1:5219749-5224103 GCF_000181295.1 Otolemur garnettii | reverse complement strand
AAAAAAAAAAAAAGAGTTTGATGTTGCTGTGAGTTGTGATGCTACAGCACTCTCCCGAGGGCAACAAGTGATACTAAAACTAAAAAAGAGAGAGACAGACATAGTCACATATAGAGTGAAATAATATGAGAGTTCAATTCAGTAACTCAAGAGGCCAATAAAATAGAAGTGAGAATACTACTGCACACCTATTAGAGTAGTTAGAATCCAGAACACTGACAACACCAAATGCCAATGAGGGTGTGGAGCAACAGGAACGGTCATTCATTGCTGGTGGGAATACAAGATTATACAGCCACTTTGGAAAATAGTTTGGCAGTTTCTTTTTCTCATTTTTATTTTTGAAACAGAGCTTCACTATGTTTCCCGGTAGAGTGCTATGGCGTCACAGCTCACAGCAACCTCCAACTCTTGGGCTTAAGCAATTCTCTTGTCTTGGCCTCCCACATAGCTGGGACTACAGGCGCCCACCACAACGCCTGGCTATTTTTTGGCTGTAGTTGTCATTGTTGTTTGGCAGGCCAGCTGGGTTCAAACCCACCAGCTCCAGTGTATGTGGCTGGTGCCCTAGTCACTGAGCTACAGGTGATGAGCCAGTTTGGCAGTTTCTTAACAAAACTAAACATATTCTTACCATACAATTGGACAATTGTACTCCTTTGTAGGTGCTCAAAGGAGGTGAGAACTTAACGACCACACAAAATCTTGCACATAGGCTTGGCGCCTGCAGCTCACACACACCTGAGCTGGCAGGTTCGAATCCAGCCCGGGCCTGCCAAACAACAATGAGAACTAGAACCAAAAAATAGCTGGGCGTTGTGTCAGGTGCCTGTAATCCCAGTTACTTGGGAGGCTGAGGCAAGAGAGTCACTTAAGGGCTGCGCCTATAGCTCAAAGGAGTACGGTGCTGGCCCCATATGCTGGAGGTGGCAGGTTCAAACCCAGCCCTGGCCAAAAACTGCAAAAAAAAAAAAAAGAGAGTCACTTAAGCCTAAGAGTTTGAGGTTGCTGTGAGCTGGGATGCCACAGCACTCTACCCAGGGCTACATAGTGAGACTCTGTCTCAAAGAAAAAAAAAAAAAGGTCTTGCACATAGATGCTTATAGCAGCTTTATTCGTAATTGCTAAAACTTACAAGCAAGTAAGATATCCTTCGGTAGGTGAATGGATAAACAGTGCTACATCCAAAGAATGGAATTTTACACAGCAGTAAAAGGAAATGAGCTATCAATCCATCAGAAGACATTTAGGAAGCATAAATGCATATTACTGAGTAAAAACAAAATCTGAAAGGCTATATAGGCTCTGTTTTCAACTACATGATACTCTGGAAAAGGCAAAACTATGGAGACAGGAAACAGATCATTGGTTACCAGGGTTTAGTGGGGAGAGAGATGAGTAAGCACAGCGCAGAGGATTTTAAACTATTCTGCATGGTACTATAATAGGTATGTGTAATTATACATTTGTCCAAACCATTGAATGTATACATACAACACCAAGAGTGAAGCCTAATGTCAACTACAGCCTTTGAGTAATAACAACGTGTCAATGTAGGTTCATACCTGTAACAGATCGCTCCCGATGGGAAGTTATTGATAACTGGGGAGGGTGTGTATGTGTTGGGGCAGGGAGTATACGGGAACTCTCCATATCTTCTCTTCAATCTTTCTGTGAAGCTAAAATTACTCTAAAAAAATAACTTCTTTTTTCTTTTTGAGACAGAGTCTCACTTTGTCACCCTGGGTAGAGTGCTGTGGCATCATAGCTCACAGCAACCTCAAACTCTTGGGCTCAAGCGATTCTCGCCTCAGCCTCCCAAGTAGCTGGGACTACAGGCGCCCACTATAACACCCAGCTGTTTTTAGAGATGCAGTCTCCCTCTGGCTGAGGCTAGTCTCAAACCTGTGAGCTCAGGCCATCCATCCACCTCAGCTTCCCAGAGTGCTGGGATTATAAGTGTGAGCCACCGTGCCTGGCCTAACATCTATTTGCTTCTTTTTTTGGCCAGCTCTGGGTTTGTACCCACCACCCTGGCATATAGGGCCGAAGCCCTACTCCTTGAGCCACAGGCGCCGCCCCATCTATTTGTTTTTAAGCGAGAAGGAAACATATGAAAATTCAAAGAAGATAAAGTCTATATAGGTAATAAAGGAGACAATAGAAAATGAACCTTGGGCTCAGCGCCTGTGGCTCAAGTGGCTAAGGCGCCAGCCACGTACACCCAAGGTGGCGGGTTTGAATCCAGCCTGGGCCGCCAAACAACAATGACGGCTGCAACCAAAAAATAGCCGGGCGTTGTGGTGGGTGCCTGTGGTCCCAGCTACTTGGGAGGCTGAGGCAGGAGACTGACTTGAGCCCAGGAGTTGGAGGTTGCTGTGAGCTGTGATGCCACGGCATTCTACCCGGGAGGACAGCTTGAGGCTCTGTCTCAAAAAAAAAAAGAAAAAGAAAAAGAAAATGAACCTTGAAGTAAGGGTGGAAATGGCCAGGCCAAAAGGAGAAGGAAGACTGTACCAGCCCTGGGAAATGATACAAATAAACAAAGACAGTCTGTTCAACTTGGTCTTCTTTTCAAAACACGAATTTGTCCCAATGTGGTTCATACATTATGGAGCTATTTGAGAGTAATACAAATTTTGCATTTGCTTATGTTTGATTTTGCCTTGTGAAACACTAGGTAAATGGAGAAAATTCACCCAGCTGAGCCAAAAAGGGTTAGAATACACCAAATGTACACAAGACACTCCTCAAATTTCTATTTAAGTTTACAAGGTGTATTAGAAAGCACACGCATCCATATCTGGCATTAATACCATCTATTTATTTATTTAGTTATTTAGTTATTTATTTTGAGACAGAGCCTCAAGCTATCCCCCTGGGTAGAGTGCTATGGCATCACAGCTCACAGAAACCTCCAACTCCTGGGCTCAAGCGAGTCTCCTGCCTCAGCCTCCCAAGTAGCTGGGACCACAAGGCGCCCACCACAATGCCCGACTATTTATTTGGTTGCAGCCGTCATTGTTGTTTGGCAGCCTGGGCTGGATTCGAACCGCCACCTTAGGTGTATGGCTGGCGCGTTAGCCACTTGAGCCACAGGTGCTGAGCCTAATACCATCTTTAACTGTTATCAGATAACCCTTCTTCCACCACTTTACAGTAACTGATAAACTGTACCCCTTCCAGCAACCACTTCCATGCACAAAATTCATGTCTGTTTCAAAACACTGTGCCACATTTATTATAGCATTTATATGTTTCTTTCTTTTAATTTCTTTTCTTTTTTTCTTTTTATTTTGAGATTGAGTCTCACTCTGTTGCCCAGACCAGAGTCCAGAGTGCCATGGCCTTAGTCTCGCTCACATCAACCTCAAACTCCTGGGTTCAAGACATCCCTCTGCCTCAGCTTCCCAAGTAACTGGGACTACAAGCCCCTCCCACAATTAGGAGGTCTCACCCTTTCTCAGGCTAGTCTCAAATTACTGAACTGGAGCAATTCTCCTAACTCGGCCTCCCAGAGTGCTAGAATTACAGGTGTGAGCCACTGCATCCGACCTTATATATTTCTTTTTTGGGGGAGACAGAGTCTTACTATGTCCCCCTCGGTAGAGTGCTGTGACGTCACAGCTCACAGCAACCTCAAATTCTTGGGCTCAAGTGATTCTCTTGCCTCAGCCTTCCAAGTAGCTGGGACTACAGGCACCTACCACAACACTCAGCTATTTTTTGGTTGCAGTTGTCATTGTTGTTTAGCTGGCCTGAGCTGGGTTTGAATCTGCTACCCTCGGTGTGTGTGGCTGGCACTGTAACCACTGCGCTATAGGTGCTGAGCCAGACCTTCTTAACCATTTAACAAGTGTAAACTTTATTACAATTTTGTTAGCAATCTTTTTGTTGTTACTGTTATAATTTTTTTCTTTTTGTTTTCTTTTCTTTCTTGTTTTTTTGAAACAAAGTCTGCTCTGTTGCCCAGGCTAGAGTACCATGGCCTTAGCCTAGCTCTTAGCAACCTCAAACTCCTGGGCTCAAGCAATCCTATTGCCTCAGCCTCCCAAGTAGCTGGGACTACAGGTACTTGCCACAACTTGCAGCTAATTTTTCTCTTTTTAGTAGAGACGGGGTCTCACCCTTGCTTAGGCTGGTATCAAACTTCTGAATTCAAGAGATCCTCCCACTTAGGCTTCTCAGGTGCTAAGCACCTAATCTAGGTGCTAAGATTACAGGCATAAGACACTGTGCTTGACCTTTTTTTCTTTTTCTTTCTTTTTTTTTTGCAGTTTTGGCCAGGGCTGCTTTTTTCTTTCTTTTTTTAAATTTCAGAATATTGGCTCGGCGCCTATAGCTCAACCGGCTA
>NW_003852450.1:5208288-5219498 GCF_000181295.1 Otolemur garnettii | reverse complement strand
TTCAGAATATTACAGAGATGCACAATGTTGGTTACATCATTTGCTTTTGTATATTTTAAGTCAAAGTTGTAAGTGTGCCCTTCACCCAGAAAGTGCGCATTGTACCCGTTGGATGTGAGAATGTATCCATCTCCTAGAAATAAAATTTTTGAGAGTTATAATCTCTAATTCCATTTTTCTCATAAATTCTGTAGTTTCTATTGCATGATTTTTGCATAACATGGTTATTTTAGGAGCACAGATATTGTGCTATACCAGAACTGACTACACAGGTTTTGGAATCGATACTTGGAGAATTGTGAATAAATGACTAGAATAATAACTGACTTGTGTAGGAGAATTTTCAGATAGAAGGCTGGAATCAGCTGCATTCATTCACTTTTGTATTCATCTGGCCAGTATCTGCTGAGTGCCTCCTACATGCCAGACTCTGTTGTAAGTGCTGGGGATATGGCAATGTGTTGGATAGTAATCATTGCTAAGAAAAAAAACAAAGCAGAAAAGTTGATATGACATGTGAAAGGATGGGTTTGAATATAGCATCTGTATTAGTTATTGCTACATAACAAATTATCCCAAAACTTAACAGCTAAGGACAACAAATATTCACTATCTCACAAAGTTCCTGAGGGTTAGGAAGACAGGAGTATCTTAACTGGAATAGTTCTGGCTCAGGGTCTTTTTTTTTCTTTTCTTTTTTTTTTTTTGCATAACAAGAGTAACAAGTAAGAGTTGTAACAGAGTAACAAGTCTTACTCTGTTACCCAGGCTAAAATGCTGTGGTATCAGCCACACTCACAGCAACTTCCTGGGCTTATCTGATCCTCCTGCCTCAGCCCCTTGAGTAGATGGGACTATAGCAGCATGCCAAGACACCTGGCTATTTTTTTTTTTTTTAAGACAGAGCCTCAAGTTGTCGCTCTTGGGTAGAGTGCCGTGGCATCACAGTTCACAGCAATCTCCAACTCCTGGGCTTAAGAGATTCTCTTGCCTCAGCCCCCCTCACCCCCCACCCCCACCCCCAAGTAGCTGGGACTACAGGCGCCCGCCACAACACCCACCTATTTTTTTGTTGTAGTTATCATTGTTGTTTTGGCAGGCCTGGGCTGGATTTGAACCCACTAGCTCTGGTGTATGTGGCTGCCGCCTTAGCTGCTTGAGCTACAGGCGCCAAGCCTTTTTTTTTTTCTATTTTTAGTGGAGATGGGGGTCTCATTCTTGTTCAGGCTAGTCTTAAACTCTTGACCTCAAGCAATTCTTCCATCTTGGCCTCCCAGAATGCTAGGATTATAGGCATGAGCCCCTATGCCTGGCCTGGCTCAGGGTCTTTGATTAGATTACAGTCAAGATGTTGGCTTCCAGCTTCCAAGCTCACTCACATGGCTGTTGGCAAGAGGCCTCAGTCTTTGTATCTCCATAGGCCTGCTTGTGACATGGTAGCTTGCTTTCCTCAAAAAGAATAATTCAAAAGGGTGATTGGCTCAGCGCCTATGGCTCAAGTGGCTAAGGCGCCAGCCACATACATCTAAGGTGGCAGGTTCAAATCCAGCCTGGGCCCGCCAAACAACAATGATGGCTGCAACCAAAAAATAAATAAATAAATAAATAAAAGGGTGATCACCTGCCCAAGGTGGAAGCTATAGTCTTTTATAACCCAGTATCAGAAATGGCATAAGACCACTTCTGTTGCAGGGTGCAGTGGCACACACCTGTAACCCTAGCACTCTGGGAAGCTGAGGAAGGTGGATTGCTTGAGCTCAGAAGTTCAAGACCAACCTGAGCAAAAATGAGAGCCCCATCTCTACTAAAATTATTTGTATAAAGGCAGCACTTATAGCTCAGCTGGTAGGGTGCCAGCCACATACACTAAGGCTGGTGGGTTTGAACCCGGCCTGAGGCAGCTAAAACAATGACAACTGCAACAAAAAAATAGCTGGGCATTGGGGCGGATGCCTATAGTCCCAGCTACCTGGAAGGCTGAGGCAAGAGAATCACTTAAGCCCAAGAGTTTGAGGTTGCTGTGAGCTATGATGATGCCACAGCACTCTACCCTGGGGTGACAGAGTAAGACTCTGTCCACAAAAAAGACTACTTCTGCCATATTTCCTTGGTGACAGAAACCAACCCCGGTACCCCGTAGAAAGGGGGTGGTGGATGAAAGGACAATGCAAAGTTATGACTATGTGGAGGTAAGGACCATTGACCAGGGGCCATCTTGGAGACTGGCTGCTGCAGTGACCAAGGAAGCCTCATAGAGAAAATAATCTTTGGATTAACCCCTGAGGGAAGTGAGGGTGTGAGCCATCAGAAAATCTGAGGGGCGGTCATTTTATGTAGACCAAACATCGGTGTATTTGAAGGACAGCCAGCTTTAGTATGGCTGAGGCAGAGTGAGGGAGAGGGGGAGGAAGAGAAGTGAAAGAGGTGGCAGAGAGGTGGATGCTTGCATTTGTACCCTGAGTGACATTCATTTATAAGCAGAGAAATGACGTGGTCAGTTTGTATGTTGAGAATACACCAAGGTTAAGCAAGAGCAGAAGCACGAAGACAAGTTAGGAGGTGAGAGACAGTGGAGGTTAAAAGTGGTCTGATTCTGGAAACATTCTGAAGGTAGGGCAGACAGGACGTGCTGGTGGGTTGCATGTGGGGGGTAAGAGAAAGCGAAGTCAAAGAACACGGAGAATGGAGTTGCCGGTCTGAAGAAGGAACAGTGTTAGGGTAAATAGCAGGTGCTCGACTTTTAACATGTTAACTTTGAAATGTCTATTAGATGCCCAACTGGAAATGTTGAGTAAACAGATAATCAAAGCTGGAAAGAAGTTCAAAGGCCAGGCATGGTGGCTCATGCCTATAATTCCAGCACTCTGGGAGGCCAAGGTGGGCAGAGCTCCTGAGCTCAGAAGTTCAAGGTCATCCTTAGCTAGAGGGGGACCTCGTCTCTAAAAATAGCTGGACATTGTGGCGGGCACCTATAGTCCTAGATTCTTGGAGGCTGAGGCAAGAGAATCGCTTGAGCCCAAGAGTTTGAGGTTGCTGTGAGCTGTGATGATATGGCACTCTACCAAGGGTGACAAAGTGAGAATCTGTCTCAAAAAAAAAGAGGTTTAGGTTAAAGATACAAATTTGGGGGTCATCAGATGTAGGTGGTACCTAAGAAGTGAATGTAGATTAAAAGAGACTGAGAAAGATGAGGTCCCTGGAACACTCCAACATTTAGAGGTGGGAGACGAGAAAGAATCAACAAAGGAAAGAGAGAAAGAGTGGCCAAAAAGGTAAGAATCACACCAGGTGACAGTAGAATCCTATAAGCCAAGTAAAACATCTTCCAAGGAAGATTTAGAAAGATCACTGTACCAAGTGCTACTTGGAGGATGATTGATGTCCATTGGATTTGGTATGTGAACTTCATTAGCTCCTATGGCAGCAGCAGTTTGGGTTGAATGGTGGAGCCAAAAACCTCACTGGAATGAGTTGAAGATAGAATGAAAGGTGAGAGGCCACTGCAGTGACTCTCACTTGTAATCCTCCAGGATTACTCCTGGAGGCCGACGTGGGTGACCACGGGAGCTGAGGAGTTTGAGACCAGCCTGAGCAAGAGTGAAACCCCATTTCTACTAAAAATAGAAAAATTAGCTGGGCATTATAGTAGCTGCCTATAGTTCCAGCTACTCAGGAGGCTGAGGCAAGAGGATCTCTTGAGCCCCATAGTTTGAGGTTGCTGTGAACTATGATGCCATGGCCCTCTGCCAGGGTGACAGAAGGAGACTCTGTCTTAAAAAAAAAAAAAAAGAAAGAAAAAAGGATGAAAGGTAAAAAATTGGGGTCAGGTGCAGTGACTCACACCTGTAATCCTTCACTCTGGGAGGCTGAGGTGGGTAGATTGCCTGAGTTCACAAGTTCGAGACCAGCCTGAGACAGCGTGAGACCTCATCTCTAAAATAGCCAGGTGTTGGCTCGGCGCCTATAGCTCAACAGGCTAGGGTGCCAGCCACGTACACCTAGGGTGGCGGGTTCGAATCCCCGCCAAACAACAATGACAGCTGCAACCAAAAAATGGCCGGGCATTGTGGCGGGCACCTGTGGTCCCAGCTGCTTGGGAGGCGGAGGCAGGAGACTCGCTTGGGCCCAGGAGTTGGAGGTTGCTGTGAACTGTAATGCCACGGCACTCTACCCAGGGGGATAGCTTGAGGCTCTGTCTCAAAAAAATAAAAATAAAATAAAATAAAATAGCCAGGTGTTGTGGTAGATGCCTATAGTCCCAGCTACTTGGGAGGCTGAGGCAAGAGAGTCATTTAAGCCCAAGAGTTTGAGGTTGCTGTGAGCTGTGACACCACAGTACTCTACCGAGGGCAACAGAGTCAGATACTATCTCAAAAAAAAGAAAGAAAGAAAGGTGAGAAATTGGAGGCTAAATATTTTTTTAAGTAATTTTGTGTGAAGGGAGAAGGGAACTGGGGTCATAACTAAGGAAAGAGTAGAGTCAAAAAGGTGTTTTTTTCTTTTGGCAGGCATGGTGGTGTGCACTTGTAGTCTCAGCTCCTTAGGGGGCTGAGCTGGGAGGATTACATGAGACCAGGAGACCTACCTGAGCAACACAATGAGACTCTGTTCTACAACACCCCTCTCCCCAAAATTAGCCAGTATGGTGGTGCATGCCTGTAGTTCCTGCTCTCTGGAAGCTGAGGCAGGAGTATCACCTGAGATCAGTCCCTCTCGACTGCAGTGGGCTATGTCCATCAAAGGTTTGCACTAAGTTCAACAGTAATACGGTGACCTTCTTGGAGTGGTGGACAGGGAGGGATGCCCAAGTTTGCCCAAGTTTGCCCAAGGAGGGGTGAACTGGCCCAAGTCAAAAACCAAACAGGTCAAAACACTCATGCTGATCAGTGGTGGTATCATGTCTGTGAGTAGCCACTGTGCTTCAGCCTGAGCAATATAGCCAGAGGCTTTCTTATAAAAGAAAAAAAAGTGAGTTTTTTTTGGCCAGGGCTGGGTTTGAACCCACCACCTCTGGCATATGGGGCCAGCGCCCTACTCCTTTGAGCTGCAGGTGCCGGCCCTGTTTTGTTTTTTTTTTTAAGGTGGGAGATGAGCATTTAATAGCGTGTTTATGTGCTCAGGAAATGATGAGCAGGAAAAATTAATGAGGCTCGGGACAAAGGAGAGAATTGCTGGGGTGAAATCTCTTTTTTGTTGTTGTTAGGTAAGGACCCTCTTATATGTGTCCCGCCCCCAAAAGGTGTACCACCCCCCTTGACCCCCTCCCCCTTCTTCTTCCCTTTCTTAGCTCTCCCCATCCCCCACCGCCCACGGGGTGAAGTCTTGAGTGGGTTAGAGAGAGCAGGATCTGGGGTACAAGCAAAGGGGCTCCCCTCATCAAGGGGCACAGGCAGTGCATCCACGGTGGGGCAGAGTGCGAGGGCATGTGAGCAGCCAACTGGGGCGCTGTGGGGAGGCCTTCAACTTGGTACAACTCAGGGTAAGGAGGCAGGAGAGGTGTTGGAGTTTTGAGGAGGAGACGTGAGACTGCCATCCAGGAGAGTGGGAGAATGAACTAGGGGAATGGTGGTGTGACCGCTACGATGAGATAAATGATCATGAATCTAAAGCAGACCCGTTAGCAGGGCTGCGCGTCTTTCCCAGCCACGTGGGGCTGCCTGGGAGTCGGTGCAGAGCAGCAGGAAAGCCGGATGCAAAGTTGTGGTTTGGCCAAGTGAGTTTAATAATGAGTAAGGGCTCGGCGCCTGTGGCTCAACCCGCTAGGGCGCCAGCCACGTACACCTAAGGTGGCGGGTTCGAATCCCCAGCCCGGACCCCACCAAACAACAATGATGGCTGCAACCAAAAAATAGCCGGGCGTTGTGGCGGGCGCCTGTGGTCCCAGCTACTTGGGAGGCGGAGGCAGGAGACTCGCTTGGGCCCAGGAGTTGGAGGTTGCTGTGTACTGTGATGCCATGGCGCTCTGCCCAGGGGGACAGCTTGAGGCTCTGTCTCAAAAATAAAATAAAATAAAATAAATAAATAAAATAATGAGTAAGAGCTGTTAGACTCTCCTTACATGCATTCCCATAGCAGCGAGGCCCACTTGTGCTGACTCGCCCACGGTTGTCCTTGTTCGTGTCTCTTTTCCCGAGGTAACTATTACTGGTGCCCCTTTCTCTCAAAATTGTTTTGGTTTGGATAATGAATGAAATGATCATTCATTCTGCCTGTAGCCAACATGGAGTCACTGAAATTCTCTGGACAGAAAATTCATTGACGTTTGACTTTTTTTTTTTTTTTTTTACCCAGACACAAAGATTTCTTTTTTTTCTTAACACTAAATAATCGTAAATTCCTTGAGGTCAGTGGTCATGTTTCATATCTCTTTGTCCCCAGCACATGTATCTAGCATAACTTTTGCTTGTGGTCTTCTTGTCTCTCCGTTAACTCAGAAAATACCCAAGTGACTTAGGACTCGAAGAGCTATTGAAGACACTCCAACATTAGCCAACTCTCCTGGCTCTAAAAACAAAGAGATGGAGCAATTTACACGCTAAGAGGACCTTTTATGATCCTGCACGGAGTATTGGGTGTAAGTCCCGAGTAGGTGAAGTTGGAGAGGCTAAGAGTAGAGCCACCACACAGGGGCAGGCTGGCCCAAGGATGGGTGCCGACCCCAGATGCTCTGGCTGCATAATGAATCACCCCAAACTTTAATCCATAAAACAAGAGTAATTGTTTTCCTATCTGTGTTTCTATGGGTCGAAAATTTGAGAAGGGGCTGGCTGGGCAGTTCTGGCTTAGGGTGTCTCATGTGGTTGTAGTCAGCTGGCAGAGTGGGAACAAGGAGGGATCTGAAGAGGCTGGGACTGACAAGGCATCTCACTGTCTTCACGTGGTCACAAGACCTCTCTACGTGGTCTCTCTGCCTGGGCTAATTTTGGCTTGCTCTGAGCATGGTGGCCTCAGGGTAATCAGTCTGCTTACATGGGGGCTAAAAGCTTCAAGAGTGAATGTGCTGGTGTGATTTTATGAAATACGGTATATTTGGTCTTCCTCATGTTTGCTAGCATACAACTCCCCAAATCTTTGGAATCTTCAAGGATTTGATGTATCTTTCTGTCTGCTAGTGAGATGACTAATGGCGGGCAGTCCATAGGTGGCTTCAGGATAGGGGCTGGTCGCTGAAAACACCAAGGCAGGATTAGAGGGTTGGAACTTCCTGACCTTCCAACCTCTGGAGACTGGTGAGGGACTGAAGGCTAAGTTGATCACCAGTGGCCAACAGTTTATTTATTTATTTTGTTATTATTATTATTTTTTGAGCTAAAGTCTCACTTTGTCACCCTTGGTAGAGTGCTATCATGTCACAGCTCACAGCAACCTCAAACTCTTGGGCGTAGATGATCCTCTTACCTTAGCCTCCTGAGTAGCTGGAACTACAGGCACCGGCGACAATACCCTGCTATTTTTTTTAGAGATCAGGGTTCTCATTCTTGCTCAGGCTGGCCTCGAACTCTTGAGCTCAGGCAGTCCACCAGCCACTGCCTCCCAGAGTGCTAGGATTACAGGTGTGAGCCACTGTGCCCGGCCTCAGAGGCCAGTAGTTTAATCAATCATGCCTCTAAAAGGAGGCCTCTATAAAAGCCCCAAAGCAAAGGGTTTTGAAAGCTGAACAGATTGAGGTTTCTGGAGGGTGATCAGTCTGGAGAGGCCATGGAAGCTCTGTACCCTTTCCACATGCCTTGCCCTATGCGTCTCTTCATCCTTTATAAAAAAACGGCAGGCTCAGCACCTGTCGCTCTGCAGTGAGGGCACCAGCCTCGTACACCAGAGCTGGTGGGTTTGAACCCAACCTGGGCCTGCCAAACAACAATGACAACTACAGCCAAAAAATAGCTGGGCATTGTGGCGGGCACCTGTAGTCCCAGTTACTTGGGAGGCTGAGGCAAGGGAATTGCTTAAGCCCAAGAGTTTGAGCTGTGACACCATAGCGCTCTAGCAAGGGTGACATAGTGAGACTCTGTCTCAAAATAAAATATATGTATATATATTATATAGTTTATATATAATAAACTGGCAAATGTGTGTCTCTGAATTCTGCAAGCCACTCTAGCAAATTGTTAACCCATGGACGGTGTTGTGGGAACTCTGATTTATAGTTGGTTGGTCAAAGGCACAACTTGGGGCTTGGGATTGGCACCTGACATGGGGGACAGGCTTATGGGACTGAGCCCTTATCCTGAGGGATCCAATGCCACCTTTAGATAGAATTAGAGGACACCCAGCTGGTATCAGCTACATAACTGATGCTTCTTTGTTGTTTCCTGGAGTAAAACTCCCACACATTTGGTCATAGAAGTCTTCTGTGTTGATTGATTATGGTGTGAGAGCAGAAAAAAAATAGGATTTGTTTTTCCCAAACAGTCAGCAACCTAGCCTTGAGGGTGTAGGGCTACTGCTGTCACAAGTCTGCCGAGTTTCCAGAGAAGAGGACATGGAGCTCATCTCTCAATGGGAGGAGGGTTCAAGTCATTTTATAAAAAGATCATGTGGGATAGGAAACTTTGTGTCCATTTTGGGAAAATGTAGTCATAAAGCCAAGTTTGTTTTCTTCCATCTTTCCAAGGAGTCTTATTGGAAGACTCAAAACCCCATGTCTTTTTTTAATTATTATTATTTTTTAGAGACAGAATCTTACTTTATCACCCTTGGTAGTATGCTGTGGCGTCACAGCTCACAGCAACTTCCAGCTCCTGGGCTTAGGTGATTCTCTTGCCTCAGCCTCCCAAGTAGCTGGGATTACAGGCACCTGCCACAACGCCTGACTATTTTCTTTTGTTGTTGTTGCAGTTTGGCTGGCGCCAGGTTCAAACCCACCACCCTCAGTATATGGGGCTGGCGCCCTACTCACTGAACCACAGGCGCTGCCTCTCATTATTAATTTTTTATTGAGAAAGAGTCTCAAGCTGTTGCCCTGGGTAGAGTGCTGTGGAGTCACAGCTCACAGCAACCTCCATGATGAGAAAAAAAGAGTCTGTGCATAATTTTTGTGATATCTGCCACCACTGATAAACATTCATAGCCAGCTGCCAGCTCTGGTTGGACATCCCTAGTAGAGGACAGAGTTAGGCTGTACCTCCTCAGAGAGAAACTCAACAGTATGATAGATACGAATAGCTCTATTGCAGAACTTAATAAAAGTTGTTAGTATTATATCACATGATATACGCACCTTAGTTTTTTTTTGTTTTTGTTTTTGTTTTTTGAGACAGAATCTCACTATGTCACCCTAGGTAGAATGCTGTGGCGTCACAGCTCACAGCAACCTCAAACTCTTGGGCTTAAGTGATTCTCTTGCCTCAGCCTCCCAAGTAGCTGGGACTACAGGCGCTTGCCACAACGCCTAGCTATTTTTTTTGTTGTAGTTGTCATTGTTGTTTAGCAGGCCCTGGCCGGGTTCGAACCTGCCATCCCTGGTGTATGTGGCTGGTGCCCTGACCACTGAGCTATGGACGCTGAGCCTGCATCTTAGGGTTTTGTAATAAAATACCACAAATTTACTGGTTTAAACCACACAAGTTTGCTGTCTCACAGTATCCAGCACAGTATCCAGCGTCCTCTGCTCATGGCCCTGCCAGGCTGAAATTAAGGTGTCAGCTGGGTTTGTCCTCATCTAGAGGCTTGGCTACAGAAAGATGCCTCAGCTTGTTGGTAGAGTGCATTTTCTTGCAGCTGCAGAACTGAGGCCCCCATTTTCTTCTAGCTGTTAGCTGGGGACTGCTGTCAACAACTGGAGGTTGTTCTCAGGTTCTTGCCCCATAGCCCTCCCCAGAGGCCCTTCAAACATGGCAGCCCACTTTCAGGCCAGCAGCAGAATCTCCTTCATGCTTCAAATGGGCTCCATCCCTTCAGATGGGCTCCATCCCTTCAGATGGGCTCCATCCCTTTTAAGTGCTCATATAACGAGATCAGCCCCATCCAGGATAACCTCCCTTCCGGTTAGCTCAAAGTCGACTGATTTGGAACCTTAAACACATCTACAGACTTCCTTCACCTTTGCCATGTAGTCCAACCTGATCATTTTCTGTACATGCTCCACCACACTCAGGGGAGGGGCTGATTCAGGGCTTGTACATCAGGGCATGGGAATCTCAATAGCCATCTTAGAGTGCTGCCGACAACCTCCCCAGATCTGGAACTTGGGGCCAGCAGGTGTCCTATATCAAAAAGGCTAAAGATTTTTGAATTAGGAACAGAATGTGGGGCCCACTAAAGGAAGGTGGCAGGATGAACTAGAGAGGAAAAACCTCTGGCCTCCATTGCTTAAGGTGCAGGTCATCTGCACAAAATAGCTACACATTAGAATTATGCTTATGCCTCCCACTTAATAAACCAAAGGTAAATGAGGTATTTTATTTTATTTTTATTTTTTTGAACAGAGTCTCACATTTTGCCTTGGGTTGAGTGCCATGACATCATCATAGCTCACAGCAACCTCAAAGTCTTGGGCTCAAGTGATTCTCTTGCCTCAGCCTCCCAAGTAGCTGGGACTCCAAGTGCCTGCCACAGTGCCTGCTGATTTTTAAAGATGGGGTCTTGCTCTTGCTCAGGCTGGTCTTGAACTCCTGAGCTCAAGCCATCTACCCACATTGACTTCTCAAAGTGGCAGGATTATAGGCGTGAGCCCCTGGGCCCAACTATTTTTTAAGACATAGTCTCACTCTGTTACCCTGAGTAAAGTGCCATGGCATTATAGCTCACAGCAACCTCAAACTCTTGGGCTTGAGCCATTCTCTCACCTCAGCCTCTAGAATAGCTGGGACTATAGGCATGTGCTACCATGCCCAGCTAGTTTTATTCTATTTTTTGTAGGAAAAAATCTCACGGTTAGTAGAGACAAAGTCTTGCTTTCACTCAGGCTGGTCTTGAACTCCTGAGCAGGAGTAATCCACCTGCCTTGGCCTCTCAGAGTGCTAAATTACAGGAGGGAGCCACTGCGCCCTGCCACATAAGTAATTTTTTAAAGAGCATTTATTACAGTTAAGATTATATGGGAAACAAAAACCGTAATAAAGGGCAAGTTAATAAGAGGGCAATCATAGAAAACAGTGATAAGAAAAAACAAAAAATATGATTGAGGATAAAAAGGGTAAGTGAAATAAAAGAAAGAAATATAAAATAATAATAAAAGGCAGCTTGGCGCCTGTGGCTCAAGTGACTAAGGC
>NW_003852450.1:5206805-5207945 GCF_000181295.1 Otolemur garnettii | reverse complement strand
AAAAAAAAAGAAAGAAAGAAAGAAAGAAAAGACAAGGCACACTTAGAACAATTAAACAATTAAACTGCCAGTTCAAGTTAAAGATTGAATGATTGAAGGAACCAAATAACTTTCAAAAGCTAAAAGAATAAAGTAAATAAAACATAAGAAAGGAAGAAGTGAAGAATCTCAGTGAATGTGTTTAAAGCTAGAGCAACACAGACTCAAAAGCTTAGCAAGGTCATGCTGAGTCAACCAGAGCTATTCAAGCCAAAGCAACCATAAAATCCAGCACAGCTACCTGGGTGTCTTTTTCAACTCGAGTTCCTCACCTGAGCCACAGAATATAGAATATTATTTCAGTGACTGTTCTCTCAATTCCCTTATGGCTGTAGTAACCTGTACCATGTAAATACAAAGGAGAAAAGGTAATTCATTACACATAGTGGGTGCTAGAGCATTGGGGTTTACTTCTCTCACCAAATTGGCCGATCTACCAAAAGGTATGCAACTGAGCAAGGATCCGACCATTCGGCATAGAGTTCTGTGATGCCTTTGAGAGACAAGGTTTGGGTGAGAGGTGGAAACAGAAGTCAGATCCCTGGGACCTTCTGCCCCTCAAGAGCTGCTCAGTCAGGTGACAACGAACAAAAGCACAGGTCACTTTGGATCATTTCCTGAAAATATTAAAGCTATCAACAGAGGTCTTGACTGTAGCCGGAGGAATTCAGAGAGGTGCAGAGAATATTTATTTATTTGCTTTTACTCCCTATAAGCCACCTGTCCAAAGGCCCAGGAAACACTCGTAAGTTGGTGCCTTTCTTATCCAAGTTCACATTGCAATGAGCCAAAGCTCTCTGTGAGCTTTGACTAATGCTAGAGTAGTCCCCAGACTGCCTTGTTTTTCTTCCCCTCCAGCCTTATATAAGTGAAAAAGCTAAGAACTACTAGTTTCATACAATTGCGCTTATCTTGGCCAAGGAACTCCTGCAAAAGTTGAGTAATTTTTCAACTGGAATAATCCAACGGGACATGGTAGTTATAGTTACCGGAAGGTAACTATAAGTAAAAAAAAGAATTATGCTGAATTCTGTACAGACATGAATGATCCAGTTTTTCTTTTGAAAAACATTTATTTCGGCTCGGCGCCTGTGGCTCAAG
>NW_003852450.1:5198254-5206529 GCF_000181295.1 Otolemur garnettii | reverse complement strand
AGACTCGCTTGAGCCCAGGAGTTGGAGGTTGCTATGAGCTGTGATGCCATGGCACTCTACCCAGGGGGATAGCTTGAGGCTCCATCTCAAAAAAAAAAAAAAAAAAGAAAAGAAAAACATTTATTTCCTTGTTGTATTAGTTATATTGCTGTATAACAAGTTACTCCAAAGTTTTTGTGGCTTAAACAACAAATATTTGTCAACTCACAGTCTCTGTGGGTCAGGAATTTCAGGATGATTTAGCCAGGTGGTTCTGGTTCAAAGCCTCCTCTGGAGCTGCAGCCAGGACACTAGCAAAGGCTTGACTAGAGCAAGGGATCCACCAGGGTGGCTCGTTCTCATGGCTTTTGTCTGAAGGGTGCATTCTTCATATGTGGAAGTCTCTATAGGCTATTTGTACCATGACATGGCAGTAACTTCCCCCAGAAAGAAAGAGAAGGAATGTGCAGTGCCTTTTATAACCTAGTCTCCAAATTTACACATTGTCACTTCTACTTTTTTTTCTTCATTAGAACGGAGTCGCTGAGTCTAGCCCTTACTTACAGGTAGGGAATTAATTAGACACCACTTTTGTAACTCACCGTAACCTCAAACTCCTGAGCTCAAGCAATCCTCCTGCCTCAGCCTCTCAAGTAGCTAGGACTAAAGATAGGTGCCAGCATACCTGGTTAATTTTTTAATTTTTGTAGTGACAGGGTGTCACAAAATTACCCAAGCTATTTTCAAATTCTGGCCTCCAGAAATCTTCTGCCTCAGCCTCTCAAAGTGCTAGGATTATAGGCATGAGCCACCATTCCTGGCTGTATTACTACCTTTTAAAGGGAGAAATATCAAAGAATTTGTGGACAGATTTTTTTTTTTTTGGCCAGGGCTGGATTTGAACCCACCACTCTGGCATATGGGACCAGTACCTTAGTCCTTGAGCCACAGGCACCGCCTGACAGATTTTAAAATGGCCATGCTTGTTTCTGCAGCAAGACAACTCTCCTGGCTGTCTTCCTATATCTGTGGCTACCTCTTTGTGTCCAGTATGGTTCCTTGTATTTTTCTGTGCCTCAAATATTGAGTTTCTGAGGCTTCTATTCTAACTCCACACATTTGCTCTGGGCTACTCTATCTTGTGTAGCCCAACTTTGGGCTAATGATTCTCCAACCCAGAGGTTGACAAACTTCTTCTGGCTTTGTAGGCAATACCATCTCTTGCAAAAACTCAAGTCTGCTGATGGAGGGCAAAAGCAGCCATTGATGATAAATAAAGAGCCTTGACTGTGTTCCATTAGTATTTTTTACTTTATTTGCAAACGGCTGTCAGCCCACTAGACGGGGTTTGCTGACTTCTCCTTTGACTTACATCATCCTCTCCAGACCGTTCTCCTGGACTCCAGACACACATCCACCTTCCTTCCTGGCATTTCTTCTTGGATGTCTCAGGGACAGCTCAACCTCATTCTCCCTGCCTTCTATTCCCCATATGTGTTTTTTCTCTTGTGTTCCCTATCTTGTAAATGATATCCCTATCTAGTTTCTTGCTGGAACTAGAAAGCTAGACACGATCCCTGCTCCTCTCTCTCCCCGGGCTCCCACATCCAATAAGTCACCAACTAGTCTAATCTCTAAAGTTATCTTAAACCTATCCCCTTGGCTCCATCTCTACTGCTACTGCTCAGTTTAAGCTAGCACTACCTCCTGCCTAAAATACCTGTGGTAGGAAGAACAGTGGCTTGCCAAATGTCCTAATCCCCAGAACCTATCAATATGTTGCCTTACATGACAAAAAGGACTTTGCAAATGTGACTTAATTAAGAATCTTGCTCTGGGAAGATTATCCTGGATTATCCAGATGGGCCCGGTGTAATCACAAAGGTCCTCCTCTTCC
The DNA here is from genome assembly GCF_000181295.1 of Otolemur garnettii. Lineage (NCBI taxonomy): Eukaryota > Metazoa > Chordata > Mammalia > Primates > Galagidae > Otolemur > Otolemur garnettii. The sequence continues at coordinate 5,204,653 of NW_003852450.1, read as the reverse complement.
TCCTCCTCCTCCTCCTTCTTCTTCTTATTTTTAAAGGCAGGGTCCTACTCTGTTGTCCAGTCTGGAGTGCTGTGGTACTATCATTGCTGACTCTAGCCTTGACTCCTGGGCTTCAGCGATCCTCTTGCTTCAGCCTTCTGAGTAGCCGGGACTACAGGCATACCATCACACTTGCACAAAGGTCCTTATATGAGAAAGACAAGGCTGGGCAAGATGGCTCATGCCTGTAATCCTAGTACTCTGTGAGGCCAAGGTGGGTGGATTGCTTGACTTCAGGAGTTCGAGAGCAGCCTGACCAAGAGTGAGACCTTGTCTCTAAAAATACCCAAGCATTGTGGCGGGCACCTGTAGTCCCAGCTACTCAGTAGGCTGAGACAGAAGGATCACTTGAATCTGAGAGTTTGTGGTTGCTGTGAGCTATGCCGTGGCACTCTACTGAGGGTAACAAAATAAGGGATCTGTCTCAAAAAAAAGAGAGAGAGAGAAAGGCAAGAAGGTCAGTCATAGAGAGCAGACATGACTGCAGAAGCAGAGATTGCAGTGATGCCCTTTGTGCACAGAGGAAGGGCCCATAGCCCAAGGAATGCAGACAGCCTCTGGGAGGTGGCAAAGACAAGCAAATGCGTTTTCCACTTGAATTTTCAGAAGGAACCAGCCCTGCCAACACCCTGACTTTAGCCCAGTGAGTTTGACTTTTGATTTCTGACCTCCAGAAATGTAAGATAATACATTTATGCTATTTTAAGCCACAAAGTCAAATTGTGACAATCTGTTACAGCAGCCAGAGAAAGCTAATGCATGTCCTACCACTTCCTCTAGCCTCACTCCACTCCAGCCTATTCTCCCGGTCACCCCAGACACAAATGTGATCTGTCACATCCCCCCTGGAGACGCTTCAGTGAACTTCTGCGTCCTTAGGGTAAATTCCAAACCCCTTGCAAGAGTCCATCACCCAGCCCCCACCAGTTCGCGGCTGACCATGGTGAGTTTTATGTCACGCTCTCTTCTGTGAGACTGAAGGCCCTGTGTTTGGGACATATTTTCCTTCTCTTTTCTCTCCTGACTAACTCATCTATGTCCACTTCAGTTCTCAGCGTAGATGTCACTTCCTCAAGGAGCTAGTCCCTGACCCCATTCTGAGTCCAGCTCCTCTGTTGAAGATGTCACCATAAAACCCATCACACCACTGACACAGTGTTGTCAGGACTCGTGAAGGCAGAGACTGCACATCTGTGTGGTTGGCCACTCTGCACCCGGCACCCTGCGGGACAATGAATGCATACGTGGACATGCGGTGGGTCCAGAGAGACATGGTGGAGGTGGTGGTGAGGGGCTCCCATACTGTCTTATCTCCCCTTGAGAAAACTGGGGAAGAAAGGCCATAGGGAGAGAGAGCTGGAGCAGGCTCAGGGCGGTGGGAGTCTCAATTGCCCTCATTTCCCTTTCTGCTTGGCCCTGGTGGGGAAGATGCTGGGAAGGGGAGCCAGACGTCACTGCCCTACTGCTACAATTAGCTGAGCCTTTCATTCTGCCTCTACAAAGAGGAGAGAGCAAATCAAAGGGAGATAAAAGTGAATGTCCCACAAAGGACATCGAGATGAGGGGAAGGAAGGGAGGGTGGTGGGAGTGAGAGGCAGAGGCAGAGAGAACGCCCTGCGGCCCAAACAAAAGCCTAAAACCGGCCAATCCCAAGGATCAGACGGTGGAGACACAAGGACAGGAAGAGACCAGGCGGCATGGGGATCAGGTAGCCCATCAGCCATGGAGGAGAGGGAATGAAGAAAGATAAAAAGCCTATGTGAATAGCCAGGAAAGAGGGTGGACAGGGACCCCGGATAGAGGGAGGACAAAAGCATGAAAAGACAAGATTGCCATCATCCCGTGAGCCACCCCACGGGTGCAAAACAAAGAGCTGGAGACAAAGGCTGAGGGTGGGAGGCAGAGAGGGAGCACACGGCCCTGCCTGGGCCACGGGGCTGTCAGCGTGGGGGCTGGTAGTACATTCTCTAGAGGGGTCAGCTGAGGCTCGGCAGGGAGAAGTAGTCAGGGTATTGGCCTATATTTAATGGAAGAAATTTCGCCTGATTAGGTTTATGGTTCTTGAACTTTTTATCAACGGGATTTAAGAAATGAACTAGCAAAAACAAAATGGTCTCAAGCCTTCCGCTATGTATGCCTTTGGGTCTGCTTTCTCTCGACATTCTGTAGCTTGTCATTGCTGTATAGTATTCCATCATGGAAACATGCTACAATTTATTTATGTATTCTTCTCTCTGGTGGAGGATTTAAATTCAGGTCCACAATCTCCTGTCTGCCACGCCTTGGGTCCAGATGTGTGTCCAATTGTGGACAGGTAAGGTGCATACGCTCTATATTATAAAACTCTGTCTGTGGCAGTCCCCTGTAATCTAGCACATTAATGTTTCTGGGCAAGGAAATGAATGAATATTTGCCCTATAAATAGTTTTCACCTCAGTTCATGTCAAGGTTTGCTGCCAAATGAGTTCAGGCTGGATTGAGTTTTGTCTTCAAATAAGAGATGACAGAATTGCGGTTTTCAGGGCTTTTTGAATTGCTGAATTGAGAATTCGGAATTGTGGACCTACTAGTTGCCAGTAACATTTTGCTTTTGGAAGTCCTACCAGAAAGATGAATTGGGCACCACCAATGGCAGCAAAAGTTGGAAACCAGAAATAAAGGCCCAAAGGTGTTTAAGCAGTGAGACGTACTCTAGAAGGGATCTGGAGTCGGCTAAATAGGGACTCCAACACTGTCTCCATGTGGGAGACGGGAGACTGCTCCCTGCCACTGGCTGCTCAGGTCTCTCATTGCCTTAGGTTATCTGAACATTGTGAACTTTGTTTTTATAACCTCAGCTCCTAATCTTATGAATTTTGGTTTATATTGTTTGTATAATTTTTTTTTTTTTTTTTTGAGATAGAGTCTCACTCACTCTGTCACCCCTGGCTAAAGTGTATGACCTAATCACAGCTCCCTGAAACCTGAAACTCCTGGGTTCAAGCCATCCTCCTGCCTCAGCCTTCAGGCATGTGCTACCACATCCCACTAATTCTTTTCTATTTCTGGTCCAGACAAGGCCTCACTCTTGCTCAGGCTGGTCTCCAACACCTGACCTCAAGCAATCCTCCCATCTCAGCCTCCTGGAGTGTTAGGATTGAGAGCGAAAGTGAACCACCTCGCCTGGCCTATTTTTTGTATGATGTTAAAAGCTTATTTATTGGCTTGGCGCCTGTGGCTCAAGCGGCTAAGGTGCCAGCCACATACACCTAAGGTGGCAGGTTCGAATCCCCAGCCCGGGCCCATCAAACAACAATGATGGCTGCAACCAAAAAATAGCCGGGCATTGTGGCGGGCGCCTGTGGTCCCAGCTACTTGGGAGGCTGAGGCAGGAGACTCGCTTGAGCCCAGGAGTTGGAGGTTGCTGTGAGCTGTGATGCCATGGCACTCTACCCAGGGGGATAGCTTGAGGCTCTGTCTCAAAAAAAAAGCTCATTTATTTCTTTTATCCTTTTAATCTTTTAGTCCTGGAGTTCTGTTTTACTTATCTTGATCATTCCTTATCTCTATTTTGTCCTTTATGGTTTTATATTACATTCTTTCATCTCATCTTATCTTCTTGTTTTTATTGTTATTGTGCAATTTTTTTGTGACTAGCAAAAGAACCCCCGGGTTTAGAGAAAACAGTGATAATTCATTCCCTGCTCCTCCTTCAGAGCCAGATTGCTCTGTACTTGGGAAAGTTTCCTTCCCTGGAGAGATTTGTGTGTAGTCAGGAGCCCCTTAAATTTTAAGCTTAAGCCTGGACCAAGAATTGCTCCTAGGACTTCTGAAGTCTTGAGAAACATTTGTTCTCAAAGCAGGAAGCAGTATAGATTTAATTCTAAGCAAATATTTCTTTCTCCCCCGCCCCTTTTTTTCTAGAGTCAGAGTCTCACTTTATTGCCCTCAGTAGAATGCTGTGGCATCACACAGCTCACAGCAACATCCAACTCTTGGGCTTAGGTGATTCTCTTCCCTCAGCCTCCCAAGTAGCTGGGACTATAGGCGCCCCCCACAATGCCCAGCTATGGTTTTGTTGCAGTTTGTCTGGGGCTGGGGTCAAACCTGACACCCTCGGTACATGAGGCCTGCGCGCCCTACCCATGGAGCCACAGGTGCCACCCCAGCAAATATTTATTTGTTCTAGGAGGTGAGACCCTGGGCTTCAAGAACCTAGCTCAGCAGAAATACCCTCTGTGTCTCACATACAGGTGCTTGTCACCTTTTAAGCACTCCAGAACATTCCCTGGTGAGGATGTGGCAATGTGTGCTTAACGCTTCCCCGCTTCCTGACTGACACATATTTCTTTCCCATGAATGTAGAAGGCATAGTCCCTGTAAATTAGAGAGAAGAGTAGGGACTTGGCCCTGGTCTAGCCGTTGCCAGGGGGGTACAGAGAAGAAGCTGCCAGAAGGATGGCCAGGTGTGATATTCCCTCTAGCCTGGTAGAGATGCTTTGGGATTTTTGGTTGTTTTGGGTTTGTTTGTTTGTTTGTTTGTGAGATAAGATCTCACTATATCACCTAGATTGGTCTTGAATTCCTAGGCTTAAGCAATGCTCTTGTCTTGGTCTCCTGCGTAATTGGTACTGTAGGCACCACTGCATTTAACTCAGAGATGTCTTTAATTAATTAGTTAGTTAATTAATTTAGAGACAGAGTCTTGCTTTGTTTCCCTTGGAGAGTACCATGGTGCCATAGCTCACAGCAACCTCAAATTCTTGGGCTCAAGTGATTCTCTTGCCTCAGCCTCCTGAGTAGCTAGGACTATAGGTGCCCGAGACAACACCCAGCTATTTTAGAGATGGGGTCTTGCTGTTGCTCAGGCTGGTCTCAAACTCCTGAGCTCAAGCAATCCATCCACCTCGGCCTCTCAGAGTGCTAGGATCATAGGAATGAGCCACTGCACCAGGCCCAGAGATGTCTTTTAACAGCCAGACTGAGATGACCTTAGCTGCACCTGGGGGGATATTGGGGCTTTGCCAGGTTGAAGAACCCCAACTTTGGGAAATGTATTATCGTAGGGAAAGAGGCTGGTTAAACCCTCTGCTCAGAGCTAGGCCAATGCCTGGATTGTCCTTTTGTCCTGAAGGGAATGACAATCTGTCAATTGCCCTAGGTGGGGGCAGATCCTAAGGAAGAGATGAAACTTAGGAGAAGTGGCCGAGCCTTAGGGTTCAGAAGTTCCCCATAGGAAAGCCTGGAGACCACTCTCTCTCTCTGAGGGAAGCAGAGAAACAGGTTGGAACATGGTGCTAGCGCCCATAGCTCAGTAGATAGGGCGTCAGCCACATGCACCGGGGCTGGGGGGTTTGAACCTGGCCAGGGCCTGCTAAACAACAATGACAACTACAACCAAAAAGTAGCCGGGCGTTGTGGCAGGTGCCTGTAGGCCCAGCTACTTGGGAGACTGAAGCAAGAGAATCATTTAAGCCCAAGGGTTTGAGGTTGCTGTGAGCTGTGATACTACAGCACTCTACCAAGGGTGACATAGTGAGACTTTGTCTCAAAAGAAAAAACCAGAGCAGAGCTGCTGGTGGACCCAGAGTGTACCTGGGCTGTCACTTTTTACAGCTGTCCATAGCTCCACATTCCCGTGCCCTCAAGATCTTCATTCAAGCCTGAGCAGCAAAGGAGAGCCCTACCTTCGCAGCCCTCCTCCAGTCAGAGCACGCAGGACTAGGGGGCTTGAGGGATCCATGGCTGTGCCTGGCAACCTCAGGGGTGGCCTCCACTAGTGAGCATGGGCTGGTTCTGGTATTATATTTAGTTCATTTAATCATTTAGTTGCATACTGCCTTTTATATTGTTTTAATAATCTTTTTTATTTCTTTTAATTTACTTCATCGTTTTTATTAGCTGCTATATTATTTTTTCCTCTTCTTGTTTTCTTTCTTTCTTTTTTTTTTTTTTTTGGTCTTAATTAACTGGATGCTGGGAGCCCAGGCCTTAGGAGAGAGCCCTGAGGCAGCATACTCTGCCCTCTCTGAGGGCCCCCAGTCCCTTCACCAGGCACTTCACTGTTGGGCTCAAGAGATTCTCCTGTCTAAGCCTCCACAGTAGCTGGGACTATAGGCGCCTGCCACAACGCCTGGCTATTTTTAGAGATGTAGTCTCGCTTTTGCTCAGGCTGGTCTCAAACCTGTGAGCTCAAGCAATCCACCTGCCTCACCCTCCCAGAGTGCTGGGATTACAGGCATGAGCTATCTCACCCAGCTGCTTTTGCTATTTTTAGTAATTTTTTTTTTTTTTTTTTTGAGACAGAGTCTCAAGCTATTGCTCTGGGTAGGGTGCCATGGCGTCACAGCTCACAGAAACCTCAAACTCTTGGGCTTAAGC
>NW_003852450.1:5192554-5197566 GCF_000181295.1 Otolemur garnettii | reverse complement strand
TTTTTTGCCACATCCTTTTGTCCACACCCACTAACACAGTAGTGGGTCTGAATCAGGCTTTGGGCTTGGCGCCTGTAGCTCAGCAAGTAGGGTGCCAGTCACATATACTGGAGCTGGCAGGTCTGACCCCGGCCAGGGCCTACCAAACAACAATGACAACTACAACAAAAAAATGGCTGGGCACTGTGGCTGGCACCTGTAGTCCCAGCTACTCCTGATACTGAGGTAAGAGAATCCCTTAAGCCTAAGCAAGAGTTTGAGGTTGCTGCACTCTACCGGGGGTGGCATAGGGAGACTCTGTCTCAAAATAATAATAATAATAGTAATTCTTTTTTTTAAATCGGGTGGTGCCCATGGTTCAATGGGTAGGGGACTGGCCCCATATACCAAAGGTGGCAGGTTCAAACCCAGCCCCGGCCAAACTGCAACAGAAAACTAGCCAGGCGTTATGGTGGGCACCTGTGGTCCCAGCTACCCGGGAGGCTGAGGCGAGAGAATCGCCTGAGCCCAGGAGTTGGAGGTAGCTGTGAGTTGTGTGACGCCACAGCACTCTACCGAGGGTGACAAAGTAAGACTCTTTCTCTACAAAAGAAATGAAAATAAAAATCAGTCTTTAGAGTTGTTCCTGTATCAGTCTGCCCCTGCCCAGCACCTCACCCCACCCCCATTCCCAGGCTGTTGGATTCAGAATATGGGGTTGACATGGGTGACCCTTGTCCATTAACTCACCAGGAGATGCTTGCTGGGTGAGGCCCCTGCCCTGGCTTCCCGCCTGGCAGGCTGGTGTTGCTCCTGTCAGAAGCAGAAACTTGCCCACTGGAGCAGGAGCCCCCAGACCTGCTGGAAGATGGATGTCTTTGTGTTCTTATGGGCAGACATCACCAATCACCAAATGTGAGTCACACCTGAAAGTCTGCTGGGATTTTTTTCCCCAAATCCTGACCCTCTCCCAGAGGGAGTTGGCAGAAGCCTTCCTCTCCACACCCTCCCACCACATCTTACAGCATCCCATCCCTCTGGGGATTCCCAATATTGTGTACGCTCCTAGCAGGGGGCTGCGGTTAGGAAGGCAGGAAGGTGGTGGGGTGGGGAGTCTGTGGGTGGCAGGGAGTGAGGTGGGTGTTGGTTGCATAGTCTGCTTCAGAGAAGTTCCATCTGCAGGTGAGAGAGGATGAATGGGAGGGTGGCCCAAACTAAGGGCAAACAGCTGTGGAGATCAGGTGGGACCAGGTGGAAGAAGCAGCGGGGATGAGGGGAGAGAAGGGGGAGAGCTGGCTGGAAGGAGGCCGTCAGCACTTGGGGCCTGGGTACCAGCTGTCCTTCTGAGGCCAGCCAGCTGCTTGAGAGGAGAGAACTAGTTACCATCCCAGATAACTGATTTGACTTTTCCTCTCTAAGTTAGTGGAAAAAAAAAAAAAAACAAAACAAACCGGCCTTGCATTTTTGCATTCTGCCTTAAAAGTTAAGACAAAATGTATCTTTCCCTTTTCCTTCTTAAATGTCATGGCTCTATAAGACAGGGGCTTTCTTCAGAGAGAGATGCTGGAGGGTCATATCCCCTGGTGCCTGGATAGAGCTTCCGGAGTCTGCCTGAGTGTGGTGGGTAAGGGCCCTCTGACATAGGTAAGCAATCTTATACCCCACTGCCTTTGAATGGGACAAAATATCTCCATTAAGGAGAGAGAATTTGAGTAGCAAACATCTCTTTAACTATAGACTGGCTTATTCCACATGTTCTGAATCTCCTTTTCCTGAACCGTCTTTACCTAGAGATTAGAAGGGTGAAAATCTACTTTCTTCATCTTCTGTAGCTATTGGAGACTTTTGACAATGTGTTGGCAATGAGACATGGGCAGAGACCTGTTTGAGTTTTGGAAGATGCTTGCTTTTTAATAAATGAGACAGATGTATGTGTCCTCTACCACTTACCTTGAGTGGGGATGTGATACCCAGAGCTGTGGCATCAATAACATGACACTAAGAAAAAGGCCAAGAGGGCTCCAGGCCTGTCGCTCAGTGGTTAGGGTGCCAGCCACATACGCGGGGGCTAGAGGGTTTGAACCCAGCCTAGGCCTGCTAAACAACAATGACAACAACAACAAAAAAAATAGCTGGGTGTTGTGGTGGGTGCCATGGAGGGTGCCTGTAGTCCCAGTTACTTGGAAGGCTGAGGCAAGAGAATTGCTTAAACCCAAGAGTAGGAGGTTGCTGTGAGCTGTGACGCCATGGCACTCTACCAAGGGCAACAAAATGAGACTCTGTTAAAAAAAAAAAAAAAGCTGGTGCATTGGGTGAATTGCCTGAGCTTACAGGTTTGAGACCAGTCTGAGCAAGAGCGAGACCTTGTCTCTAAAAAATAGCCAGGTGTTGTGGTGGGTGCCTATAATCCCAGCTACTTGGGAGGCTGAGGCAAGAGAATTACTTGAGCCCAAGTAATTTGAGGTTGCTGTGAGCTGTGATGCCACCTCACTCTACAGAAGGTGAAAAAGCGAGTCTCCGTCTCAAAAAAAAAGGCCAAGAAAAATACAGGATATTATTTCTAATATTATTATGTCCTCAACCAATATCAGCTACCAACAACCCTCAGACTTTTTGCTATGTAAGAAAAATAAATCCCAATTTATTTAATCTCTTAGTTTAGTTTTCTGTTTCTTGTCATTGAAAAGCATTTGTAGGGTGGCACCTGTGGCTCAGGAGTAGGGCACTGGCCCCATAAACCGAGGGTATATGGGCATTGTGGTGGGCACCTATGGTCCCAGCTATTTGGGAGGCTGAGGCAAGAGAATAGCTTAAGCCTATTCTCTTAGCTTAGCTTAAGGGGGTGGCAGGATCAAGCTTGGCCCTGGCCAAAACTGCAAAAAAAAAAAAACAAAAACAAAAAATCATTTGGAAGTGATAGAATTGCTATGGATAGTTTCATAGGGAAGGAGGTTTCAAGGAGCCCCTGAGCCTTTCCAGTTGACTGGGGGGATGAATCACCAAAATCCTCTCTCTAAGAAAGGAAATCTCTGAAATGGAACTCCCTCCCTTCTCGACATGACCTGGACTTCCAATCTCTGCTCACGTGCCCCATGCAGGCCCTTCCCCAGATGGAGGGTCTTGTATTCTTCACCCAGAGCAGGATACATCTATGTCCCTGGGCTGTGTGCCAAAGAAGTGAAAAAGACAGCTTCACCCTGATCCTCCCTCTGCCCCTCTGTCCCCTGAGCATGCCGACGTGTGCTCCAGAGGCATGCGTGCTGTGAGCAACGGCTGGGGCCCCCCTCCCAGGACGATAGTAAGGCTGCTGCAGAGGCTAGGTTTGTCTGCCGTGCCCCCATCCCCGCTGCTGGGATTCTGGGAGCCGTGTAATCCCACCTCAAGAGGCTTTCCAGACAAACTCTGGGGATCCAGGCAGCCTGGAAAATAAAGGGCAGACCCCAGGGAACGAGCAGAATGAAACCAGAGTCTTTGCTGTGTTATCACTTTACCACCTTTGTTAGGAGATGAAGTAGAGATAATTGTTCTCTCTCCCTTCACAGGCTCCTCTGCCATCCACCACCATTGCTCACTCTCATCCTCCATTCATTTTTATGGTTTCCATTTCTCCCCCAAACCCAAGTGCTCCTTGCATCTCTTTCCTCCTAAGCCACAGCTTCAAATACTCAGCTACTGCACATCTGCGCCTGGGCTTCATGAACTTACCATGTCTGAAACATAAATCTTTCTTGTCCCCCAATCTGTTCCTACCCCTGAATACCTTAAAGGCACCGTTACCCCCATATTACTCTCCTATTGCTGTTATAACAAATTACCATAAGCTCAGTAGTTTATAACATCACAGATTTAGAATTTTTTTTTTTTTGAGACAGTCTCATTCTGTTGCCCTTGGTAGAGTGCCATGGTGTCAGCTCACCGCAATCTCCAATTCTTGGGCTTAAGCTATTCTCTTGCCTCAGCCTCCTAAATAGCTAGGACCATAGGTGCCCACCACAATGCCCAGCTATTTTTTGGTTGCAGTTGTCATTATTGTTTACCAGGCCCAAGCTGGATTTGAACCTGCCAGCCTTGGTGTATGCAGCTGGAGCCATAACCACTGTGCTATGGGCGCAGAGTCCAGATTTATTATCTTAACAGTTCTGGAGGTAAGAAACCCAAAATACAGAAGGTGCCCAAAAAAGTATGCGCATTTTAAGAAAGAAAAAACCTGGAGCGGTGCCTGTGCTCAGTGGGTAGGGCGCCGGCCCCATATACCAAGGTTGGCAGGTTCAAACCCAGCCCCAGCCAGACTGCAACAAAAAAACAGCCAGGCATTGTGGCAGACACCTATAGCCCCAGCTACTCGGGAGGCTGAGGCAAGAGAATCGCCTAAGCCCAGGAGTTGGAGGTTGCTGTGAGCTGTGTGACACCCACGGCCCTCTACCAAGGGCAATAAAGTGAGACTGTCTCAAAAAAAAAAAAAATTGTAATACTCAACACATACTGTTAACAAAAGATGAACACAAGTCACATTTGACTTCTGCAATTACAAGAAGTGCTCAAAGTGGTTACTGTCAGCATCTGCCCTGTCCCCTGAGCATCCCAACTTGTGCTCCAGAGGCACTTGTGCTGCGAGCAATGGCTGGGGCCTCACTCCCAGGATGATAGTGTGGCATCTTTGCCTTCTGATTATGGTGAACTGCTGCTTGAGCAATATTTCATTTTTTCCCCAACATATTGCAAGTGTAGCCGGTTTTCTGGGGTACACCACATCCCTTTTGTGTCACCTCATAGGTGGACATCAAGGGGTGTGCAGTCAGGAGAACATGGAGGAAACTCAGCCTCACCTCTTCATCCTGGCCATTGTCCTAGCAAATTCTCACTGAGGTCAGCTCACACGTCTTGATGCATGTAAAAATATTGAGATGAAAACTTTCGGCTCCGCGCTTGTGGCTCAAGTGGCTAAGGCGCCAGCCACATACACCTAAGGTGGCGGGTTTGAATCCAGCCTGGGCCCACCAAACAATGATGGCTGCAACCAAAAAATAACCAGG
>NW_003852450.1:5179090-5192141 GCF_000181295.1 Otolemur garnettii | reverse complement strand
TTTTTGGCACACCTGGTAAGCCTCATTGGATGTAAGCAGGGCTCATTCTCTCCAGAGGCTCTAGGGAAAAATCCATTTCCTAGCTTTTTCCAGCTTGCAGAGGCTGCCTGCATTCCTTGGCTGCTGGCCTCTTTTTATCTTCAAAGCCAGCTGTGGCATCACTTCAATATCTGGACCTATAAGGTCTCTTATAATAACATTGGGCCCATGTGGCTAACCCAAGATTATCTCCCCATTTCAAGATCCTTAATTTGACCATTTCCTCAAAGTCCCTTTTGCCAGGTAGGTAACATATTTATAGTTTTAAGGGGATAAGATGTGAGCATCTTTGGGAAGGGTCATTATTCTGTCTACCACATCCACCTAGACTTATCCCTTTAAGAATAATCGCTACCAGACCAGGTGTGGTTGCTCACACCTATATAATCCTAGCACTCAGGGAGGCCAAGGCAGGAGAAGCCCTTAAGCTTAGGAGTTCAAGATCAGCCTGAGCAAGAGTGAGACCCCATTTCTACTAAAAATAGAAAAAAATTAGTTGGGCATTGTGTTGGGTACCTGTAGTCCCAGCTACTCAGTAGGCTGAGGCAGGAGGATCCTTTGAACCCAGGAGTTTGAAATTACTGTGAATGAGGCTGATGCCATGGCATTCTAGCCTGAGGCAACAGGATGACAGTGTCCCCTCCCTGAAAAAAGAATAATTGCTATCATCACTGAACAGTTTCTGTAGTTTAGGCTATGAGCTTTCTGTGTTTTTTTTCCCCCTAAGGTTTTTCATACACTATAGAGAAATAGACCTTTGGATTCCTAGAATTCTATTACTAGAAAGCAAGTTGACACAATTACTTAGCTATAAACACATGTTAGCAGTCAGGAAAAAAGAAGGATAAATTAGAGGTCAGAAACAAAGGCTCAGAGGTAAAAGCCAGGACTCATGGGAATTATTTCCTTTGCCTGGCTGGATTTCATAATTGCTATGGACCATTGTCCCCCATTTTGAATATATATAGCAGTTATCCTGTACTTTTCCTACACTGTTAATTAGATGTATGGGGTGGGCAGATAACTTACCTCCATTTAACTCACCAAGAGGAACCATTCTTGGGAGCCATACTTCAAGAACTACACTTGAGGAGCCTTACCTGCCCTTGGCCTTGATTTAGATGAAGCAATATGGCTGATGCGATAGTGGGGTAAAACTTTGAGGTCCATGGCAGGGAGTATGTGTGGTGGACAGAAGTAGCCAACGCTTCTGATGTCACCCTCTTGTCTAGCCCCTCCCACAGTGTACCAACAGCATGCAGCAAAAGTGACAGCATGCCCCTCCTGAGTGTTCTCTCTCCTTCTTTCTCCCTCTCTACTCCACCCCTTCCTCTCTGCCTTCCTTCTCCCTTGTATCACTCATTCTGGGAAGGCAAGTTGCCATGTCATGAGTAGCCTCGCAAAGAGACCTGGAGCCAGGACCACCCAGCTAAACCACTTCCAGAATCCTGATCCTCAGAAACCGTGTTAGATAATATGACTACTGTTTTATGTTACTAATCCTTGGGGTAACTTGTTATGCAGCAATAACTATTTTAAGGGGCTTGAAGAGGTATGAGTGAGGGGCTCTTTTTTCTTTTCTTTTCTTTTCTTTTTTTTTTTGAGACAGAGCCTCAAGCTGTCACCCTGGGTAGAGTGCCATGGCATCACAGCTCACAGCAACCTCCAACTCCTGGGCTCAAGCGAGTCTCCTGCCTCTGTGTCCCAAATAGCTGGGACTATAGGCGCCCGCCACAACGCCTGGCCATTTTTTGGTTGCAGCCATCATTGTTGTTTGGCGGGCCTAGGCTGGATTCAAACCCGCCACCTTAGGTGTATGTGGCTGGTGCCTTAGCTGCTTGAGCCACAGGCACTGAGCCAGAGTGAGGGGCTCTTTTACAGCAATTCCCCCTTTAAAATATCCTTAAACAGTTCTGTTGACTGGCGCATTTTTGATAGTTCTTTCCCGTGCCTGGAAGGCCTGATTTTCACATGGCTGATTCCTTCTTATTGTTCAGCTCTCCCTAGAAAGATTCTTCTGGCTGCCAAACCCAAAGTAGTGTCCCTGCCCACCACTAGCGTGCCTTTCTGTGGTCACTCTCTGCCCAGCATTTATTACTCTGAAATGTTGGTTGGTTTGGTTTCTACTGTTTGCCCCCATCTGCCGCACTGGAATGGAGGCTCTATGAGAGCAGGGAGCTTGCTCATCATGGACCTCTCTGCCCCTAAAATAGCGCTTAGCATAAATCAAAGAGCCTGACAAGCTCACATGCTGTGGTTTCACTTCTCTGCAGTCTGTGCCTCCTGTCCTACTGCATGGCTTACAATTGCTTTTCATTCTTTTTCACACATTGTTCCTTCTTCTAGAATGTCTTTCCCCTGTCCTCCCTTCTTTCTCAACTGATTAAGACCTATACCTTTTTTTTTCTAGACAGTCTCACTCTGTCACCTGAGGTAGAGTGCTGTGGCGTCATAGCTCACAGCAACCTCAAACTCTTGGGCTCAAGCAATCCTCTTGACTCAGCCTCCAAGTAGCTGGGACTATGGGCACCTGCCCCAACACCCAGCTATTTTTAGAGACAGGGTCTTGTTCTTGCTCAGGCTGATCTTGAACTCCTGAGCTCAAGCGATCCACCCACTTCAGCCTCCCTGAGTGCTGGGATTACACTGTGAGCCATTGTGCTTGGCCTTTTTTTTTTTTTTAAAGAGAGACACAGGGTCTCCCTCTGTTGCCAGGACTAAAGTCATCATAGCTCACTATAACCTTGAACTTCTGGTTACCCTGGGCTTAAGAGATCCTCCTATCTCTGTCTCCTGAGAAGCTAGGACTGCAGGTGTGCACCACCATGCCCAGCTAACTTTTTAAATTATTTTTTGTAGAGATGGGGTCTTGCTATGTTGCCTAGACTGGTCTTAAGCTCCTGGCCTCCAGCAAATCTCTTACCTTGGCCCCCAAGGTATAGGGATTACAGGTGTTAGCCTCCAAGCCTGGCCTGCGTCTTTTAAGAAAGGCCAGCCACCTGAGTCAGTGGCCCTCCTGAGGGCTTACATTACATCCCAAGCTTTTCTTACCATAACAATCGCCTTCTGTTGGTGTTATGGATCGATTATGGAAGTGTCTGGGTCTGCCAGACACGGGACTCTGGAAAACTTGGCTGTGTCCCCATCACCATTTTATCCCAGGGACTGGGGGCAGCACTCAGCCAATGCCTGCTCACTAGAAAGCTGAGCGATGAAAGGGGAAGGCCCTGTGAGAGGCAGCTGGGTTGGCCTGTGCCCACACTATGTGCTCCCTGCCAGCTGAGGAGGGATGGATTCGTTTTGCACCTCCGTTCACACACAAGCACACACATGTGCACTCACAAGTGTTGCAAGCTAGGTAAAACTCACTTCCACTGTGAAATGACCCTGGAGGTAAACTTGTGGGCACTGGAAATAGCCTTGGGAGTGTTGGGCAAAGGAGCTCAACAGCTGCTAAACACCTGAAGCCCAGGACAGATTTCTGTTCATCTGGAGGTGGGATGCTGCTGCTTGCTGTGCCCCTCCTGCCTGATTACACGGGCTCCCTGCACCTCTGTTGTCCCTCGGTGGACTAAGCTGTGTTACTGGGAGGAGCGAGGCAGTGCATGGCATTGTGGACAGAAGGGGGTGTGGGAATTCAGGGTCACAGAAGAAGAAGAGAGGAAGAGGAGCAGAAAGAGGCTGCTGCTGGCTTGGGTGAGGTAAGCCCCTCCCACTCTGAAACTCCTGGATGCAGAACTCGCCCCTCCCCAACTCCAAAAGCCCTTTCTCAGAACAAAAGGCCTGCCACTGAAAGCACTTATTTAACAACAATAACAGCAAAACACACAAGGTACAAAAACATTTTTCTCCAAAATTTCTCCAATTCAATTCAACAAATATTTATTTTTCTGAAAAAGCAGAGATATATAAAGAAATAGAAACATGTGGATTTTTTTCCCCTTGTTTGTGATTGAAAAGCCTATCGGCACAGCCAGGAGAACAGCACAGCCCCAGTGAGCCCAAGCACAATGGGAAAGCATTTTTAAAATAGAAAGGAACACTAATATATAAATATACGAAGGTAATTGTAAAACATAGTGGAGCCTCAATGCTAGCGTGGGGGATGGGCCTCATGCTTTTAGGCAGCCTGTGCTCTGCCTCCCCTGGGGGCTGCCTGGGGATACGGTTTGATCCAGGGTGAGCCTCCACACCATATTGAAAAACCCCACGATACCACGATACGGGACAGATGTGAAACTATTCAATAAAAATGTATTTAACTACCAGAAATCAATGTGAAAAATAATTTAGAAATCAGATGGGACGCTGGGCGTGATGGCTCAGGCGGCGTGTAATCCTTGCACTCTAGAAGGCTGAGGTGGGAGGATCTCTTGAGCTGAGGAGTTGGAGACCAGCCTGAGGAAGAGCCAGACCCTGTCTCTGCTAAAAATAGAAAAATTAGCCAAGTGTTTGTGGTGGGCGCCTTTAGTCCCAGCTACTCAGGAGGCTGAGGCAGGGGATCACTCGAACCCAGGAGTTTCAGGTGGCTATGATCTAGGCTGAAGGCCACGGCACTCGAGCCTGGGCAACAGAGTGAGACTCTGTCTCAAAAACCCCCCACAAACTGGGGCGGTGGCTGTGGCTCAGTGAGTAGGGTGCCAGCCTCATATACCAAGGGTGGCAGGTTCGATCCCAGCCCTGGCCAAACGGCAACAAAAAAAATAGCCGGGTGTTGTGGCAGGTGCCTGTAGTCCCTGCTACTCAGGAGGCTGAGGCAAGAGTATCGCCTAAGCCCAAGAGCTGGAGGTTGCTGTGAGCTGTGACACCACAACACTCTACTGAGGGCGACAAAGTGAGACTCTATCTCAAAATAAATAAATAAATAAACCAAAAAATAAAAAAATGATAAAAAAAAAAAAAGAAAGAAAGAAAGCGAAGAGGAATCCAGAGAGCTAGTTTCAGAACACAAAACTGGAAGGCAGAAGGCTACTTTCTTTCCCCAGGGCTCAGTTTACTCCTCTGTCAAATGGACTCCATCACCTCTACTATTCCTCCAGGGCCTAATGAGCTGTAATTCTAAAGGAGTTGTTTAGGAATGTAGGGGCCAATATGGTGGAGGAGACATGGAAATCCCGTTACGGATGACGTTGTAGGCACCTCTAGCAGAGACACTGGCCAAGTGAATCGCAACCATGAAACTTCTCCAAGGAAAACCAGTGAGCCCAAAAGTAGTGGGAGTTTTTAACCTGTGTACCATGAATCCCTTACAGGTTTTGGTCACTGTGTGAAACTGATTCTATTTCAATGATGTCTGTCATACAGAACGTGGACATGGGCAAGTTATGTGAGGTGGTAGAGTGGGGTACAAATTGCTGCCAGGTAGAGGCAAGAGGCATTGCCTCACAGGCAGGAACTTTGCTGTCAGAGACAGAAATGGCTCCACCCAGCAGGGCCACATCTTGCGAATGGGAGATAGTGGCCAATACTTCCATGGACTCTGTGTCTGTGGAGACTGTAGTGGTGAGTACACACAGTTCTGTGACTTGTTCATGTTGTTTCGAGTTCTTTTAGTCTCTTCAGGGATACTGCCAACACCTGTAATCATTTCAAAGGTGCTGTGACTACTGTAGAGAACTGTGGGTATGAGTGATCCCCTGTGTTCCCTGAATTACTGGTCAGGGAATTAGGCCTCTCAGGTCTCTCTATTTTTTTTTTTTTTCTGGCCCTGAGGCACTTGTCTGCCTCAGCTGCCTCACCTCCTCTGCTCCAGTTCTCTGTCCCCACCCTATGCCCAACCCATATAGATGCACCAGTGGGGCACCTGCCATATATTTTTCGCTCCCTTACCCTACACCCACTGACACTTCTGTCCTGAAGGCCATTCCCTGGCTTAATTATTTGCAGATCTTCTTTCTCTTATGGGTCTCCCAAAGTCCAAAGACACTTCAGATAATTAAACCTGGAGGGAGAGGGAGGATGAGGCCCACCCCCTGGGCCTTTGGAATCAGGCTAGGCGATTAGATCATAATTGATCTTTATTGTTGCAGCTGAAGATTATTTATTCCACTCCCAGAGGAGAGTGTGTCACCCGCCTGCTCCACCCCCAGATTTCTGAAGCTGAACTGCCTGCAGCCTGGAGCCCTGCATTTCAGCCTGCCCTGAAGTGGAGCAGGGACAGTGGCGGGACTGTTTACTTAGTTTCTCTCTTTGTGGGCCTCTGGCATCCTCCCTTCCCTGACATTTCACATGGATTTTCTCACTCTCCTTGTCACTGCCACTGGGTGTCTCAGCCCTCCTGGGGAAATTGGCCTGGGGACCAAATTCTAGGGCCAAAAAGATGTCCCTGCAGCAGCCTCCTGAGTTCCTAAGAGCTTTCCCAGGCATGCCCCGGAAAGGAAATAGGGGCGGGAGGAATGAAGTTCCCTAAAAATACTTTTAGATTTCCCAGTGGAGGGATGAGTGGGAGGGTAGAAGACAGGGCTGTGAGTTACATGGGACATTCAGCTCCACTCTGTCCCCAAGGTGCAGAGTGGCCTGCTGGAAAAAACCTCCCTGGGAAACAACGGGAAAGAGAAGAAATTCTTCTCTTCACAAATAAATCTCCAAGGGCTGTCCTGGGCCATGGAGATTAATTATATTATTATTTATGATAATAATTCATTTTATTTTTATAGAGTACTTTAAAACATTTTTACTGATTTCATTTTGCTCATAAACATGACCTCATCTGTCCTGGGCTGTGAGGCAGGGCTGAGATGAGCCCTACTCCATAAACAAGAGAATTAAGGACAGGAGCAGCTAACTTGTCCAAGTTAAAACCAGGACCCGAGTTCCCTGGCTTCCCTTTCAGATCAATTATGCAGCTTCATTGTGACAATTCGGGGCTCTCCTCTGGGGGTTGTGACATTCACTTGTTGGGTTGAAATCCCCTGGTAAGACTGCCTGGAGGTACACAGCCTGCTCTGACAAGGGAATTCCAGGTCTCCCACTTCTCTCAAGCAGCAGATAGGTCCTTCCCGGGTCCACCATGTCATCTCACTGAAGAGAGCAGAGCAGTGCCCTCCTTGGAATGAAGAACTGACCACAGCCCCCAGTACTGCACACCTGAGGGTGCCAGGGTCTCTGCCAAAAGTTTACATGAATTATCTCATTTAATCCTCCCATAGCCTGAGTAGTGGGCACTCTGATTACAGGGGTGGGAGTAAGCAGGGGTAGGGGGTGGACAGGAAGCGGAGCTCAGGCAATGATGCTGTTCTGCCCAATTCCCAACAGGTTGTGGAATGGTACTGCTCCATGGCCCAGGGGTTGGAGACTGCAGCCCTAGGTCACACAGCTAGTAAAAGGCAAGAGCCAGAATCTGAGACCAGGACTGCCTAGAGTCTGGGGTAAATGCCTTTAGGTGTGAAAGATATACTAATTGTGTAAATATAACTCTTGGTGGGGAGCACACCTATCTCAGCTTGGCCTACTATAATAAAACACATAGACTAGGGGCTTAAAACAACACACATTGATGATTGCTCACAGTTTTGGAGGCTGGAAGTCCACAAGGAAGGAGCCAGCAGATTTGGTTCCTGGTGAAGGCCCGCTACCTGGCTTGAAGATGGCTGCCTCCTTAAATACTTAATAAGCCCTCTGAGTTAATTCTCCCACAAGAGTGTCCTCATAGACATAAAATGTTCAACTTGAGTCGTCTCCCGCCCCCATTCCCTCCCACCTCCAGCCCTGCCCTCCACTCACTGTTGTGTTTGAACCAAAGGAAAGAAACACCCAAGGCTGCCATGGTTTTCTGCACACGCCTGGAGTTTCAGTTTGGCTTCCTGACCTTCAGGACTCAGCATGGTCCAGCAGAGACCAACTCTTTCCCTGTCTCTAGGACTAAATTCCTGCAGCCTTCATCTCATAGCCTCTCCTGTCCCTCTACTACCTGAGCTGAGGCCATTTTCTTTCTTGCACAGGCTTCCAGTCTCCTGAGGTCTGTGTCCAGAGGGCTAGGAAGCCACCCCTGAGTTCAGACTGCTTGGGAGACCTGGATTGGGAGTGTGATGGAGGTCAGAGCCCCAGTGAACAAGTCTCCTACATACCCTGCCTGGTGCTGTGTTGGGAAACCAGCTCTCAAAAAAAAAAAAAAAAAATCAACAAAACAAAAAAGAAAAATAGAAAGAAAGTGGGGCAGGGGTGAAGGAAAAAAAAGGCCCTGATTGGGCCGGGTGTGTGATGGCTCACGCCTATAATCCCACACTCTGGGAGGTGGAGGTAGGTGGACTGCTTGAGCTAGAGCAAGACCCCACCTCTAAAAATAGCTGGGCATTGTGACCGGCACCTGTAATCCCAGCTACTCAGCAGGCTGAGCCAAGAGCCCAAGAGTCTGAGATTGCTGTGAGCTATGATGCCACCACACTCTACTGGAGGCAGGCGACAAAGTGAGACTCTGTCTCAAAAAAAAACAAAAACAAAAACCAAGCCCTGATTTGTAGAGTTTGCTGATATCTATGGAATAAAAATTTCTATACCAGCCAACTGCAAGCTACTGATGGATTTATCATTCCTGAGCACTTGTGTTGGATAGGCTGTCTCCAGCATACCATTGACCCTTCCCAGGTGCCCAACTTGGGCTTCCAGATGTCCTTGATGCAAGGGAAGTTTTAATTTTGTCTCAGTCCCTGGCAGGTGTCTGGTGAATAGTCTAGGAAAACCATGTCCCAGACACTTCATCTCTCCAAACTCCCAGGTTCCAGCCACAGGGGAAAGAAGCAAACACAGTAAAGCCTTGATGTCTAAAAGGTTTTTTTCTTCCAAGGAGTTCAAAGCAGTTGCTGTGTCTGATCTTACCTTATCCTTCCAACACCCTGGGGAAGTGGGGAGACAGCAGGAATGATGTTGGTGTCCCTTCCTGAAAGATGAGGACACTAAGGCCTAGAAAGCTTAGACACCTTTTCCGAGGGCCCCCAGCCCTTGGGAGCAGAAGCTGGAATGGGGCAACCAATTATGCCTCCCATTCTCCACCTCACACCCTTCCCCTACTCCACCCTGTTAGGACCCACACAGAAGATAGATAGGGATAGAGAAGCAGGAGATCTCCTGGTGGTTTTCCCAGACAGAACTCAGGTCTCTATTTCCCAGCTCTCCTAGTCTTAGACCACACACCCTTAGTGCCCCCAGGGGAGCTGGCCCGACAGGCTTCCCTTGGGGCTGTGCCAGCTCTGTCTGCTCATTAGCAGGTCTGTTTCCAGGTGGATCCACCATGGGTCATTAAAGTAATAAACAAGTTCCCGATTGTCGATTGTCGGTGGGCTAGACCTGGCACCCACCACTTTCTGCATTGTGCTGAGTTCCAGCAGGCCCACACAGCCCCTGAAACAATGCATCACTTCCTCCCAGGAAGCCGCAGACCCGAGCCAGCCTTCTGGGCTCGCCCACATGCTCTGGCCAAGCCATTGTCTCCAAGTCGGACGGGTGCAGCCATTCCCATGACCAGGGTAGTTGTATCCTCTTTGCTGTCCAGAAGCAGGAGGTCAAGGGGCCAGGGGAAAAGAGCTGTGGCTCCCCTTAGAATGCTATTACTTACATCCCCACGGTCCTGCTAGAAGTCCTGTGGCTTTTGCCATGTGTCTCAATTCCACGCCCCACCCGCTCCTTGGAACAGGGGTGCAAAGAAGGCTCTAGAAACAAATGCAGGGCTGGAGACCTGACCAGCCTGTCAGCCTTCCTGGCAACCTTTTCTCTATTGTTTGGCCAGTATTGCTCCCTATGTCCTATGTCCCCAGTATGTCCATGCACATCACCTCAGGGAAGGGCCTACTGGTGGCAGGGAATAAGGCAGTCAATAATGTCAGCCATGAGATCATCCAGCATTGCCAAGAGTCCCTTGCCTGATGGAGGAGAAGTGGGCACTCAGCTGGGTCCTCTCAGTCTATGCTTGAATCACCACCAAACTGGATTTTTAAAAAATATTTATTTATTTATTTATTTTTGAGACAGAGCCTCAAGCTATCCCCCTGGGTAGAGTACCATGGCATCACAGCTCACAGCAACCTCCAACTCCTGGGCTCAAGCGAGTCTCCTGCCTCCGCCTCCCAAGTAGCTGTGACCACAGCCGCCTGCCACAATGCCCGGCTATTTTTTGGTTGCAGCCGTCATTGTTGTTTGGCAGACCCGGGCTGGATTCGAACCCACCACCTTAGGTGTATGTGGCTGGTGCCATAGCCACTTGAGCCACAGGCACCGAGCAGGGATTTTTTTTTTAACGTCTCTGTTTGGAATTCCTTAGATGGAATGGTGCCTCAGGGGAGAGAGAGTGCATGGGTCAGAGTGAATAAAAATCCGAAGAGAAGATGAGACTTGGGTGGGACAGAGGCCGAGCAGCCTAGGCTAGGTCTGTGGAGCATCATGCACAGGCCAGGGAAGACCTGGCCCTGGCAGTCCACAGAATAAGAAGTGTTGAGGTCTGAAGGCAAAGGCGCCAGAGACTCTGTGTGCAGTCTCTCGCCTTTGCCAAGACCCAGCAAGAGCTGGTGAGGCTGATGCATTTAGTTGAGGGCCCACTTTGCATCAGCTAAACAACAATTTCCTAAGTCTGCCCAGCTTTGGGCCTGAGCCCTCACCTAGGGAAGTACAAGGAGCTCGTGCGTAGGGCCAGCGGGTAGGGGTATACTGGAGGCTCTGGATCTCAGAGGCTGGGGTCAGGGCATAGGTATGAGCGGGGAAGACATACTGAAAAAGAAACCTGGAGATGACTTTGGGGTAAAAGATGCTAGAAATATGCTGAAGGGAGATGAGAGCATGGAGACAAAGACCAGCCTCAAACCACATTCCTTCAATGCAGGACACAGCAACATTGCCTTGCTTTCTTTTATAATTGACTTTATTGAGATATAATTTACTTAAAATATATCAGTTTAAGTATACAGTCCAGTGGCTTTTGACAAATATATGAACCTGTGCAACTACTAGCACAATTAAGATACAGACTATTTCCACCCCCACCCCCAGAAACGTTGCCTCCTACTCTCTTGTAGTCTTCCCCCCACCTGGCCCCAGGCGATCACTGATCTTGTCTCTGTCACCATTGAATAGTTTTGCAAATTTGAGATTTTCACTTAAACAGAACCATGGAGCACAGGCCCTTTTGCATCTGGCTTTAGCCAGCGTTGCATGTATTAGTAGTTTCTTTTTACTGCTGAGTAGTATTCAGTTATGTGTCTATCCCACAACCGGTCTATCCATCCACCTGTTGGTAAACGTTTGGACTGTTTCTAGTTTGGAGCTGTTCTGAATAAAGCTTTCTTCAGCATGTATGTGTAAGTCTTTGTGGATATGCGTTTTCATTTTGGGGCAGTATGCGTCTAGTAGGGGATTTGATGGGCCTTATGATAAGTGTGCATTAAATTTTTAAGAAATTGTCAAACTTAAAGATTCAGAGAGATTGTGGCATTTTATGCACCCACTAGCCCTGGATGCGAACTCTAGTTGCTCTGCATCTTTGTCGACACTTAGTATTATCCATCTTTTTCCTTTTAACTATTCTAATGAGAGTGTAGTAATATCCCACTATGGTTTTAATTTGAATTTCCTTGATAATTAATGATGGTGAATATAACTATTAGCCATTCACATAATTTTTTTGCTGAAATAATTGTCCAAATCTTTTGTCCATTAAAAAAGATTGGGTTCCTTGTCTTCTTCTTCTATTTTTTTTTTTTTTTTAAATTTAACAGGGCAAGTTTAATGTCAAGATTAACTCTACTAGAAGAATACTGTTTTAAAAGAGTTTTACAGAAGCCCTGGGCTTGAGGGAAGAAAACACTCCAGAGGAGGTTCCCTCTCTGAGCTTGGAATCTTCTTCTTAATTTGTTAAGCATTCTATATATATTCTGAGTCTTTTGTCTGATACATACATTATAAATACTTTCTCCCAGGCTGTGATCTATGACTTCTGTTTTCATTTTCTTTCCTTCCTTCCTTCCTTCCTTCCTTCCTTCCTGAGTCTCACTTTGTCACCCTTGGTAGAGTGCTATGGCATCATAGCTCACAGCAACCTCAAACTTTGGGCTCAAGCAATCCTCTTGCCTCAGCTTCTCAATTAGCTGTGACTACAGGTGCCCTCCACAATACCTGACTATTTTTAGAGATGAGGTCTTGCTTCTGTTCAGGCTGGTCTTGAGCTCAGGCAATCCACCCACCTTGGCCTCCCAGAGTGCTAGGATTATAGGTGTGAGCCACCAAGCCAGCACCATTTTCTTTTTTTCAGACAGTCTCACTTTGTAACCCTTGATAGAGTGCAGTGGTGTCACAGCTCATAGCAACCTCAAACTCTTGGGCTCAGGCAATTCTCTTGCCTCAGACTCCCAAGTAGCGGGTACTACAGGCACCCTCCAGAACGCTGGGCTATTTTTAAAGATAAGGTGTCACTCTGGCTCAGGCTGGTCTCAAACCTGTGCACTCCGGCAGTCCACCTGCCTTGGCCTCCCAAGTGCTGGGATTACGGGTGTGAGCCACTGAGCACGGCTCCTGCATCTGTTTTCATTTTCTGAAAGTGTCCTTTGAAGAGTAGAAGGTTCTAATTTCAGTGGAGTCAAATTTATTGTTTCTTTTATGGTGAGTGATTTTGGTGTCCTAAGAAACCTCTGCCTAGCCCAATATCAGAAAGATTTTTATCTAATATTTTCTTTTGGAATTTTATCATTTTAGCTTTTATATTTAGGCCTGTGATTCATTTCTAGTTTATTTTTGTGTGTATGATGAGGTTAAGGTCAAGGTATATTTTTTCCCGTAAGACCATCCAGTTGCTCTAGCATCAATTTTTGAAAAAATATCCTTTCCTCTTTAAGCTACCCTAGAACCTTTGTCAAAAATCAATTGACAAAACATGTGTGGATCTATTTCTGGAGTCTCTATTCTGTGTCATTGATCCAGATGTCCATCCTTACGCCAATACCACACTTGGTTGGTTACTATAGCTAGCTGTATGGTAGGTCTTGAAGACAGGTGATATGAATCCTACTTTACTGTTCTCTCTTTTTTTTTTTTT
>NW_003852450.1:5176888-5178928 GCF_000181295.1 Otolemur garnettii | reverse complement strand
TTTTTTTTTTTTTTTTGTAGAGACAGAGTCTTATTTTATCCCCCTCAGTAGAGTGCTGTGGCGTCACCAAGCTCACAGCAACCTCCAACTCCTGGGCTTAAGCGATTCTCTTGCCTCAGCCTCCCAAGTAGCTGGGGACTACAGGCGTCTACCACAACGCCCAGCTATATTTTTGTTGCAGATTGGCCGGGGCTGGGTTGAATCCACCACTCTTGGTATATGGGCTGGTGCCCTACCCACTGAGCCACAGGCGCCGCCCATGTCCAGCTATTTTTTGGTTGTAATTGTCATTACTTTTTGGCAGGCCCTGGGTTGGATTTGAACCCACCAACTCTGGTGTATGCAGCTGGCGCCTTAAAGGCCGTTTGAGCTACAGGCCTTGAGCTACAGGCCGCTTGAGCTACCAAGCCTGCTGCTGTTCTTTTTTAAGACAGATTTAGATATTCTAGGACCTTTGAGTTTCCACATAAATTTTGGAATTAGCTGTCAATTTCTGGAAAAAATTACTCGGAGATTATGATTGGGATTGCATTGGATCTATAGATCAATTTTAGGAGAATTAAAATCTTTTTTTTTTTTTGAGATAGAGTCTCACTTTGTCACTATTGGTAGAGTGCTGTGGCATCACTGCTCACAGCAACCTCCAACTCTTGGGCTTAGGTGATTCTCTTGCCTCCGCCTCCCAAGTAGCTGGGACTATAGGTGCCCACCACAATGCCCAGCAATTTTTGTTGTTGTTGAGGTTTGGCCAGGGCTGGTTTTGAAACCTCCACCCTTGGTATATGGGGCTGGGGCCCTACCCACTGAGTCACAGGCACCACCCATGCCCAGCTATTTTTTGATTCGAACCCTCCACCCTTGGTATATGGGGCTGGTGCCCTACCCACTGAGCCACAGGTGCCACCCAGGAGAATTAACATCTTAACAATATTGAGTAAACTTAGATGTCCACTTGACTAGATTAAGGACTATCTAAAAACCTGGTAAAGCATTGTTTTTGAGTGTATCTGTAAGGATGTTTCCAGAGATTAGCATGGGAGTCTGAGTGGACTAGGTGGGGAAGATCTGCCCTCTGTGTGGACAGACACCGTCACCCAGCTGGGGACCTGGAGAGAACACAAACAGAAAAGACAAATGCATCTCTCCATCTACTGGAGCTGGGACACACTTCTTCTCCTGTCCTTGGACAACAGAACCCCAGCTCCCCAGCCTTTGGACTCTAGGGCTTATGCAAGTAGTATCCCTTCACCCTACTCTCCCCTCACCCACTCCCCTGCCAGATTGTCAGAAGCTCATCCTCAGACCGAGAATTACATCATGGTCCTCCCGTGTTCTGAGGTCTTCAGACTTGGACTAAGCCATGCTGCTGGCATCCCAGTGTCTCCAGCAGAGATAATCGTGTGAAACAATTCCCCTAATAAATCCCCCCTTACATTTCCATATCCAGCAATTCTTCACTTAAATGGTTTCTTGGGTAACTGTGACTTCAAATGAAATGATATAAAGTGAATCAAATTTTACCATAGGCCAATTGACATAAACAAGAGTTAAGTTCCTTCGGCATATTTCTGGTCATGAAACCCTCACCAAACTTTTAAATAAAGACCAAAATACCTCTACTATTAAACATTTAAATAAGTGTTAGCTATTCATACACTTATACATACATTTTACTAAGAAAGATTAATAAAAACAAGTAAAGGCCAATTGTGGTGGCTCCTGCCTGTAATTCTAACATTCTGAGAGGCCAATGCAGGTGGATTGCTTGAGCTCAGGAGTTCAAGAGCAGCCTGATCAAGAGTGAGATCCCAGCTCTACTAAAAATAGAAAAAAATTAATCAGACATGGTGGCGCATGCCTATACTCCCAGCTACTTGGGAGGCTGAGACAAGAGGATTGTTCAAGCCCGAGAGTTTGAGACTGCTGTGAGCATTCATACCATGACATCTACTGTCCTAGAGCAACAGAGCAAGACTCTGTCTCAAATAAATAAATAAAAACAAGTAAGAGTCACCCAATTTCTTTCTTTTTTTTTTTTTT
>NW_003852450.1:5170974-5175974 GCF_000181295.1 Otolemur garnettii | reverse complement strand
CAAAAAAAAAAAAAAAAGGACCTGATGGATTCTATTAGTTCTGTCCCTCAAGAATCCTGACTAATACACCGTTCAAGAACATGGCATATCTCTTTATTCATTTAGATCTTTCATTCTCTCTTAATTTGTAGTTTGAAGTCTCCCATGTCTTTTATTCAACTTATCTCTAAGTATTTCATGTTTGTTACTGCTACTGTAGATGGCACCTTCTCATTTCCTTTTCCAATTGTTTGTTACTACTATATAAAAATACAACCAATAATCAGTACATTGCCTAGGGTTTTCTACATATGCTTCATGTTATCTGCGAATAAAGACAATTTTTTTTTTAGAGACAGAGTCTCACTTTATCATGCTCGGTAGAGTGCCAGGGTGTCACAGCTCACAGCAACCTCCAACTCCTGGGTTTAGGTGATTCTCTTGCCTCAGCCTCCCGAGCAACTGGGACTACAGGCACCTGCCACAATGCCCAGCTAGACAATTTTTTTTCTTCTTTATTATCTGTATGCCCTGCATTTCTAGATTATCCCGTTTGGTCCCAAAGGACTATCCCTTTTTGTATATTGCTGGGTTTCAACTTGCAAAAAAATTGTTAAAGCTTTGTGTCTGTGCTCATGAGGGATACCAGTCTGTAGTTTTCTTCCTTTATAATATCTTCGGTTGTGATACCACGGTAATGCTGGATTTATAAAATAAATTGGAAAATGTTCCTTCCGGTTTTCTAGAACCATTACTGCTTGATTAGGATTATTTCATCCTTAAACGCCTGATAGAATTTTGCCATTTAACAAATTATGAATTCGAGTCTTTAACGGATAGAGGGCTATTCAGATTTTCTATTTCTTCTTGAGCCAGTTTTGGTAACATGTGTTTTTCAAGTAATTTGTCCATTTTACCTAAGTTGTCAAATTTATTCTATAAATGTGTTAATCATACTCCCTTTTAATCCTTCTCGTGTGATGTAGAGGGCTCCAGCTTTTGTTCCTCATTCTGGTATTTGGTGTCTTTCCTCTTTTGTGGATGATCAATCTAGCTAGAGGTTTATCAATTGTATTGATTTTTGCAAAGAACCAGGCTTTGCTTTCATTGATTTTCTTTACTGTTTGCCTGTTTCTTATTTCACTGATTTCCACTCTTGTCCTTATTATTTTCTTCTTCCCATTGCTTTCTGAAGGTCACAGAAGGGTGTAGATTTTTACTCCTGTCTCCTCCAGGAGGTCTGAGTAAACAGGGATCTTGGACATGGTCTTGTACAAACCCTTCATTTCACATGCAGAAATCCAGAGTGGGAAGTAATTTCTCATGTAGATTTCTCAGGCCATGTAGATTTCTCCCAAGGCCAACTCATTTATTCATTGATTGATTCCTTCATTTATTAGTATATTCTTATTCATTCATGTAAGGTATATGTGTTGAACATATACTATGAACCAGAGGCCACGTTCTGTTCTGAGAACAATGATAAATAAACCACAGTCTTTGCTTTCAAAAATCTTCCAGCCTTGGGCGGTGCCTGTGGCTCAAAGGAGTAAGGCGCTGGCCCCAAATGCTGGAGGTGACAGGTTCAAACCCAGCCCCGGTCAAAAACCACACACACAAAAATCTTCCAGCCTAGGCCGGGTACGGTGGCTCATGCCTGTAATCTCAGCACTTGGGAGGTAGAGGCCGGTGGATTGCCTGAGCTCACAAGTTTGAGCCCACCCTGAGCAAGATCGAGACCTCATCTTCAAAAATATCCGGGCATTGTTGGTGGGTGCCTGTAGTCCCAGCTACTTGGGAGGCTGAGGCAAGAGAATTGCTTGAGCCCGGGAGTTTGAGGCTGCTGTGAGCTATGACACCATAGCACTCTACCAAGCGTGACAAAGTGAGACTCTATCTCAAAAAAAATATCTTCCAGCCTAATGAGGGTGATAGCAAGTTCTCAGCCATGCAACTGCCATAGCAGAGGCATTCTCAGAGTACAAAAGTACCAAGAAAAGAAAAGGATGTGAACACTGATAGTGTGAAGATGAGGATGGGAGCAGGGTTTGCTCAGGGAAGACTTCAAAAAGACATTTAAAGTAGGAGCAATAGCCTTGGCACAGTGGTTCACACCTGTAATCCCAGCACTCTGGGAGTTTGAGACAGGCGGTTCGCTTGAACTCACGAGTTCAAGACCAGCCTGACTAAGAGCGAGACCCCTTCTCTAAAAATAGCCAGACATTATGGTGGGCACCTGTAGTCCCAGCTACCTGGGAGGCTGAGGCAAGAAGATTGCTTAAATTTAAGAGTTTGAGGTTGCTATGAGCTATGACGCCACGCCACTCTACTGAGGGCTATAAAGTGAAACCCTGTCTCAAAAATAAATAAATAAAATAACAGAAAAATAAAAGTAAAAATAAAAAAACTCAAGTAGGAGCAAAATGGGCGGCGCCTGTGGCTCAGAGGAGTAAGGCGCCAGCCCCATATACCGGAGGTGGCGGATTCAAACCCAGTCTCAGCCAAAAACTGCAAAATAAAATAAAATAAAATAAAGTAGGAGCAAAATAACTCTTTTTTTCTTTTTTTTTTTTTTTTTTTTTTTTTTTTTTTTTTTTGAGACAGAGCCTCAAGCTGTCCCCCTGGGTAGAGTGCCGTGGCATTACAGCTCACAGCAACCTCCAACTCCTGGGCTCAAGCGAGTCTCCTGCCTCCGCCTCCCAAGTAGCTGGGACCACAGGCGCCCGCCACAACGCCCGGCTATTTTTTGGTTGCAGCCGTCATTGTTGTTTGGCGGGTCCGGGCTGGGGATTTGAACCCGCCACCTTAGGTGTACATGGCTGGTGCCTTAGCCGGTTGAGCTATAGGCGCCGAGCCTACTCTTTTTTTCTTTTTTGCAGTTTGGCTGGGGCCGGGTTCAAACCTACTACCCTCAGTATATGGGGCTGGTGCCCTACTTACTGAGCCACAGGCACCACCCAGGAACAAAATAACTCTTATTTGCTCCAGAAAGAGCTTTGTGAATCTACTAAAAATTTGTTTAGATAGGGCAAATGCAAGCAATTAGAAAGCAATGCAAGTCTCAATAAGCAGGCACCAATTAATCAATTAGTTAATTTTATGTCCAACATCACGCTATGAAGTTTGGGAGAATACAGATTACACAGATGATTCAACCATGGTTTCCAGAGAATAAATATTCTCTCAGATTCCCGTTTACTGATTTTCTATCTTGCAGTTAGCCGATCTCATCTGTAGAAAGTAAAATATATTTAGAAGCCATAGATTGTCTTATTGCTATTGATACCTTCATCTGTTATCTTTTTATCTATTGCTGCACAACTAAATTGCTTCAAAACTTAGAAACTTACATAATAAATATTTTTCTGAGGGTAGGGAATCCAGGACTGGCTTAGCTTGGCGATTCAGGCTCAGGATCTCTCATGGGGTCTTTCATAAGGATATCCACCAGGGTTGCAGTACTGGGGATTGAAGGCTTTATTCTAAGCTCACTCACTGAGCTGTGGGCAGGAGGCCTTGGTTCCTCACCATGTGGGCCTGTCCACAGCGCTGTTTGATGTGGTAGGTGGCTCACCCCAGAGCAAATGATTGAAATGCCACTCTGGTCCATCTCATGTTGTAACTTCTGCCTTATTGTATTTATTAGAAATGAGTTGCGGGTGGTGCCTGTGGCTCAGTGAGTAGAGCCCCGGCCCCATATACCAAGGGGTGGCAGGTTTGAACTCAACCCCGGCCAAACTGCAACAACAACAAAAAAATAGCCGGGTGTTGAGGCAGGTGCCTGTAGTCCCAGCTACTTGGGAGGCTGAGGCAAGGGAATCGCCTAAGCCCAGGAGTTGGAAATTTCTGTGAGCTGTGACGCCACAGCACTCTACTGAGGGCAACAAAATGAGACTCTATCTCTAAAAAAAAAGAAGTCACTGAGTACAGCCCCCACTCAGTGGAAAGGGTATACTCAATAGCCTGAACATTATGAGTGGGGATTACTGGGCCATCTTGGAGACTCACTGCTATAGATACCCTCACAGACAATTTTGAGAAGCTAGAAACTTAGTGACGTTGAGATTTAAAATGGTCAATGTATCTTTGCCTCATTTTTTACACAGAATTATAAAGAAAAGGGCCTAATGCTTAGATGTAAACATTTTCTAGAATCTTGCCTTATCTACGAAGTAATCTAATTAGTAAGTAATCTAATTAGTAAGTAAACAATTACATTATAAATAAAAAGGGATGGGCAGTGCCTGTGGCTCAAAGGAGTAGGGCGCTGGCCCCATATGCCCAAGGTGGCGAGTTCAAACCCAGCACTGGCCAAAAACTGCAAAATAAATAAACAGGGGTTTTTTTGTTTGCTTTTGAGACAGAGTCTCACTTTGTCACCCTGGGTAGAATGTCATGGTGTCATAGCTCACAGCTACCTCAAACTCCCGGGTTTGAGCAACCCTCTTGCCTCAGCCTCCCAAGTATCTGAGACTATAGGTGTGTACCACCACACCCAGCTAATTATTCTGTTTTTAGTAGAGATAGCATCTCACTGTGCTCAGGCTGGTCTCGAACTCCTGAACTTAAACAATCTACCTGCCTTGGCCTCCCAGAGTGCTAGGATTACAGGTGTGAGCCACCACACCGGGCCATGATTATGACTCTTAATTTACCTATGCTAGAAACTGAGGATGCAGCAGTGAATAAGACAGAGGTGAATGAGGACAAGGAGCCATATCACCTCACTGAGTAAGAAAGAGCAAGACTAAATTTAGCCTTAGGTTCTGCAGAGTATCCTATAGCAGAGGATTCGGCTGGTTTTTATAACAGCCTCTGCAACTGATGAAAATTATCTCCAACAGCTCAAGAAGTTGCTGAAAATTTGCCTGGGGAGTGTGGAAGTAAAAATTTTAAGGGCCAGCTCAGAGTTTTAAGCCAATAGTTAAAGCTTTGGAGAGAAATCACATTGTTGGTTAGGGATCCAGTCATGTGGCTATTGGCATAGATTCCACTGATGAAACTTGCTTTTTTTTTTTTTT
>NW_003852450.1:5169368-5170739 GCF_000181295.1 Otolemur garnettii | reverse complement strand
AGCTGGGACCACAGGCGCCCGCCACAACGCCCGGCTATTTTTTGGTTGCAGCCGTCATTGTTGTTTGGCGGGTCCGGGCTGGGGACTCGAACCCGCCACCTTAGGTGTACGTGGCTGGCGCCCTAGCCGGTTGAGCTATAGGCGCCGAGCCATGAAACTTGCTTTTAACAGAAAAAGATTTTTCAGTGTGCATAGTTTGTCATGAAAAATATATTTGAAGTAGGAATATAGGCTCCGTGCCCTAAGCACAGTGGTTACCATGCCAGCCACATACACTAAGGGGGGCGGGTTTGAACCTGGCCTGGGCCAGCTACACACTGATGACAATTGCAACAAAAAACGTTGTGACCAGCACCTGTAGTCTCAGCTACTTGGGAAGGCTGAGGCAAGAGAATTGCTTAGGCCCAAGAGTTGGAGGTTGCTGTGAGCTGTGATGTCACAGCACTCTACTGAGGGTGATATGGTTAGACTCTGTCTCAAAAAATAAAAATAAAAATAATTAAATAAATAAGTAGGAATATATTGGCTTGGCACCTGTAGCTGAAGCAGCTAAGGCGCCAGCCATATACACCAGAGCTGGTGGGTTTGAATCCAGCCTGGGCCCCTCCAAACAATAATGACAACTACAACCAAATAATAGCCATTGTGGTGGGTGCCTGTAGTCCCAGTTACTTGGGAGGTTGAGGCAAGAGAATCGTTTAAACCCAAGAGTTTGAGGTTGCTGTGAACTGTGACGCCACGGCACTCTACCCAGGGCGACAGCTTGAGACTCTATCTCAAAACAAACAAACAAACAAAAAAAGTAGGAATATAAATGCTAAGAACCCAGTTCACTTTTCTGGGACTCAAGAGAACAGGACAGTGAGTGGGCTTATCTATATTCAGAGGTCCAGCTATAAACTACGGAAGATGACCCATCCTCATGCATCCTGGTGACAAGGAAAGGCTCTCTTTCTTGACCACAGGAGTAACCCAGAAGGGACATATCTAATTATTTTCTAGAAGTTCCCAGGAGGATGTGATTAGAGACTTAGTGTGTACTCCTAGGCACTCAAAATAAGAGAAAATTTAGGGGGGGAACTACATGCAAAAGAAAATGAGGGTGGTGCCTGTGGCTCAAAAGGGTGGGGCACCGACCCCATATGCCAGAGGTGGCAGGTTCAAACCTAGCCCTGGCCAAAAAAAAAGAAAATGAATCGAGCTGCATTAACAAAGGCCAATGTCACAGTGGCCTACACAAGACACAAGTTTATTTGTCTTTTATGTAACAATCCAAGAATAAGCCCTATAGGGTTCTATGGGGGGTTCCATGGTATCAGGAACCCAGACTCTTCACCTATTTTCACTGCCTTTCTTTTTTTCTTTTCTTTT
>NW_003852450.1:5164778-5168555 GCF_000181295.1 Otolemur garnettii | reverse complement strand
GGTTGCTGTGAGCTGTGATGCCATGGCACTCTACCCAGGGGGATAGTTTGAGGCTCTGTCTCAAAAAAAAAAAAAAAAGACTATAAACTTTATGCTGGCAAAAAGCCTAGTTCTTTTTGGTCATAATTTTATCTTCATTGCTTAGAGTAATTTATGGCATATAGTAGGTTCTTAATACATATTTATCAAGTGAATAAGGGAGTGAGAGGCAGCTAGATGTGAAAAGAATTCCAGAAGACACTCCACTGGGTCTCTGCCCAAGGACCTATGTTACAAGGATCCAGACTACTTGGTTTCTTATTAAAATTCAACCTGAGGCTGGGTGCCCATAGCTCAGTGGTTAGGGTGCTGTCCACATTCACCAGGGCTGGTGGGTTCAAACCCGGCCCAGGCCTGCTAAACAAAAAAAATAGATGGGCACTGTGGTGGACACCTGTAGTCCCAGCTACTAGGGAGGACAAGGCAAGAGGATTGTTTGAGCCCAAGAGTTTGAGGTTGCTGTGAGCTATGACGCCACAGCATTCTACAAATGGAGACTCTGTCTCAATAAATAAACAAATAAATAAATAAATCTAAAAAATAATTTAAAAAAATATTCAGGGGCGGTGCCTGTGGCTCAGTGAGTAGGGCGCTGGCCCCATATACCGAGGGTGGCAGGTTCAAACCCAGCCCTGGCCAAACTGCAACAAAAAAATAACCAGACGTTGTGGCGGGTGCCTGTAGTCCCAGCTACTCAGGAGGCTGAGGCAAGAGAATCTGCCTTAGGAGTTGGAGGTTGCTGTGAGCTGTGTGATGCCAGGGCATTCTACCAAGGGCAATAAAGTGAGACTCTGTCTCTACAAAAAAAAGAAAATTCAACCTGAGAAAGTATGTTGAGAGTTCTTTCTGAAGTGAAATTTCCTACTTCCCACGGCTGCTCTGACAAGCGGTATGGTTTCTTTCTAAGCTTAGCCCAGTGTTGAGAGCTGGTAAAGTTTAGATGATGAAGTGCACACAGGGCCATTTGATGGTATATGATGTGAGAAAGCTAAGCTGGCCCAATAGTACAAATGTTATCACTATCAGCAAGCCTAGTATCTTTCAGAGGAAATTTTATCCCAAGATCTCTTATATTACACAGATTAATCCTTACAGATAGGAGGGGCCAGCATTGGAGCAAAGGGAGCATCTATGAGGGGTTGCTGGGAGGGCCAGCCCAAGAATACGGGGTGTCAGCCTCCCTAGCATGGGGCCAAGGCCAGCCTGGAAGCTCTCCTCTGAGGGCTGTGTTTCCAGCCTTTGCATTTAATAAGCTGAGAGAATTGAAAACAGTAAAAAATGGAAGTTAATACATCAGTCAATAAAAAGATAAAGTAAGCCAAGAAGAAATTACAAAAATGATAAAGATGGTAAGGAAATAAAGGGTAGCAGGTGATAAAGTGATAATGTGAACTAACATAAACCAAATAAGCTAAAAAGAAATCCAAAGACAGAACAAAGACACGATAAGGCAAAGGTTAGAAATAAAAGATGGAGAATGGAAAGATAATACAATAACAATAAATCTAGAAGATAAGAGATAAAAGAAAATAGTATAAAACGGCTAGAAGAAAGACAAAACAGAGATTAAAAGTGACTGAGATAAGTAAAATCGTTAAAGGCGGAAAAATAGAAAAGACTGAAGGAATTAAAACAATAAAATGTGTTAAGCCAATACCAAAAGAAATAAAAAATTTAAAAGACTGGGCTATGGCAGAAACGTGATATAGATCAATTTTGTTTCAAGTTAAAATAACACTGCGACACAAGCCCACCCTCACATGCAGACAGAAGGCCAGACAGCTTCAAGGTTGTACAGATGTCCCAGCATCTAAGCATCATACTAACTTGCTAAGACTCCCCTAACAAAGTACCACAGATTGGGTGACTTAAACAATAGAAATGTACTTTCTCATGTTTGGGAGACTGTAAGTCCATGGTCAAGGTATCAGCAGGGTTGGTCCTTTCCAAGGGAAATAGCTGTGCCAGGCCTCCCTGCTTAACTGGGAGATGGCCATCTTCTCCCTGTGACTCTTCATATCAACATCCTTTTGTGTGTATCTGTGTCCACATTTCTTCATCTTATATGGACACCAGTTGCATTTTGGATTAGGGCCTGTTCTAACGACCTCATTTTAACTCAATTATCTCTGTAAGACCCTGTCTCCAAATACGGTCACATTCTGAGGTGTTGGGGGCTAGAACATATGAATTTAGGAGGTGGGGGAGGACACAATTCTGCCTATAACGGTATCCCTGCGAGGAGTCTTCCAGCGAATATTCTTCAGGCAAAGAGATGAGAGCAGAGAGCGGTACTGTTGACCTCTTGACGGATTTAGGCGTCTGACATAGCTGACTTTTTCTCCCTTTTTCACTTGGACCCACAGGGCAATGAGCCTGAGCCCTAGAAGGATAGAACTCTGAAGTCTCTAACCAATTTCTCTCTCTTTCTTTTTAACCTTTTTTTTTTAATTTTTTTTTCCGCAGTTTTTGGCAGGGGCCAGGTTTGACCTCACCACCTCTGGTATATGGGGATGGCGCCCTACTCCGTTGAGCCACAGGCGCTGTCCCCTAACCAATTTCTCTTATGATGTTAGGCTGTTACCATGAACAGCCCAGACTCCGATGGCTAATGGAGAGGGCAACCCACAAGACCAGGTCTGGTGTCATGGCTGCTCATGTTGAGAAACTTCTACTCTGGGTAGAAATACTTTGTGAGATTGAAAGTGCCTTCTAAATCTTCTAGAAGAGACAACATGAACTTCAGCAGGGTTTTGTAGCTTAGCGTAGCTCATTGTCATCTGCCTTTTCCAAATAGGGAAGCCCAGGTTAGCTGGTCACCATTAGTTACCAGAATACCCAACTCTTGAGAATGGCTAGTCTGTACTTGGTTTTTCTGTTGCTCCAAAGGTGGATATCCTGGTCCACTCATGTTAACAAAATACCTTAAATTGGGTAATTCATAAACAATAGAAATTGAGTCTGAGCAAGAGGGAGACCCCATCTCTAAAAAATAGCCAGGTGTTAGAGTGGACACCTATAGTCCCAGCTACTTGGGAGGCTGAGGCAAGAGAATCGCTTAAGCCCAACAGTTTGAGGTTACTGTGAGCTATGACACCACAGCACTCTACCATGGGTGACAAAGTGAGACTCTGTCTCAAAAATAAAATAAAAGATAAATAAACAATTGAAGTTTATTGTTCACGACTGTGGAAGATGGGATTATGGGGCTGCCAGACTCTGTGTCTGGTGAGGGCCCATTCCTCATGGATGGTGCTTTCTTTGTGTCTTCACCTGGTCAAAGGGGCAAACAGGTTCCCTCAGACCTCTTTTGTTAGGGCACAAATCCCATTCATGAGCCCTCATGAACCCAATCACTTCTCAAAAGCACCAGCTGTTACTATTATCCCATTGGTGAGTAGGTTTCAACATATGAATTTTTTTTGTGGGCGGCACAGTCAGTCAGACCATAGCATATGCTCAGAAGTTCCAATGTGCAGTAGAGAGAAGCCTAAAGATCCTCCCTTCACTGTGAAGAAGAGGGAGCAGAGAACCATAGAAGAAGCAAGCTGACAGTCCCCTCGTTCCATCTTCTTGTTAATAGTTGAGGAGCTAGAAACCCAGAAGGGAAGACTTAAAGACTTGCCCCCAAATATTCTCATCCCTCTCTCTCTCTCTCTCCCTCACACACACACACACATATCAGGTGGACAAGGCCTAGCCCTGAGTTCTTCCTAACAGGGCTGGCTTTGTACAAGG
>NW_003852450.1:5162132-5163884 GCF_000181295.1 Otolemur garnettii | reverse complement strand
TGTGTGTGTGTGTGTGGTGTGGGGGTGCCGATAAGCCAGGTTGGGGGTGGGGTGAAGAGGGGCTGGGGAGGCAGAATCAGGATTTTCTAACTTGCCCAGGCTGCTGGGAGGGGAGCACCTTCTTCAGCTCTCCCTTCCCTGCCTCCATCAACTGCCTTCTCAGGCGGCAAGAGAGATAGAAGAGAATGAAAAGAGAAAAGGAAAAACCCCACCGTCATGTGTATTTGAGCACATGCTCTCAGAGGAACGTGGCCCTGTCTTTGCGCTGTGCCCATTCCAAACGGATCAGGAAGACGTGCAGCCTGATGGTGACCTCTGGCAATTTAGGACTCCAGACAATTAAATTTACAGAGAAAGCGTGTGCACTAGTCCTGGAGATGACAGTGACCACTCCAGCCCTCTTCCCATGCTTACTTCCCCATGGTAGCTAAACGTGAAGCATGGACTGGAGAGCTCTGGAAGTATGTGTGCATCTATAAAGGACTGAAGTCCCCAGCATTGGCACTGAGTGGGGTCCCGGTGTGTGTGTGTTGCAGGGGTGGTATGGGTTGGGTCTTCTGTCCTTGGGAGAAGGTCCTCGTGGGAGGCCGAAGGTCACATAGACAGCAGAAAGCTGTTCCACTTCTAGGGTCTAGGCTAGAATCTAGGGTGTTGAATAATATTCAGGCACTGGTTTATGTGTTTCAGATTCCAAGGACCATAAAACCCCACAAAAAGCAGGGCAGCTTGGTACATGCATACTAGTCAAAGCATGGCTCTAGAGCCAGAACACCCAGGTTCAAATGTCAGCTTTTTGTCTGCCAGTATATGATCTTGGAAAATTTCCTTTACCTTTGTGAGAGTATCTTTTTCCTCGTGTGTAAAAAAATGTCATTGTGCGTCTTCACAGAGTTGCTGATAGTTTGCAAGGATCTTGTGTCAAGTGCAGCCTTGGGCAAGATTCCCCTCCTTTCTGTGCCTCAGTCTCCTTGACTGCACACAGAGGGAGCTGGAGATGGTCCTGGAAGGCTGAATCCTTCCAGATCTTAGACTCTGAGATATAATGGGCAAAGGAAACTTTCTGTGACTCAATCTGTTACCTTCTTAATTAGCTCCATGCTTGAGTGTGACTCCCTAGAAAAACACAAGTAGACTTGAGTAGAAGCCCACCTTTGGTTGGGCTGAAGTCACCCCTGGGGGACACCCCAAG
This sequence comes from Otolemur garnettii, assembly GCF_000181295.1. Lineage (NCBI taxonomy): Eukaryota > Metazoa > Chordata > Mammalia > Primates > Galagidae > Otolemur > Otolemur garnettii. Next base: position 5,162,695 of record NW_003852450.1, on the reverse strand, counting down.
GTGTGAGAGCTGCCTGGGTTGAGCACCTCTGACTCATATCTCTGGTGATAGATATCTGGAAAAAGCACTTGCTCAGTCAGTAGGATGAAGAGTTGGTACCAGACAAGCCCCTACTAGGCTGACCTAGCCTGACCTGACCCAACCTACAAGGGTCCTCTCTCTAACTTTCACAGAGAAAATGACCATGGTTAGGTGGGGGGAGAGGGCAGAGCAAGCAGGATCGTCTCCAGGCACAGCAGTGAAACCAGGTTTTCAGTTAATACCTTCCTTGTCCTGTCTCCTCAGGTAGCTTTCTCTCACCTTGGAGGTTAAAGAGCATGTCAGGAACCCAGCACACCTGGGCACCACAACCTCTCTGGTGTCTGGGAAATTGGCTAATGGCCACGTACGAAACAGCCAGGAGACTGCACTCCCTGGAAATTATTTTTTATTTTTTATTTTATTTTATTATTATTTTTTGAAACAGAGTCTCACTTTGTCACCCCTGGTGGAGTATTAATGGCCTCATAGCTCACAGCAACCTCAGACTCTTGGGCTCAAGCGATTCTCTTGCCTCAGCCTCC
>NW_003852450.1:5160106-5161657 GCF_000181295.1 Otolemur garnettii | reverse complement strand
GCCACCTTAGGTGTATTTGGCTGGCGCCTTAGCCGCTTGAGCCACAGGTGCCGAGCCTTTTGCTGCAGTTTGGCCGGGGCTGGGTTTGAGCCCACAACCCTCAGTATATGGGGCTGGCCCCCCACTCCCTGAGCCACAGGTGCTACCCCGCACCTGGCTATTTTTAGGGATGGGGTTTGTCTCTAGCTCAGGCTGGTCTCCAACTCCTGAGCTCAGGTGATCCACCCATCTTAGCCTCCCAGAATGCTGGGATAAAAGGTGTGAGCCACCTCACCTGGCCTTATTCTCTTGAAATTAAATGGCAAATAGGGCAGACCAAGTCCCTCCCTTACAGAGTCTATAGTCTAAAGGGGAACAGGAAAGTATAAGAAAACAGATAACAGATAAAATAAGTGACAGTTGTGGGACATGCTATGAAGGAAGCAAATAGGGTCTGAGAAGGGGGATAAAGGTGGACTAGGGTGGTGGATGATTTTACATGAGAAAGAAGGGGTGTTTATGTTAAGATAAGAAGATGAAAAAAGTCCACTCTGGGAAGAGCAGAGCTTGGGGAAGCACTTTCTAGGTGAAAATCCATTTATAGGGTTTGAAGCCTAGGGTTTAAGGCAGATCTTTTTCAGTATGGAGATCTGATTGGGATTGGGCAAAATTTATGATTTGATAGGTTAAGATTGGAGGACACAGCCAGGGGAGGGTTTTGAACATTAAACAATTGTTTGATAAAGCTAGTGGTTTGCCGAGTTAAGCAAACTATTGTCCCAAGAAGGGGCTGTTGGAGCAGTCTATTGTTTGGATAAATTGATTTTCAGGAAGTTCCTGAAGTAAATAATGAAGTTATTTACTGGTTTGCCGTCTTATCTTTCTCAGTAAGAGATTTCTGGAACAAATATTAAAGTCCTGTGGATGTAAGCAGCCTCAGTTAAATGATGTGCCTGCAGGTGGACTCACTTCTCAGAAGCAGTAAGGCTGCTGCAGTTTAGCTGAGCCATGACAGTGGCTTAGGTTGGGGATGGTAGAGACAAAAAAGTGGGTAGACAGGGCTATATTTTTGGAGATAGATCATTGATACTCATTAAATTGATGAGATGGGAAAGGAGGAATCACAGATGACTGCTAGGACTTTGGCTTGAACTACTGGATAGGTGGTGGTACCATTTACTGAAATGGGAAAGAAGGTGGGTATACACAGGCTTGAGGATGGTGGTTAAAAGTTCAGGTTTTTTCTTTGTTTGTTTTTTTGAGACAGTCTCACTTTGTTGTCCTGGGTAGAGTGCTGTAGCATCATCATAGCTCACAGCAACCTTGGACTCAAGCAATCCTCTTGCCTCAGCCTCCTGAGTAGCTGGGACTACAGGTGTGTACCACCATGCCCAGGTAGTTTTTCTCTTTTTAATAGAGACAGGGTCTTATTCTTGCTCAGGCTGGTCTCCAACTCCTGACCTCAAGGGATCCTCCTGCCTTGGCCCCCTAGAGTGCTAGGATTATAGGCGCGAGCCACCACATAGACCAAAGATTCAATTTTTTTTGAGACAGAGCCTCAAGCTGTTGGCC
>NW_003852450.1:5159316-5159759 GCF_000181295.1 Otolemur garnettii | reverse complement strand
GAGTCTGAAGTGCAGTACACAGTCTTGGAGATTTAAATTAAAAATTGAGGGAATCTGGCTCAGCCCCTGTAGCTCAGTGGCTAGGGCACCGGCCACATACACCTGGGCTGGAGGATTTGAACCCAGCCTAGGCCTGCCAAAACAACAATGACAAAAAAATAGCCAGGTGTTGTGGCAGGTGACTGTAGTCCCAGCTACTCGGGAGGCAGAGGCAAGAGAATCGCTTAAACCCAAGAGGTTGAGGTTGCTGTGAGCTGTGACACCATGATGCCATGGCACTCTACTGAGGCAACATAGTAAGACTCTGTCTCAAAAAAAAAAAAAAAATTGGGAGAATCATCAGCATATAGTTGGTACTTAAAGCTTTGGAAATTGACAAAATTTCACTTAGGGAGAAACAGCAGAAAGAGAAAAGAATAGGGTGCTCATGGGGGAACATTCTC
>NW_003852450.1:5157181-5159159 GCF_000181295.1 Otolemur garnettii | reverse complement strand
TTTTTTTTTTTTTAGAGACAGTCTCACTTTGTCGCCCTTGGTAGAATGCTGAGGCATCACAGCTCACAGAAACCTTCAACTCCTGGGTTTAGGCGATTCTCTTGCCTCAGCCTCCTGAGTAGCTGGGACTACAGGCTCCTGCCACAACGCCCAGCAATTTTCTGTTGCACTTTGGCCCGGGCTGGGCTGGGTTCAAACCCACCACCCTTGGTATATGGGACCGGATCCTACTCACTGAGCCACAGGCGCTGCCCCAGAGCTTCATTTTTCTTGCCTCTAAAATGAGGATAATGGGGTCAGGGCACAGTAGCTCATGCCTATAATCTTAGCACTCTGGAAAACCAGGGCAGGAGGATCCCGTGAGCTCAGGAGTTTGGGACCAGCCTGAGCTATGCAGTAAGACCCCCTCATCTCTACTCAAAATAGAAAAAATTAGCTGGCATTGTGGTGGGCGCCTGTAATCCCAGCAACTTGAGAGGCTGAGGCAGGAAGGTCACTTGAGCCCAGGAGTTTGAGGTTACTGTGAGCTAGGCCCATGCTCACCAGGCACTCTGCCTGGATGACTGAGTCAGACTCTCTCGAAAAAAATAAAATAACATAAAATAAAATAGGGACAATGACAACAACCTCACAGAATTGGGATAGGTGTAAAGAGACGTCATACCATGCCTAAGACATAGCAGGCAGACTATATCTTTTTTTTTTTTTGAGATTGAGTCTCATTTGATCTTAACTTGGTGGCAGTGATTGGGAAGGGCTGATATGAGTGAAGTGAGATAGAATAGGAGGAATGCTGGGGAGAGGGAGGACCACTTTTCATCTCTCTGTCCTTGTTCTTTTAATCTGCTATTGCTAAGGACAGCCACAGGGAGGGACAATGAGGTTACCCCATTGGAGCTCATCAGGAGCCAGAGAAAAATAATCGGGAATATTGAGAACACAGGCATGTTGTCTGGGAGGAAGAAAAGCTTGGTGGCGGCACCTGGGTAACCCATATCTCTGATGTGGCTTAATTCATAATCATCCCCCAAACCAGGCTGTTAGGAGTTAATGTTGACTTTGTCCACTGCTTCAACCTGTTTCCTCTTTCCCATCCCATTATGCCTAGTTTAGCTCATGTCTGCAGCATTTTCACCCTGGCCACTGCCATTGTCTGGTCACTGGCTCTCCTTTTTACCTCTAGTTAGACGAGGCCTTGCTAAGAACCTCGATGTCTCACTGTTCCCTCCAATCAGCAGGTTGATCAATAATTACTTTTATTAAGAGCCCCTGCTCTTTGCCAAGCTCTGGCTAGGCACAGGGGATTTAACAGTGAACCAGAGAGACATATCCCTGCCTTGTGGAGCTTATAGTCCAATGGGGAAGATTGATGAATAATTACTGTGCGATCTACAAGTAGGATGGGGTGTCTGACCTGCATTTGGCCCATAGCCCATAGATGGGGTGTCTGACCCACATTTGGCCATCAAGAAAGGCTCTTGGAAGAGTTGATATCCAGGCTGAGATCTAAAAGATGAATAAAAGGGGGCTGGGTGTGGTGGCTCATGCCTGTAATTCTAGTACTCTGGGAGGGTGAGGCAGGTGGATTGCTTGATCTCATGAGTTGGAGACCAGCCTGACCAAGAGCAAGACACTATCTCTAAAAAAATTGCTGTGTGTTGTGGTGGGCACCTGTAGTCCCAGCTTCTCTGGAGGCTGAAGCAAGAGGATCAGTTGAGCCCAAAATCTGAGGTTGCCATGAACTAGGAGGCTCCAGCACTCTACAGAGGGTAACAAAGTAACACTCTGTCTGGGGGCGGGGGAGGGGGAATTAATAAAAGGAGTTGGCTAGGCAAGGCAAGGGGAATGATGAAATCCAAAGCCCTTAGAAAGCTGTGGTGACACTCAGGCCACCCACACTGTGGGCACAGTTATTTGTAGTTCCATAATTGTGGCTCCTTTAACCTGCCCTATCCCACTCCCAGGTCCTTCTGAGACC
>NW_003852450.1:5147851-5156669 GCF_000181295.1 Otolemur garnettii | reverse complement strand
CCACCTTAGGTGTATGTGGCTGGTGCCTTAGCCGCTTGAGCCACAGGCGCTGAGCCAGGTTTTGTTTTTGTTTTGAGACAGAGTCTCATTTTTTCATCCTCAGTAGATTGCCCTGGCGTGGTAGCTCACAGCAACCTCAAACTCTTGGGCTCAAGTGATCCTCTTGCCTCAGTTTTTCATTTTTAGTAGAAATGGGGTCTCATTCTTGCTCAGGCTGGTCTCCAACTCCTGAGCTCTAGCGATCCGCGGGCCTTGGCCTCCCAGAGTGCTAGGGGATCAGGTTTTTAAGGGAGGTTCTGAAATGGGGATTTAAAAATTCCCCAATCCAGTTACACGAGGCTTGGAGATGAACCAATAACTTTTTAGGTCTTGTTCAGTGGCGTAAAGATTCTCCGAGGCTACCCTCAAACCTGAGCAGTGGGACTGGGCAGAATCCACCTTCTTTCTTTTATTCTCCCCACCTCCTCACTCCACCTCCACCCTCCCTCGCTGCCTAGGAACCTCCTTAGTTCTAGCCTTCCCAACAGAGGTTTCCAGCTGTTGATGCCTGGATGGACCCGGCTGCAGGGAGGAGGAGGAAACTCTCTGTCCCTCCCACCCTCCTCCCTGCTCCTCCCCCCCTCCCCCTGCGCGCTCTCGGTCTCCCTCCCTCTTTCTCCTCTGAGGCTGTCCAGTTGCCTCGCAGCAGCGAGCCGCGAGCGGCGAGCCTCTGCTCTAAGTCCCGGCTTGGAACTGAACTGTACGAGCGCGGGTCCTGGAACCCGGGCTCAAGAGCGGCAAGCCCAGGTCGGAGCCCCGGGCGCAGCGGTCAGCCTCGGAGGCCCTGACTCGGAACCGAGCCGAGGCGCGCAGCGCCGAGCCGGAGAACGGAGAGCGAGGCGGGCGGGCCAGCGCCGCGTCCGGCAGGTCGGGGAGCAGGACCGCGGAAGGCAAGGAGACGGCCGCAAGCCGAGGGCAGAGGGCAGAGGGCAGAGCGGCCTGGCTCGGCGGACGGCGCCGCTCGGCCGGAACCGAGCTCGCCGCCCGGGACGGCGGCCCCTGGTGGGGCGCGGACCCGGGGTGGCCGTGGGGTCGGAGCGACTCCCGGGCGGACGGTGGGGGGCGTGCCTCCTCCCTGCCCAGCCGCCCCAGCTCGGCCCGCCCGCCCGCTGCGTCGCCGGGGCATGTGAGCGGGAAGCCCAGGCAGCCAGCCGCGAGGACCGCACGGAGGAGGAGCGGGAGCGCGGAGCCGCGAGCCCAGCGCCTGGCTGAGTAGTAAGTGCGCCCCTCCGAGCCCGAGCGCGCCGTCGCGCCCATCTCCCCGGCCCTCGGAAGTTTGACACTCGCGCCCCCACGGTTCTGGGTACACTTCAGCTCTCCTCCCTCCGAGTTTCCATCCTTTGCAAAGTTTTTCGAGGAGGAACGGACCCTCACCTATCCCCAAACCTGCCGGCCAGTGGCGGCTCCTCCCGGGTAGACCGAATCCTTGTGAAGAAGGGTGGCAGCCGGCGAGACCGGGGATGGCTGTGTGCTTGTATGCGCGCACCACACTAGCCGAGCTTGGGGTGCTCCCGCCCCCAAGCCCGCTCTTCGCGACCCGGCTGGAACCCGCTAGGTTTTTCTCACTAGCCCGACTATGCGCCCAGTTTAAGGATTTCCCAGCGGGAAGCCAAGGCGACCTGTGCGGGGTCCTGTGTGGGGTTCGGGTGCCTGCGAGGAGTCGCAGAGCTCCCCTACCCTGGTTATGTGGGTTATCGGGAGCCAGTCGCGCACCCCTCGCCACCGTTCCAGAGTCGTTCCATTGGACCAGCCGGTCGCTGCATCCTGTTTGTTCTCTGCTCTGGCTGTTTGGGTTCCACCCCCACCCCCATCCAGCCTGCTTCTTAGACCCCCACCTCCCGTCCTGGGATGTTGGAGGTGAGCCTTTTCATCCCTGTTTCACTGCAAAAGCAAATCGCGCCTAGGGGTAGGGAGATGCGGAGGGGGGTTGTCCTCTGTTCCCAGCGGCTCGCCATTGTTTTCCCACCCCGCGCGTTCCGTACGTAAACACACCGACACACACGCGCGTGTGTCTATGTGTGTGTGCGCGCTGGCTCCGGCTGCTTCGAGTCCCCAGGAGCGCAGGGATCGCCCGCGGGATTCGCCCGGCGGCCCGCATGATCCTCAAGCTGTAGGTGTTCCATTACTAAACTGGAGCTCCGGAGGGCAGGAGACGTGGGGGTTGTCGGAGAGTCCCGGGCGGGGCCGGGAGCCAGGCCTGGGCGGGAAGTGAATTTTGAACTTCAGCCCTGAACCTTTCCAGGCGGACCCCGAGCGTTCTAGTGGCTGCTCCCACCCTGGAGGGCCCACGGCAGCTGCAAGGACTCCGCTGGCGCTCTTGGCAGCCGCCTCGGTGACAGGGGTTTGGAGGAAGCCGAGGAGTTTTCCTGGGAAGTTTGCTTTTACTCTCTGGGAATTTCCGGGCAGGGTGCCTCGTCGCTGGCGTTGGTGCAGGGGTCTGGCGCAAGCAAGCGAGAGACGATGCTCCTGGCTTTTAACACTAGACTGTTCTTGGCTCTCAGTGGTCCAAGTAGGTGGGTTCCCACCCTCCTGAAGTGATGCCTTCCAAACCAGTATGTCTGAAATGATCACTACAGACCAGTTTCAAAGATGGGTGTATAATTCTGCCCATTTAGCTGTCCTGGACTCCGTTCGGGCCAGGCAGCGCCCTCCGCGGACCCAGGCCGCTCCCTGCCCTCTGCCCTCGGCTTGTGGCGGGCTTCCTGTCTTCTGTGATCCTGCTCTGGGACTCGCTAGAGGCGGTGCCGGCCCGCTTGCCCCGCTCTCCACCTCCTGGTTCCGCCATTCCTGCCGGGGCTCGATTCCGAGTCAGGGTCTCCCAGGCTGACCTGGGTTTCCAGTGAGCCCTTTAGGAAGTGCCTCGCAAGGTGCTGAGATTCAGCACATTTGTATTCTAATTCACCAGCGATGGGCAGTGTGAGTTTGGGCTAGTTCCTTAACTTTTCAGGACTTTCTTCTATGTGAAATAAGCAGAGTCGTGCACCTATTGAGGGTACTATTTGGGACCTCATGAACTCCAGGAGGGCAGGGATCCACGAACTTGGATCACTGAGAACCGTGTATAGCCTAGGTTAAGAACCTGGGAGCTGGAGTTAGGTTCCAGATACTGCCACTGGCTGTGTGTGGCTTTGAGCAGTTTACCCTAACCTCTATGCCTCAGTTTCCTCATCTGCAAAACAGGGTTAATATGAACAGTATTCACCACATCAAGTTGTCTTGAGGATTAAATGCTTAATAAAAAGCCCAAAACAGTGCCTGTTACATACTAAGTGCTGGATAAATATTAGCTGTTATTGCCATTATTATTTTAACTGACCTTACACAGAGAGCCCAGAAGAGCCCTTTGGGATTGTGCTCACCTAATCAATTACAATAATTGTCCAATTCTGGAAAGGAAGAGAACTCAGACTTTTCCCCACCCTTTCCTGATTCTGGCTCTTTGCTCAAACTTACTCTTTCCACTGCTTTCTTAGTTCTATCTTTCTGAGTCTTCTTTTTCTGACTTCCTTCCTTCTGCCCTCCCTTATCGCAGGTTTTTTTTTCATTCCCTCTTTTCCTCATTCTTAAAAATCAATCTTGGCTCAAGTGCAGTGTTCTCTCAGTGGAAATCAGGTCCCAAGAAGAAAGTGTCTCCAAAAGAGTGTCCCCTGAGCATCCTGAGCCTGGGCTGATTGGATGTGCATTTGTGTCTCTGGGGCAGAATGAATTTTCAGAGAGAGGAGCCCAGATGTCTGGGGCCCAGGGGAAGAGTCAGGTGGGATGGCAGGGACTGTTCCTGGAGGGACTCTGTTCCCTGGGTGGTGTCTGTCTCCTGTTACTGGGGCTCACTTGGGAACCTGGACTAGCATAGTTGCCTGGGCAAACTGCATGTAGGATTTGGGTAAGTGACGGGCATAAGTGTCACATCTAAGTTTCCACTTGCTGGAGGATTTTCTAGGACTTTGGGCTTATCACAAATTCCTTGTCTGATTCTGGATTCTGGAAATGCATAGCACAAGTAAGGGGTGAGCTGAGCCACAGAGAAGAGGCCATCACTGCACAGGCACACTGGCTGCCTTGGACAACAGGCTCCTGTCCTCCTTTCTCTGACCCTCTGACCTCCAACCCAGGCAATGGGACAGGCAGTGGGAGACGATGGCCAGAGGGTTACTTCTTAGTGCTTGGAAATCCTGTGAGTGGCAGTTTTCAGTAACCAGCACTGTGGTCAACACATTGATTCCTGTAAGAGAAATTTGTCAAAACACCTATCACGTGCCAGGCCCTGTGCTAGGCAGTAGGATAACTGGGGAAAACAAGAAAGGTAGCATACCTACTTTCAGAGAGGCTTCTTTCTAGTGGGGCGGAGACAGATAGTAAATAACTTTAAGTAACCAAGACAATATCAGATTGTGATTTGTGATGTGAAAGAAATACCACGGGTGATATAATAGATGTGTACATATGTGGGAGCAGGCCAGAGGGCCCTGGATTGGGAGGCCAGTGAAGGCCACCCCGGGGAGAGGACAATCAGCCCAGGCCTGAAGGCTGAGAAGGAGCCTCCTAAGACAAAGACCTGGAGAAAGGGGATTCCAGGCAGAGGGAACAGCAAATCACACCCCCTGAGGCAGGAACAGAAGCAGCAGCTCAGTGGCTGGAGGGGAAAGGTGGAGCAATCAGAGGACAGCCAGAGCCTGAGCTCTCCCTCCTGGGTAGGACTGGTTAGGAGCCTGCATTTTTTTGCCCAGGTGATGGCTTTACCAGAGAGTTTTAAGCAGGGGAGTGACATGATGAAATTTATGATTTGAAAAGATTATTCTGCACACAAAAACAGTAATCATAGTTGCCCCCGGGGGAGGGAAATGGTGGTTGAAGGATGGGATGGAGAAAATTTTTTGCTGTAGATCCTTTTGTTCTTTCTGATTTTAGTACCATGTGAGTATGTAAAGTATACCCCAAACCCCAAAACCGTGGTTAATGAAGAACAGTTTATAAACTGGAAAATGTATGTAGAAAATGAAAAAAGCAGCATGTACAACTTTATGGTATAATACCAATCTTGTAAAGATAATTACATGTGTGCACGTGCCCATCATGTATGCATACACAGAGGGAAGACTAGAAGAATACATCAGAGTGTTTACAGAAGTTAACTCAGAATACTGCATGCGGATAACTTTTTTTTTGAGGCAGAGTCTCACTATGTAACCCTCTGTAGAGTGCTGTAGCATCACAGCTCACAGCAATCTCAAACTCTTGGGCTCAAGCAATTCTCTTGCCTCAGCCTCCCAAGTAGCTGGGAGTACAGGTGCCTGCCTCAGTGCCCTTCTATTTTTATTGTTGTTGTAGTTATCTTTGTTTAGCAGACCTGGGCCAAATTTGAACCTGCCAGCCCTGTGTATGTGGCTGGTGCTCTAACCACTGAGCTATAGGTGCTGATGAGCCTGCATGTGGATAATTTTTTTCTTTTTTTATCCCCTTATTGGTTTTTCAGTCTTCTACAATGGTCATATAAGTGAAAAAAATGTTAGGTGGGACACAGTGGTTCACGCCTATAATCCTAGCACTGTGGGAGGTAGGGGAGGGGATCCTGAGCTCAGGAGTTCAGAAACCAGCCTGGTCAAGCACGACCCCTGTCTCTACTAAAAATAGAAAAAAACTAGCTGGAGAGTTCTTGGCGCCATTAGTCCCAGTTACTCTAGAGACTGAGGCAAGAGAATCACTTGCGCCTAAGAGTTTGAGATTGCTATGAGCTACAGTGATGCTACAGCACTCTACACAGGGCAACTGAGTGAGACTGTGTCTCAAAATAAAAGAATATAAGAAAGAGAGACCACTTTGGCTATCAAGTAGAGAATTAGTTGGAAGGCAAACAAGAATGGAACCAGAGAGGCCAGTTAGGAGGCTGATTCAGGATTGAGGAGTGGGGAGGTGATGACTTAGATTCCGGTAGGCCATTGAGAAATTGTTTTGGAAGTAGAGCCAACAGGTCTTACTAGCAGGACATTGCTTAGAAAGATACACTCTCCTTACCAAGAGAGTTTCCACCCCAACTCAGATCCTGTGGTCAGGAGTGCCAGGATAAGTAATGGTGAAGGATGATTTTCTTTTTCTTTTTCCGAGACAGAGTTTTATTTGTCGCCCTCAATCAAGTACTGTGAAGTCATAACTCACAGCAACCTCAAACTCTTAGGTTCAAGCAATTCTCTTGCCTTAGTTTCTTGAGTAGCTAGGACCACAGGTACTTGCCACAACGCCCAGGTATTTTTAGAGATAGGGTCTCACTCTGGCTCAGGCTGGTGTGTAACTCCTAAGCTCAGGTAATCCAGGATGTGTTATGTGTGGCCTGGCTTGAAGGATGATTTTCAGTGATGCCTTAACTTTGGAAATACCCAGATCCCATCTATGCCCTTATGCCTAGCATTCTTTCTGGTATTGGACATTTTGTTATTCTGATAATTAGTAGATTTAGGGAAACAAAGTGAGAATGATTTGGAGGCAAGAGAGATGTTCATCATATTATATCTCTGAACTTCTGTTTTCCATGTGTGACAATAACAGTGTTAATACCTTCCTCTTAACAACTTCATTGGGAGGCTTGTGGGGGATCATGTCCACAGCAGTGGTCCATGAATGGTAAAAGATCTGGGATTTACTGTGGCCAGACATGTGTTGCTTGAGCTAAGCCTGTTCTTTCAAGGGATGTAGGTATTCTTGCCCTGGAGAGGCTGATACTCCATTCTACAAAGGTTTTCTCCTCTCTGGGGGTGCTTTGAGATTGGCCCTTATTGGGCAGCTCCCTGGGTAAATCTCCAGGAAGCTGACACCACCGGAAAAAGTGGAATTCAAATGCAGCTGTGCTCCTGTGTCCCATCCCCCAGCCGCATTCAGGGGTGAAGCTGAGTGTTTGAAAAGGGCTCTGTGCTGGGAGGGCCAGCCAGGCACACAGTAAATCGTGCTTTGAATGGGAGTTATTTTTGTGCTCAGTGTTTGCTTAAGAGGGCTCGCTCCTGCCTGAACTCGCTGTGATCCTCATCCTTTGCTAGTCCTCTTCCTGGAACCCGGATGTGTTAGCCAGGGAGGCTGTCACAATGCTGGTCACCAGATGGGGAACCAGACCCATGGAGGATAGCTTCCATGTCTCCCATCATTTCCCTACCCTGGGCAGGAAGGCAAGCTCTGGTTAGTGGTCTTTGCTGTGGTGACCCCCCTTTTGGCTGCCCCTTCCTTAGTCCTTGGGAAAACGTCCATCTCCTTGGAAAGACTTGATTAGGAAATTTGCTTGCAAGCCAGCTCAGCAGGGCCATCTTCACCTCCTGCCAGCTTCCCTAGTTAGGACTTTCTTTTAAAAAAGCAAATACTTTCTTTAAGCAGAAGTGATATGGTAGTTTTCTCCGAAGAGTATGTGTTTTATGCCATGGACCCAGCTTAAAGAGACACCCATGATATGTCCTTCAGAGCTCCTCTAGAGAAGGCTTCTGCCCATCCTGCATGGTCTACAGCATAGAGCCTCATAGCCACCACCTGCCATTCCAGGCATATCCCTGACTCTCTTTCCCCTGGGAAGATGCCTCTGTTTCTGTGACCTGCCTCTTTTGTGAGGACTCCCTGCTCACTCCTAGACAGATCACACCTGTCAGGACGGTCTGGATGGGCCCAGAGATGGAACAGTGCTTGTGGTGAGACCTCTTAGAGGCTGTGAGGTGAGGGGAAGTGGCTGGGATTCCCCCTGCCTCCTTCTAAGGTCATCTGTGGGCAAACCAAAGGCCCAGGGTGTGTTATGTGTGGCCTGGCATTTCAGAGCTCCCAGTGTGCATGTGGACAAGCTAGGAGAGGAGCTGAGATGTATACCCAGATGTTGAGGACTCCAGCCAGGGGTGTTTGGGTGGGGAGGGTGAGTATGAGGAGAGGAAGGAAGAAGTGGGGACAGTATCTCCAGCTCCCTTCTTTTTTTTTTTCTTAATAGTATTCACCACCCAGGCCCTTTTGGTCACTCTGGGAAGTCATCAAATCTGGAATTCACTTCCCTGCACTCCCCCCCAGCAGTGGCCTTAGCATTTAAATGGCCTTGGCTTGAAGCCCCATTAGCCGCCCAAGGGATTGGGGCAGGGTTGGGGGGAGGGGTGTTAGTGTTACCCCCCACATGGTCCTCTTGTGTCTTCTACGGACATGCTCAAGGTAGAGTTTCAGTGGAGAAAAGGGGAAGGGGCCATGGACTGGGCCTGAGTACTCCTGGCTGCCTCCCCCCGGTGGTTTTGGTCTGTTGTCCCTGCCAAGCCTACAGCTCCCTGGGGGATCCGCCCCAAAGGAGGCCAGACTGCTCTCCTCCCTCTGCCTTGCGTCCCCCAGTCCCCGCCTCCTGCTCAACTCAATGGAATGTGCAGCTTGTGGAACAAGATGGGGAGAGAACTAGTTCCCAAAGGGCCTTGGTCCTGCTTCCTCCCATCCCCCTACGAAGGGGTGAGGAAGCTGGGGCTGGCTGGTTTTTTGGCATGGCTCGTGGTGCCCTGTGCCACCTAGGCCCTGTGCAGGTGCTCTGCAGTACAGGTCCAGGTGTGGCCATTGGATAGAGTATCAGCATGAGCGGGTTCCTTGTGAGTACAGGATAAGGGCAGTTGGTGAGTTAGGGGCCAGAGATATACAGAGAGTAGTGGCTGCCTGTGTTTCACTCTGGGCCAACATTTTTTGTTGACTTTTTTTTTTTAATTTGTGGCTTATATTTATTTTCTTATTTCTATAATTTGTAAAAGTAATGCATCATTGTGCATTCTTCTTCTTTTTTTTTTTTTTTTTTTGAGACAGA
>NW_003852450.1:5118874-5147577 GCF_000181295.1 Otolemur garnettii | reverse complement strand
GAGATAGGGTCTGAAGCTTTGAAGCTGTCACCCTGGGTAGAGAGCCATGGCATCATAGCTCACAGCAACCTCCAACTTCGGGTCATTCGATCCTCTTGCCTCAGTTTTTTCTATTTTTAGTAAAGACGGGGTCTCACTTTTTGCTCAGGCTGATCTCAGACTCATGATCGCAAGTAATCCACCTGCTTCAGCCTCCTAGAGTGCTAGGATTACAGGCTCAGAGCCACCCCCAGCCATGAATTATTCTTTAAATCAAAATGAAAAGGATTTTTTGACTGTGAGTCAAAAAAAAGGTAAGTGTTCTCACACCTATAATCCTAGCACTCTGGGAGGCTAGTTTAGGATTTCAAGGCCAGCCTGAGCAAGAGTGAGACCTTGTCTCTACCAAAAAAGAAAAAATTGGTTTGGCGTTGTGGCAGGTACCTATAATCCCAGTTACTCAGGAGGCTAAGGCAGGAGGATTGCTTGAGCCCAGGAGTTTGAGGTTGCTGTGAACTAGGCTGAGGCCAGAGCACTTTAGCCTGAACTGCAGAGTGAGACACTGTCTCAAAAAATAAAATAAAATAAAACAGTGTTTGTTTCCGTGGAAGACCAAGAGAAGTCAGGGCTTGACCATGATAGAATGGCAGAAAGAGGGGTCGCTGGCAGGAGAATGATTATCGAAATACAGGAAACAGCGGCCTGTGAGACTGGACTGATGCCCTCTCATAGTTGAGTGGCCTCTGTGGACCTCCTGGTGGGCCTTGGATGGGGTGGGCTGCCCAGGGACTCATGAGACCTCCTGCTTTGGCCCTGGTGCCCAGGAAAGGCTAGACTGGGAGGGAAGCTTTGGCTTGAGCTGCCCTCATAGTGACTCAAGAGAATTAAAATCAACTCTTGCCTGTCCACATAAGGCAGGAAAGACCTGGCATTCCTCAAGAGCTGGGAGTGAGGAGAATTTTCTGTCTCAGCCTGTGGGGTATGAAGCTCTCCCCATCCCCCGGCCTTATTCAAGGAGTCTGAAGTCATCCAGCCATGTCTATGAGGCTTTGGTTCTGGCCTGTTCCATAAGGGTGGGGTAGGGTGGGGAAGGAAGGGAGAATAGAAGGTTAGTGGGGAGGGGCTGGAAGCCTGTGTGCAGGTACAGCCAGCCAGGGGAGTGGGGCATGAATAGGGAGCTGTTCAAAGCAAAAGGGAGCGGCCTCTCTGGCCCTACCATTTCTCTGGCTTGCGGGGCTCCCCTTTTCGGGGCTGGTGAAGAGGGTGTGTGTGCACATGTGTGTCTGTGTGTGTGGGCAGGCAGGTGGGGGCCTGCACTCTGGCCCTCTGGCCCTGGGGAATGAGGCAGAGCCTTGGATAGCTCCAGGGAGACAGTGAAGACTTTAGACTAACGTCAAGAAGGGAGTGTACTGGCAGTAAAAGAGCCAGAAGAGAGGACTGTACTGAGGACAAGTGGAGGGAGGTCCCTCTCTAGTGCCTTCTGTTTGAGCTTCAGTCCTCCAGTGTACTGAGTTTCAATTCCAGCCATCCGGGCTGGGCAGTGGGTGATCGCCATCCTCACTTCCCTTTGTTCTCATATCAGTTTTTTTTTTTTTTTTTTTTTTTTTGAGACAGAGTCTCACTTTGTCACCCTCAGTAGAGTGCCCTGGTATAGCGCACAGCAACCCTCTTGGGCTCAAGCAATTCTTGCCTCAGCCTCCCAAGTAGCTGGGACTACAGGCGCCTGCTATAGCACCTGGCCATTTTTAGAGGTGGGGTCTTGCTCTGGCTTAGGCTGGTCTCGAACCTGTGAGCTCAGGCAATCCAACCCTCCTTGACCTCCCAGAGTGCTAGAATTATAGGTGTGAGCCACCCGCGCCCAGCCTCCATAACAGTTTTAAAACAAGGTGATTGAACCTCAGCCACCCTTTCTTACCCATGAGCAGATGATATAGGAGTCTGTCTACGGTGAGGAACTGGAGGAAGAGGGGTGGGTAGAGAAGGAGTCAATGGGATTCCCTAGCTGGGGCTGGTGGGGCAGGGAGGGAGGCCTCTCCTCTTAGTTGGGTAAAGGGCTCAGCTTCCACAGACAGGTACCCTAGATAATTCCCAGAACAAGACCAGGGTCAGAAAACAGAGGAGGGGGCCCTGTGTCAAATCTTGCCTTGGGTAGAGGAAGGTAGCAGGAGAGCTTTCTCTTTGAGAAGACAAGGAGTGAATTTGGCTACTATCTGCCAGGGAATTGTTCTAATGAGTATGCAAGTCTAGGTGAATGGAGCTCAGAGTTGTGCAGTACCCAATCTGTGCAATTGCGTGTGGTGGCCCTGTTGGAATTGGCTTAGAGCATGAGCGACCTATGGTTTTCATAAAGTTAGTTCTTCTCATCTACCAGATTTGCCTGGTTTTGGGTCATACTCCTCAACCTGGAACCCTCAATTTGGGAGTGATTTTGTCTATTTGTGTTATACTTTTCTGGACACTGATTAACTTGAAGCTTGAATTGAGGGGAGGGCTTTTGTGTGAGTGTTGGTGTGTTGGGTTGTTAGAGAGGGTCTGTGGAGATGGACTTTCACCATCTTTTTTTTTGAGACAGTCTTACTACGTCGCCCTTGGTAGAGTGCTATGGCATCACAGCTCACAGCAACCTCAAACTCTTGGGCTTAAGTGATTCTCTTGCTTCAGCCTCCCAAATAGCTGAGAGTACAGGCACCCACCACAATGCCCAGCCTTTTTTTTGTTGTTGTTGCAATTGTGACTGTTGTTTAGCTGGCCTGGGCAGGGCTCAAACCCACCAGCCTCAGTGTATGTGGCTGGGGCTGTAACCACTGTGGTGCAGGCGCCGAGCCACCATCATTTGTTGATCAGAGTCTTGTTTGGTTAATTAGCCATGGGCGTAATAGACTTGATTTCTTAGCCAAACTGATAGGGTCTAGAAGCGCTCAGATGGGGCAGGTAAGACTGAAAGGGGGCTAGGCCCATTGGCTGTCCCTCAACTCACAGGGTCTTCTTGCTAGCCTTGCCTTCTGAGAGACAAGAGACTCTTTCCCATCACCTAAACTCATACATCCCTGTGCTCCAGGGGATCTCTGCTCTTTGATCTCTAAGGAAATAACTTGGCTAGGCACATTTACCAATCTAGGAGCATATGCTGGTGGCAGATTAACAGGGCCATAGCAGTCCAAGCTGATTGAAAAGCAGGAACCTGGGGTGGAAATAGAGTGCATGTTTGGGCCTGTGGGGGCCTACCCTGTTGGTCCATCCTCCCAGAAGATATGAAGGGAGTGCCTGCCTCAAGGCAGGATCGTGCCACACCAAGCTGGGGCTAAAAGACCATAACATCAGCACAGCCCTTCCATGGTTTAGAGGAAGGGACAGAGGAGTAAATCATTGATTGTGATGCCGACTGACAAACCTGAAGGAAGGGAGACACAGGACATCGTGCTGCAGGAGCACCCAGGAGAGGCACCCAAACCAGACCTGGTGGTCAGGGAAAGCTCCCTGAAAGACAGGGAGTCCTGGAGGGTGAGGAGGAGATAGCCTGGGAAGAACAAGTGAGAGGGAAGAGAAGTTTATAAGAGCAGATCCCCCTACGTGTCCCAGGGTCCTCACCTGGGTCTCCAAGGGCATGTCAGACGGTCCTGTCCCTCACCAAGGGCCTGGGGTGCATTATGACTTTGGGCGGAGAGCGAGTGGTGGGCATTTGAAGACAAGGCAGCCAGGACTTCCCAGTACTCCAGGGGCCTTTTTCATGAGTTGTGTGTGTCAGCATGGGGAACGTGTGTGTGCTAACATATTCCCCATGCTGTGGTGGGGGGCTGCCTGTGGTGTGGTACTGGGGTGTGAGCTGGCCTTGGGCATAGTGTGTGTGGCCCAAGCTGCTGGAGGATCAGAACCCTAAGCATCCTCTATGCCTCATCCAGGCAGCTGTGGGGAACACAGGACTTCTAGGGCCAACTGCAAATTAGCCAGGCTGGCATTAAATGCCTTTGCTGCTTCTCTCCTTCCATCTCTCCCTTTCCTCTCGAAAATCAACAACTGTGTCAACAGCAGGGTGATTGTGCTTGGCCAGCAGTCTCCAGGGCTGCCAGGACCGGGCAGGTGCTGGCAGGGGCTGCCGGAGCCCCATGCTGGGAGCAGGCTGGGCCTGGCTGCCAGGGCTGCAGGATAAACAAGGCCGCACACAGGCTCCGGAGGGAGGGAGGGAGGGAGGCCACAAGCAGGCAGGAGGGAGAACAGGTGTCTCAGGAGCTCTGAGACACAAAGGGCCTCTTGTCTCCTCCTCCCTAGCCCCAGGGAGCAGCCCCCCTCCCTCTTCTCAGGCCCCGCCTAGAGATCAGTGACCAGGTCAGCCACGGGGTGCTGTCTTCCACATTCCCCCTGACTCTTGTTTTGTTTTTTTTTCCTTCTTGCTTGAGACAGAGGTGAAACCAGTCCATGTGGGGGTTGGGCATACTGGCCTTAGAGGCTGCAGGCTACCTCTGAGCAGATCTACCAGCCCTGAGGCCTCTATGTGTCTCAGTTTCTCAGCTGGAAAGACAACAGGATCACTCACCCTTACTGGGGCACCTAAGCAAGCCATGGACGGGAGCTGGGAGAAGGGCTGGGAGCTTTGGGAAGAAAGATGTGCTGAACATCAGGAGTGGTGGAAGCTTGGGAGAGAAGTAGGGAGACTTGGGGGATTCCATGTGGGATTTGGGGCTGGGGGTGGCTGGGGTGACACCCTCTTCCATCCTTGCCTACTTATAAAGCAAACCTTTCCTGAGCACCTGCCTTGTGTCCAGCACTGTACCAGGGGCCAGGGAGACCGCAGAAAATAACACAGCATCAGCACAGACAGGCAGCCTCTGGAGCCCGACTGCTTGTGTAATCTTGGGTAAGGAACCTAACCTCTCTGGGTTTGTTTCCTCATCTGTAAAATGTGGGTGATAACACACACGTTGGTCTACCTTGTGGGGCTATTGTGACAGTTGAATGTGGGACGAGATGTAAAAAACATACAGTGTCTGGTATGTTGTAAGAAATGCTATTACTGCCCCTGTCCCTGAGAGAAGGGCTCAAATTGAGCCAGAACCTGGGAGGGGGACAGGTAAACAAATAATGGCAGGTCAGTTAAATACTAGAGACCAGTGATGTCTGAGGATATCCTGGAGGAATAATCAAATCTTCAAGGATTGTTTACGAGTGATTTATAGAGGACATTTGAGCTGAATTTTGAGTGAAGTATATGGGTTTGCTGGTCAAAAATATAGGAAGTGCCTTCCAGGCAGGGGCACCATGTGAGCCAGAGCCCAGGTGCGAAAGTGAATGTTGGTGCCCAAAGTGCGGGTTTGTGGATAACAGGGGTAGCCTGGGGCAGGTATGGAGGTCTTGCTCCCCACTGGAATGAGTTGCAGCAGCTCCCCAGTGTGCGGTCAGAGGGTTGGGTGTGAGTTCTGGTTGTCACTCAGAACTTTCTCTCCTTTGTGCTCCCCACTCCTCAGCCTTGCCCTCTCTGGAATATCTTTGAATTTATAGACATAAAAGGCACTGAAAACACCATGGGGTGGTAGTCAGAAAGTTCTAGATTTGAAGCTTCTGGTTTTTCCAAATTGTCATACTGAGCCATTTTCCTAATTTCTTTGAGCTGCATTTTCCTTATCTACAAAATGTGGTAGTGTTGTCTCCCCTGGGGCAGAGTTATTGTGAGGATTAGGGAAAAATATGTTTTAGGTACATGGTAAATGGTAGCTGTTGGGGTGACTCTCTGTGATCTGACCCTTATGAGAAACCTATCTGGGGTACGTCCTCTAGATCTGTAACTAGCAGACAATGAATGATCTTTGTAGCCGTAGTGGGCAGGCTTTCCATGACTTGGGTGGTCAGGCTGGAAGGCCTAGGACTGGGGGCCATATACAGAGGGGTCAGCACTCACCTTCCCAGGGGCACCAGCTGGGCCCTGTTGGACTGAAGTGGGAGGGAGCCTGACTCCACTAGGACCCCTTCCTATGGCTGCCCGGATGTTGTTCACTGTGTATCAGGCAATAGGGTACCCCGTCCAGCCTTTCCCACTGGGGTGAAGCCCTTTAGGGCCCCCCTGACATTTCTCCATTATGGCTGTGCTGCTGTTTGACCTCAGTCTAACTTCTGCTGTTGAAGGCTCGTTTGCCCTGAAGTGTGTCACTTCTAAGATTCTGCCTCTTAGAATCTTGCTTTCCCGCTGCAACTTGGGAAAAACTATTTTGACTCCTCCCAAGATGAAATGAGAATGCTCTATTGCTGAGGAAATAGGAGTTAGATGAGGGTGACAACAATCAGCGCAGAAGTTCTTGCTGAACTTTCAAAGACCAGATGTGGAGTCAGACACTTGCCATATCCCTGCATCTATGCTCTGTGGTACCCTCCATGGAGGGCATCTATGAGGCTTATCTCTGGGCTGTCTCCAGATCCTGTGAGTTAGGAAGGGCAGAGGGCATTTAATCCCCCCTATTTCGCAGATGAGGAAATTGAGATTCAGAGACATGGGCTCATCTAGGTGGTGGACCTTCCAGAGTCCTGGATGGCCATGAATCTGCAGGGATGGGGCTGGTCCACGTTGCATGTCTGACCCTGTGCAGAACAAGTGACAAGCTAATCTTGGATCTTGCTGCAACAATCCAAGGCCTCCTGCCCTAGTCTTGCTATTAGTTTTGAAGAACTGGTGATCAAAAGGGCTTGAGTTTGGGGCACTGAGGAAGGTCTGGAGCCCACTGGATCTCCTGACAGTCTCAGGAGCCCATCCCGAGACCAGATCTGGAGAGATGTTTGCCCATCCCCCTCCTCCTCACTTGCCACCTTGGCCTTGCCTGGCAGAGACATAGCCCCATTTTCTCTTCTTCTCTACAGTCATATTTCTCCAGTGGCCACGAGGCCAGCTGAGGCCAAGGAGGGGAGTTGGTGCAAAGGGAAGTGCTGGGAGATAGGGTTGGGGATCCTACTCTTTGTTCACCTGGCCAGGTGGGCAGATGGCTTCATTGGTAGCCCTGCCCAAGTAAGAGAGAGAGGCAGAAAGAACATCAGGGATACTTGGGTTTTTCCAGGGGCCTTGTCCATATTTACATACAGTTTGCATATAACCAATACACAAAACACAATTTTATAATCTATCCCCAGGCACGTTCAGATTTGCCTTTTACTATTGTTCTTTTCAAAGATGGCTGCTTCTGGCTTTTTGTCTGTGCCTTCTCACTCCTGTCCCAATTCCCCTTTGCCCCTTACCGAGGGCAGGTGACTGAGAACAGTCAGCTTGGGATGGGTCATGGTCCTCCCTGCCATCCATCTGATCAGACCTCTTTGGGGTTAGCACAGGAGTGGAGGGCTGCACCAGCTGCGACTCCCCTGCAAGACCACACAGGCCCAGCCTCTTCCCCTCCAACCCATCCCCGAGGCCACCTCTCACCTATGTCAGGGATCTGGGCACCATTCTTGGGATTCAGCAGGTGCTTAGTTAGCGTGAGGGCAAAGTGAAATTAGTGATGGAAGGAGCACTGGAAAACAAAGACAAATCTACCATGCAGGTCCTTCTGTGCTCAGGAAGGGAGAGGCTGGTGGGGAGAAGTGAGCTTCTGGGGGTCCTGAGGGTAGGAGCCATTGATTTTCCCTTCACTGACTGTGGCCTAAGGAGATGTTTCGTCTCTTCTCAGCTTGCAGGAAATGGTGTTGAGAATGAGAGGAGCAGAAAGGAAGAGCCAGGCTTTCTATTAATTTGTTTTTCAGATTGAGACTCTATTACCAGCAATTTATTACATCCGGGTCTCCAGCCAAGTACATTTTGTTCTCCAGTGTTGGGGGAAGACGCTTGGGGGCCATGGAAGAGGCTGGACAGGAAAGAGGGACAGAGCAACAGTTTTATGACTGTGTGGTGTCTTGGCCTGTGCTAGGGACAGTTTAGTATGGGGCAGTTTGAGCACGGCCCTGTGTGGGAAGGCACCCTTCTGGATGGCACAGCATTCCCACCCGAGCCCAAAGGCTTCAGGGAGCTGGGTGAGTGAGCTCCCTTCCCTGATGCCCGCTGCACCTTGGACCCCACATTTCTCTGTGTCAAATGGGGTCAGGGTGGTGATGCTCGGAACGGAATTATAGGGTTCTTGAGGCAGCAGTGCCTGGGCAGGTTCCTGTAGGGCAGCTTCCGAGAGAGCCCCGGACGAGGGGTAGCAGGCAAGGTGGGTGACCACCCCTGTGGAAAGAGTAGCACACAAGCAAAACAACCCCCTTTCTGCAAAAGTGCTGAGCTGGTGGAATTTTACTTGGCAGCCGCGAGATCACGGCGGTAGATAGAGCCCGGTGAGCACGGGGGCTGTGGGTGGAGGGGGTCCCGGAAGAGAATGGAGAGGGCAGGCGCAGCACTCGTGGCCATGGCGCCCCCTCCACCAAGCTGGCCTCCACGCTCCCAAGGGCTCACCACTGGTCCCTGTTCCTGGAGGCGAGTCCCCTACGTCCATCCACCGGTCACGTAAGTTGGTCTCACATCTCCTTGGTTTCCCCTCATTCTCCTCCCAACTATTTGCCTTCGAGGAGAAGTAGCTATGTCATCCTCTCTTCAAGGCCAGTGTCTCCCAGAGCACTGTGGTGCCACAGGGCAGGGAACTCTGGTGGAGGGAGCCTCGCAGGGTCAGGGGCTGTAGTGCCTGTCCCCTCAGGCCTCTGCCTCACTTCTGGGCCTTTTGAAGGAGCCCAGACTGTTTTGTGGAGAGTAAACCACCCAATTGGGAGATTTCATACATCCCAATCACATCTTCAAGTCCTACCATTGGGTGGTTGGTGAAGGGCAGTTTCACTGGAAGAATAAGAAGCTCTGGCGGGACTCTGGACTCTGACAGTCCGGGAGAGGGATGTTGCAGGGAGAGTGTGGGCTTAGTGTCCAACTGTGAGATTTGGATTGTTATCTTATTATCCTCCACATTCAGCTGTCTGCCACTTAACTGTGAGGCTGGCTGCTCATCCTCTGCTCTCTGGGTTGACATCCTCCTCCCTAGTTTGCTCAAGGCTCTTCCCAGAGGTTTCTGAAAGGATAAGTTCAGTAAGTGTATTGAGCATGAACTCTGGGCTCCATTAGCAACCCTTTGTGTTCTGGTTAGACAATTATTTGTAGGATACCTTTGAGCAAGGTGCTGTAAGGCACAAAGGTGACTAAGCTACTAGCCCAGAGTCTGAGGAGCTGGGATGGGAAGAGATAGTGTAGCTTAGACTGCAGTTAGTCTGAGACCACCCAGGTCAGAGAGAATCTTGGACACAGGCCAAGGAGTTAGGTCTTTGTTGACAATAGGGAACCAGAGGATCTGTCAGAGAACTTTCAGAATGGGTGGCTCATTCATTCACGCTGAAGCATCTTTCTCATTGTCCTACAAAAAATTCCAACAGAATCCTGTTCTTCTCCTTTTCATTCAAACAAATTTTTGCTGCCTTTAAATTGCACTGAACTGCCTAGTAACTGAGACAATGTTCCCCTGCCAGGGCTGGTGAGTTCCCAGGGTGTGGCGCCTAAGGCTGGCAGCCCTGGGAGACATGTTGCTTTTCTCTGCTCTGACCCATACTGCCCATGGCTTTGGTCCTGCTGGGGCCCAAGTGAGTGAATGTGGCTAACTTTCCTAGAAAATCCAGTCTATGCAATTTCCCAATGAATGAACAAACTTATATTGTTTAGGATTCAGGAGTATTGATCTCTAGATTTTTTTTCCTTTTTTGGAGACACACTCTATCTCCCTGGGTAGAGTGCTGTGGTGTCGTCATATCTCACAGCAGCCTCAAACTTCTGGACTTAAGCAATCCTCTTGCCTCAGCCTCCTGAGTAGTTGAGAATACAGACGTGTCCCACCATGTCCAGCTCTAATTTTTCTATTTTTAGTAGAGGCAGAATCTCACTCTTGCTCAGGCTGGTTTTAAACTCCTAAGCTGAGGTGATACACCTACCTCGGCCTCCTGTAGTGCTAGGATTATAGGTGTATGAGCCACCCAGCCCGGCCCTCTTGATTTCTTTTTATTTTTTTTGAGTCAGAGTCTCAAGCTGTTGCCCTAGGTAGAGTGCTGTGGCGTCACAGCTCAGAGCAACTTCAAACTCTCAAACTCTTAGGCTTAAGTGATCCTCTTGCCTCAGCCTCCCAAGTAGCTGGGACTACAGGTGCCCACTACAACACCTGGCTATGTTTTGGTTATAGCTATCATTGTTGTTTAGCGGGCCTGGGCTGGACTCGAACCTGCCAGCTCTGGTGTATGTGGCTGGTGCCCTAGCCACTTGAGCTACACGCTCTGAGCCTAGATGTCTTTTTAAAAGGCAATGGTTTGGTGTATTTTTGAATAAATGAGATATTCTACCAGTGGATAGGTAAGCTTTGCCATGGCCTCATTCTGTGAAAGGCACTGGGCAGGGCTAGGGAGAGAAGACCAGGCCCTGTTCTCTCGGGAGGTGAAAACAGAGCACCTTGTGGGGATAAAGCCCCAGTGCTATCTCAGTGGCCTTGGGTTCGGAGGCTGGTGCAGGTGGAGTTAGACAGACTAGAGTTTAAGTCCTGGCTGTTTCTTTTGAGCCATATAATTTCTGGCAAATACCAGAACTTTATTAAATCCTAGATTTCTTACCTACACAGTAGCAAAGAATAATACCTACCTCATGGGATTAAAATGATTTAACAAAGTATTGTATCTGTTATGGTGCTTAGTACAGGGCCTAGAGTTTCTAGCAAATGGGGGCTGATCGAGAGTATCATGGCCACTGTGGTGGTGGTTATTGAAGCTTCTCCTGGGTTGGGGATCGTCCTTCTCTCCCCGGCCTGCCTGGATACAGGGTGCGGGGGGCTGCCCATCCCCTGGGTCAGGAGCATGGCCTTTGTAGGGTCTGAGAAAGGAAGAGGCACACCTCTCCAGGGTGTGGAGGGGCAGACATTGTTGTCTGACACTTCCCTCAGCCTCTCATCCTATTCCTTGATTCAGGTGCTGCATACAGACGCTCAGTGTGGCCCGGCCTTTCTATGCTTCAGCTTCTTCAGCTGTGAAAGGCCTCTGATCATGATGCCTACGTATAGCAATGCCCACATGTTGGGTAGAACACATAAGGAGGGTTACATTCAAAAGTGTCTAGAATGTGGGGTGAGAGTCTTATCCAGGCGTTTGCACTGTGACTATTGCTATCTGTTATTGGAGTAACCCCAGTTCACTCAAAGAAGCAAGGGTGAGAGCTGCTGTCCCAAGTGTTCCAGGAGCTTGGGGCAGGTGGAGGGGTGTAGAGTGGCTGTGGGCTGGGGTGGGGTTCTGCCATGCAAGTCCCAGGGAGCATCCCAGAAAAGAGAGGAAATTGTTCTCACACACTGGCTGCAGGCAGGGCGTTGCCAGGCGTGACTGACATGACAGTCTGGCTCAGAGTACACTGCCTTCTCTTCTTTCTACCCTAACCTGGTCACTAAGCAGGACAGTTGTACACCTCAGTAGGATTGATTTTTGTAAAACTGATGGAATTCACATATAGTTTGGATTGCGTTGAGGCATGGAACCCCACATACACAAAACCCAACTGCTGTTGAATTTTAATAATTTAAAATAATAAACAACTTATAACTAACCTTTGGACTCTGGGTGCTTAGGACGCTGGCTGCAGGAGCCTGGCAGGAAGTGAGGATGGAGGCGTGGGGCCACCTCTCCCTCTGGCTGTGGTGACAGGTGGCACCCAGGAGGGGAGAGGCCTTCCCTGCCGCTGCCCCTTAAGTACCCAGCCCCCACAGGTACAGAGGGTTAATTGGGGTGCCCATGGGAAGTAGCCTCTTCTCAAAGATCCTTGTGCTACATTTTGGACTTGGAGTCAGGCAAACCTTAAGTGGAATTCAGTCTCCAACCCTTAGTTTCCTTATCTATGCGATGGGTATGTCTTTGTGCTGAGAAGCGTCCTTCCATGTGACCTGTTCCGGGGTAGAGCCTGAAGGTGGAAATCAGAAGCGTAGCCACAAGTTGATTTTCTAGCATCAAAGGCCTGGAAGCCTTCCCTCACCTATAATTGTATCTCTGAGAGAAGAAAGAATAATTCACTTCATGTGCAAATGGAAAAGCTGAGACCTGGAAGGTTGAGTGGTTTATCCTAGCGAATTAAAGCCATCTACGTCCCTTACGCGTATCTGGGGCTTTTTAAACCACCAAGTGGGTAATGTGCTTTCACACTTAGCAAATAACTGTGCCAAGGTTCCTGGTGGTCTGGTGGTATGTATTTCAACTCCCAATTTACAGATGCAAAAGCTGAGGCTTGGAGGATTTGAGATTTGTTCAAGATCACACAGCGAGTTTGTGGCAGAGCGAGGGCTCAAACTTAGGCCTTCTGCTTTTCTCACTGGGCGTCACCCCTCTCACATGGGCCCTTTAGATCCTCTCTGCAATTATTTTTCCTCTCTATCCAGGTAGGTCCGTTAGGATGGACAATCATAAACCAGGAGGGAGAGGGTTAAATTCTTTCTGAGCAGTAGAGCTGGTTTTGAGCTGGGCTCCTCAGTGACCCCATCAGTGACCCCTTTCCCGTGGGTCAGGCCTGCAGGCCATGGGGGAAGGGAAACAGCACAGTGAGTTCTAATGGCCCAGTGGGGGCAGTGGGAGGGCCTGGGGAAAGGAAGGGCCCAGGATGCTCATCTGTCTCCCTCTTTAGACAAAGATGAACAAAGATGCTGGGGGCATTTTCCGTCTCCATAGGAAATCTCTAAGGAGAAGTCTAAGTATCCCTTGGGGTGGGCTACCATCAGCGTGGGCTGCCAAGAGTGTGGCCTGTATTCTTAATCAAGCCACGGAGCACAGGCAGCTCCTGTAGACAGCTTGTATAATATGTTTCTTGGTTAAGTGGGAAAAGAGATAATTTTTTACCAGTAAAGCACTAAATGGAAAAGTCAGAAAATGGAAACATCAAATGAATCTTAGAGCTAGTGGAATTTTGGGGCTAGCCTGTTACTTATTGAGGAGGAAGAGGATGATTCTGGCGGCCCACAGAAGCCAGTGTCTATGACCCCAAGTGGATTAGTATCTGTAAGCTGGGAAGGCCGTTCAGTTCCTCCTCCTCTCCCCAAGTAGCCCTGCCCTGCCACTCCCCTCTATTAGCACAGACCTTCTGGCTTTTGAGCTTCATTCTGGACCATTGTCCTGTGTCCTCTCCAGACAGGGAGGGCACTGGGAGTAAACCTTATTCTATGGGCCCAGAGCCATAGAGTAACTCACCCAGGGTTGTACAGCAAGTTGGAGGGAGTGCTATGCTGGAAACCAGGTATCAGCCCAATGTTTACCTTGAAACCACCACCCTAAGATGGGTGTTTGAGGGAACAGGATTTCTAGGGAAGCTGAGGAGCTGATTTTAAGGGCAGACTAAATCTATCCTATCCTCTTGCCCTCCAGGTCCCTCAAACTCCCTGCTGGGGAATCTTAAATACACCTTGTCTCTAAGTTGCAGGAAGAAACCTTTAATTGTTTCTAGAGGCCAGAGAGGCAGTGAGAGGAAAGCCTTCTAGCTGGTGGGCAGGGCTGGCACCGTCTGGCTCTGGCTGCTTCTAGACACTTCAATTAGTGATGTTAATTATGGCCTAGTGAGCACGGGTTCTCCCAAGGCAGCCCAAGCAGCCGAGGCAGCCCCCATCTCTAGTCCCACTCCCCTTCACCCCCACCTCCTGGCCTGTGTTACCGCTCACGTAGTCAACTGGTCTCTGAGGCTATGTTTTTGGTCTTACCTCTGCCCATCTGCAGATTAAAGGTGCCCTGATAGTGTAAGTTATTAGCAGTTTCTGTTCTCCATCTTTTTTTTTTTAATTGGGTTAAAATATGTACACCGTACAATTGAAGTGTGTAGTTCAGGGGCCTTAGTGTGTTCACAGTATTGTGCTACTGTCACCACCTTCCGTGCATGGAATTTTTTCATCCTCCCAAACTGAGACTCTGTTCCCATTCAACAATAGCTTTCCGTTCCTCCTCTACCCCAGTGCTGGTAACCTCTATTCTACTTTCTGTCTCTATGAATTTAACTGTTCTTAGTAGTTTATATAAGTAGAATCATAAAATATTTGTCCTTTGTGACTGGCTTATTTCATGTAGCACAATGTCCCTAGGGTTCACTGATGTTGTAGCTCGTGCCAAGCTATCCTTCCTGCCCAAGGCTGATAGTACTCCATTGTATGTATAGACCACATTTTGTCAATCCCTTCATTCAGCCATCAGTGGACACTTGGGTTGTTTCCATCTTTTGGCTGTTGTAGATAATATTGCTCTGACCATGGGTGGACAAATAGCTCTTCAAGACCTTGCTTTCAGTTCTTTTGAGTATCTACCCAGAAGTGGGTATATGCTCATATGGTAATTCTGTGGTTAATTTCTTGGGGTACCACCATTCTATAGCTGCATCACTTTATATTCCCACCAGAAATTCTCCATGCCCTTGCCAGTACTTATTTTTTTTCTTTCTTTAAAAAAAAAATTTTTTTTTTTTAATAATAGCCACCCTAGCAGATGCGGAGTGGAATCTCCTTGTGGTTCTTGGTCTTTCTAAGGGGAAGTCGAGACCTGAGAAACCTGAGACAGGCCTCTCCATTGCAGAAATAGTCAGGCCTTGAGCCCAAGTTTCCTGGCCTCAGACATGGCCTCTGTTCTCTGTCCTGAAGCCCCTTTGCTATTTTGTTCCCAGCCTATTAGGAGAAGGCAGGTGAGGTCCACTGACGATTCAGGCCCCTGCCCTTCCACCTGTCACACACAGCAGAGTGCCTGTGACCTGGCAGAGGTGTTAGAAGGATGATGACCTTAGGGGTGGGGAGGAGGTTTTAATAATGAGATTGAAAGAATTGAGCCTTGTTAATCATGAGGCGTGAAGTAAAGTAAATTATGGTGCAGCCATGGAGTGGAAGATGCACGGCCATTAAAAGTGGCTGTACAAGGCGGCGCCTGTGGCTCAGTGGGTAGGGCGCCAGCCCCATATACCAAGGGTGGCGGGTTCAAACCCAGCCCCAGCCGAACTACAACAAAAAAATAGCCAGGTGTTGTGCGGGCGCCTGTAGTCCCAGCTATTCGGGATGCTAAGACAACAGAATTGCCTAAGCCCAAGAGCTAGAGGTGGCTGTGACCTGTGTGACGCCATGGCACTCTACCGAGGGCGATAAAGTGAGACTCTGTCTCTACCAAAAAAAAAAAAAGTGGCTGTACAAAGAATTTTTAATAACATCCAGGTTTTAGTAACATGAACATCCTCCTGATGTACTAGTAAGGGAAAAGAAATAGTATGAAAACTTGCTTATGAGCTCGATGACAAAGAATACTATGTGCAGAAAGAAGCATTTTAGGAAAATAGAATGAATTTTTTTTTTAAGAGACAGAGTCTCACCCTACTGCCCTTGGTAGAGTCCTGTGGCATCACAGCTCACAGCAGTCTCCATCTCCTGGGCTTAGGTGATTCACTTGCTTCAGCCTCCTGAGCAGCTGGGACTACAGGCGCCTGCCACAATGCCCGGCTATTTTTTTGTTGCAGTTTGGCCGGGGCTGGGCTGGGTTTGAACCCACCAGCCTTGGTATATGGGACCAGCGCCCGACCCACTGAGCCACAGGCGCCACCCAATAGGCAGAATTATTGTCAGTGGCAACTTCCAGATTGATGGGCAATGAGTGATTAAAAAAAAAATATTTTCTAGCTTGGGCGTGGTGGCTCTTGCCTGTAATCCTAGCACTCTAGAAGGCTGAGGTGAATGGATTGCTTGAGTTGAGGAGTTCCAGACCAGCCTGAGCAAGAGTGAGCCCTTGTCTCTACTAAAAATAGAAAAATTAGCCAAGTGTTTTGATGGGTGCCTGTAGTCCTAGCTACTCTGGAGGCTGAGGCAAGAGGACCCTTGAACCCAGGAGTTTGAGGTTGCTGTGAGCTATGATGTAGCACCTGGGGCAACAGAGTGAGACTCTGTCTCAAAAATAAATAAATAAGGTTCTGTCTTCTTTATATTCTAAATGTTGCAGATTTTCTACCACGAGCACAGATTTTTTTTATATATATATTCAGAAAAAAATTAATAAGAAAACGAGAGTGACTGCAACCATTCATTAGGCACGTGTGTTGCCAGGGTGTACTAAGCATGCAACGTGGCTCATTGCTATGAGAGTTTGGAAATGAATACCCTGCCCACAGGGCAGGAGTGGAGGAGTGGGAATAGTGGCAGGGAGTATGGAGGACTGGCCAGAAAACAAAGGAGATGTGGTAAGTGTAAGGGAAGTCAGGGTCTGCCCTGTGCCCTCTGGAATGCTGTTCCTTATTCACAGGGAAGATACTGTGGGTAGGACCCCTGGCTTTGAATCTTCTTGTCTCTGCAAGTGGAACCGGCAAGCTGCTTTGAGCTCCCTACCTGCATTTGCCTCTTAGCATGGCTGGCAGAAGTTAGTGAAGCCTGTAGCTTATGAATCAGGGTCTTTTCTGCCCCAGGCGTGCTACTGACTTCCTGTGCACCAGTTGAACCAGGACCAAGGGTGTAGTTCTTGTAACCGCCATGGTGGGAGTAGCACTGGCCCTGCAGTGGTGGGGGTGGGAGGTGACCTATTCAGGGTCCAGGAGATAACCTTCTGTGGCTCTTGGCTTCTGACTGGTGGAAGAGAAGCCAGTATAATTCAGTGCTTCAGAGACTCTAACCAGTCTCTGGGTTCATTTTCAACACTCTCTGGCTATGACCCTGGGCAATGGTTTAGCCTTCAGAAGCCTCTGTGTCCCCATTAGTAAAACAGGTAATTAATAGTAGCTATCTCATAGGGCTGATGGAAGAATTAAAAGAGTTAATCCCTATAGATGACACTTAGCATATTGCAGTTGATTCCTGTTGTTTGAGTCTGATCCTAGATTGCCTGAGCTCAGATCATCTCAATGTCTTGGTTTCTCCGTCTATGAAATGGAGATATTAATACCATCTGCCTCAGATGATTGTTGTAAAGATTAAATAAATTACTATAAGTAAAAGTGATTCAAACAGCACTTGGCACATAGTAAATGCCCAATAAAAGTTAGTGGCCGACATCTGCCAACTCATCTGATTATCTCAGGAGTCCCATCACTCACTTGCTAGCATTTTAAACGTCTTACTCTATCATTATTCTTATTATTAGTGTTGTGGGTTCCACATGTCAAGATCCCTCCCTGGGTCACATCTCATCTCACCTCTTTGCCAAGTTTTGGTTAAGATGATCTTGCCTCAGTTTCCCAAAGAGTGCTGGTGACGGAAATTGTGGTCCTGGGCAGACTGGGATGAAACCTAGCTGCTTTGGGGATTGTTGGAGGAGTATTTTAGATGGAATCAGAGATGATGATACTCCTCTCCTCCCCCTGCCTGTCTGCCCTTTTGAAAAAGAGCCAAAGTCAAGAAAAAAAAATGACTACTCATAAATAAAGGGGATCATGAAAATAACAAAAAGAAGGAAGAAATCTTGCTTTTGTGACAGGCTCCGCTGCCGATGGGGTAGATAATGGGAGAGGAAACGCGGTCTTTGTGGAGAAAAAGAACAGAACGGAACACTTTGTTCACGGGAAGAATGAATGCTGCTTGAGCAAGGGCTGCTAAATTGGGGTTTCTGACTGACAAGGAGCTTATTTGGGGGGGGAGATGGTGGCGATTAGATTTCCATGATGCATGAGTGGTGTCCCACCTAGAACCCCTGGGGTAGGGAGAGGATGGGCTCAGCCTCAAGTCACCCAAACATGAGGCTGGTGTGTCCAGGTGCACCATGAGCCTTGGCCACCATGACTGCCTAGCTCAGCTCACCTTCTCCTTAGGGCTGCTCAGCTGGGACCAAGGTGCTCCAACCTCTCTGGGAGCTCCCAGACCTTCTCTTATCTTAACCTGTGGGTTGCAACCCACAGGAACTGTATTAAAGGGCCAGAGCATTAGGAAGGTTGAGAACCACTGCCTTAAGATGGATGTATTTTACACGGAGTAATCCCAGGGAGGATGAGGCCAGTGTGTTTGCTGATTATTTGTATGCTGGCCTTATGAGTCCAAGGCTGTGCTCTCTCAACACTGCCTGGCGGCTTTCTGTGTGGCTGACACTTATTGACTTCTCTTTCTTATACCACTTACCCATCTGCATCGCTGACCCAATTCTCTTGCCTTTGCAGTAGGTGGCTGAGGTGGGGAGAAGGAGAGGAGCTAGGGGGAGAATCAGACACCTTTCCTGAGCCCTCAGGGACCTCATGATGCTGAGTAGAGAGGCCCACTGCAGGAGTGGCCAGTGGGCTCCTGGGTGTGTGGAGGCTGATATCTGAAGTGACTCTGGCCTTTGGGGGACATACCCTGGTTTGGAGTTGAGTGTGCTGACTGCAAAGAGAGCTTCCCTGGAAGCCCATTTCTTCATTCAGCCACCAAAATACTAAATGCCCATGTGCTTTGTGCCAGGCATTGTGCTGAGTATTTTATAGACAGTCACTTATTCTCCAACCATGAGAAATAGGTATTGTTAGTCCCCATTACAGATAAAGAATCTGAGGTGTAGGGCAGCGCCCGTGCTCAGTGATTAGGGCGCCGGCCATGTAACATCCAGGCTGGTGGGTTTGAATCCGGCCTGGGCCAGCTAAACAACAATGACAACTGCAACAAAAAAATAGCCAGGCATTGTGGCAGGTGCCTGTAGTCCCAGCTACTTGGGAAGCTGAGGCAAGAGAATCACTTAAGCCCAGGAGTTTGAGGTTGCTGTGAGCTGTGATCCACAGCACTCTACTGAGGGCGACATAGTGAAGCTCTGTCTCAAAAAAAAAAAAGAATCTGAGTTGTAAAGAGGGTCTGTGTCAAGCATTTATTGGGTGAAGCGTGGAATTGGGTGACTTCCCTGCCCTGTACCCTCCTGATCTAGATTATGATGGTAATACCTGCTGCAGGTGGCCAGCAGAGCTGTGTGCCAGGCACTGTGCTTTGCTCGTGTATCTCCTTTACTCTTTGAAAACTCACTAGTGGGTACATGTTACTAGTCTCAGTTATAGATAAGAAGAGTAGTACTCTGAGAGAGTTACTAGTTGGTTAGTCAGAAAGGTGCTGGGTTTGGTTTGAACCAACACTGTGCATCTCCGAGCCTCCATTTTCCCTCATGTCATGAGAGCTTAATCTGCATGGCTTAGCCTTGTCACCAAGCAGAAGCTAGTGCTGCCCAGCGCAGCCCACCCCAGCACCAGGAGGAGGAACGTCTGGTAAAGGTGATATTTCCTCCAGCCTGGTGGATAAACGCAGCTGTTTGCAGACTGTTTGCATTTGTCCTTTCCTCTATCTGTGGTCATCCTTCTAGTCCCTGCCTTGCCCTCCCCTCTCCTGGGTGGCAGGGGACTGCAAGAGTTAATGGAATAGCACTTCACCCTTGTGGGCCCCAGAGGAAATGAGGGAGCTCATGAGTTCTGCAGAGCTTTGTGTCAACAGGCAGAGAAGGGAGGGCACCATGGCTCCAGATAAGTGCTGGGGTTGGGTACATGGGGCTTCCTTGGCAAATTTGCATCCTTCAGCCTTTCGGTGGGGCCTGAATGCCTGACCCAGTATAGGCACCTGTGGAAACTGATGACCTAAGTGCGGGAGGGAGACCTTAGATGGAGCAGATGGAGAAGGAAGAGGGGGCAGGCCCAGTCGTCCTGCAGGTGTGAGCCTTCTGCTTATCTGACCATAGAGGCTGTAGGAGGCAGTTTGAGGAACAAACAATTTTTGATTTTTTATAAATGCCAGCACATTAAGTCTTCTCAATAATTCCATAAGGTAAGTAGAGATGGGGAAACTGAAACTTCCCCATGGTCACACAGCTGGTAGTATATGCAAAGTGAGGCTTTCAAACACAGGTCCCAGTGACATCAAAGTCCACCTTCTCTTAGCCAAGTCAGGGTGCCTTCCAGCAATGCCAGATCATCACTCCAACCCACCCACCTCCTGGAAAGCCTGGGACTTGGCTAGCTGTTGGGGGAGGGAGAGGGTGGGGATGGGGGTCCTGCTTCCTGGTGCTCTGGGGGTGGGAAAGGAGAAAGACCCCTTCCTGCTTTAGGTCTCTCTCCTTCTTTGAACATATATTCTGCGCTAGATTCTTTAATTAAGCCTTATCTTCTTTTTTTGGTTTTGAGACAGTTCATTGTGTCACCCTTGGTAGAATGCCGTGGTGTCACAGCTCACAGCAACCTCAAACTACTTGGGCTTGAGCAATTCTCTTGCCTCAGCCTCCCAAAGTAGCTGGCACTATAGGCGCTTACCACAACACCCAGCTACTTTTTTGGTTGTAGTTGTGTCATTGTTGTGTGGCAGGCCTGGGCTGGATTCGAACTCGCCAGCTCCGGTGTATGTGGCTGGCGCCCTAGCCACTGAGCTACAGGGGCCAAACCTAAGCCTTATTTTCTAATCACAAGCCTGAACTGGAATCTCCATTTTCCACAGGCAGAAACTGAGGTTTTGAGAGGTTAGTCTTTTCCCCAGGTTCCCAAAACAGCCTTAGTTTCTTTGTTGATTTTTCCTTGGCCCCATTTTGGGTCAAAAACAACTGGAATCCTGTAAGCAGTGAAGACAGTGGCCAATCTGTCTCTGCTGGCCCAGAGCCTGTTATTTGGAGTAGAGGGAAAGTGGCCAGGGCATCAGTGAACTGATGAAAAGGTGTGGATCCGGGCATTAGTGAGGCTTGAGTTCAGATGCCACCTCTGCTGAGCCTTGGCTAGGATGTTCCGGCCCCCGAGCTGTGGTCTTCATAGGGTTCCTGTGAGAATTAAGGGGGGTGTCATGTGAATGAAGAGCACTGTATTTAGTGCGGTGTCACCATGCACTTTTTTTTCACCCTCCTTTCCTTTGGTGAATGTTTGTGGCTATCCCCAAAGGGGCCCTTGACAAGGCCAGTCAGCCCCAGCTGCACAATTTCAGCTGAGTTCTGGCCCTGGACTGGGCACTGTCCCTGCAGGAGGCCAGATGCACTTCCCTGTCCAGGACACAGGCTTGGACCTGGCCACTGGGAGATGAGGATGGGCCCTGCAGCTGCTTCCTAGCTCTGATGGGGTGCCTGAGGACCTAGAGAAGGGACTCCCAGAGACACTGTAGCTGTTCTCAATTTGGGGCCTTCTGGAGGCACACATCAAGCTGGGACCTCAGAAGCACTTTCACCCTGTCCCTCCCGTCTCTTTTTTGACTCTCCTCCTGTATTGGGAAAAGACTCACGTGTCTTGGAGACCTTAGAAGCAGGCAGGGAAGGGCATGGGAGCATCATGGCCACAGTACCCCGCAGGACTACTTCTTTCCTTCATGCCCCTAGGGTCAGCCTGAGTCCTGGTAGCCATAGAAGCTCACTCTGGAGCTGGGTTCTGTGACAGACGTGCTGGTGGGGAGGCTACCTCTTCTCACAGGCTCAGTTTATTGAGCCTCTGTCTGGTGTTGGCTTCTCTGCCAGTTGAACACCACCTTGGCCAGCCTAGAAACAGCCAAGGGACTGGGAGTGTTGGCTGTGGCCATGCCCTGGATCTGATACTCACCAGGACCCACAGAAGCTGAAAAGGGTGATGGGGACTCTCAGGAAAGCTTTGTCCCAAGCCTGCAGGCAGCCCAGCTCCCAGCTCTGAGTAAACATTAGAGATAGGATCGGGTGTAGCCAGGAAGGGTGGCAGGGTGTGGCTTGTGAGAAGAATGGCAGGATGTGGCACTGGGCACTGTTCTGGGCACCCACGCCTTGGGCTATTGTTTAGGGCAGCCTAAGGCTCGAAACTCTCTGGGGCTTTGGGA
Organism: Otolemur garnettii; assembly: GCF_000181295.1. NCBI lineage: Eukaryota > Metazoa > Chordata > Mammalia > Primates > Galagidae > Otolemur > Otolemur garnettii. Next base: position 5,125,933 of record NW_003852450.1, on the reverse strand, counting down.
GGAAGTGGCATTCCCCTGGGATGCGAGCTATGCCCCACCCCAGCTGTGTGGATCTCTTTCTCTGGCACTGCCCCTTGGTACCACCCTCTCAGGGCCAGCTTGGGAGTGGGAGCCCGCATTGGAGGTTGATATATGCCCAGTGCGGAAATGCAGCCTCTGGCCCTCCTCAGAGGGTCTGCCTGTCTGTTCAGGCTTCCTGTATCCCTGGGTATGAGTCACTTGTCATGCTACGATGACTGTAATTTATCTCCATCTTTATCTGCATCTAGATATTTTTTGGGGGGTGGGGAGGGGGGCCCCTTGTTGTGGAGGGAGGAAGGGCTGAGAGTGAAAACTCCTTTGATTCTAGTCCAGTGGGGCTGGTAGTTGACTGATTAGAAGAGGAAGTGGCTGGTGATTTGTTTTGGGTAGAAAGGGGCTCTGAATGTCTGTGGGTGGGGGTCAGAGGGGCTGTGACAGGGTTGCTTGTGGGGAGGGGAAAAGGAAGAGGATCGGCACCTGCAGTCTGCTCTGTCGAGTCTTTGGGCCACTGGCTCTCCGTGGAGTCAGGTGCCTCTCTAGGCCTTGTCCCGAGCACTGGATCTGGGGGCCTCAGAGCCTGGCAGACACCAGCTCAAAGACTCAAGGAGAAAGAAGCCTGGAAGAGGGCCAGTGAGGTGGGCTCCTGAGAAGGACAGGAGCAGAGCAGGGATACTGCTGCTGAGTGGCCTGGCTGGTTGAAGGTCCCTCACTCCATAGTCTGGCAGCAGTGCTGCCCAACGGGCCATGAGAAAAGTGTCGGGACCTCACTGTCTTCATTTATAAAGTAGGTGTGAGATTGGGCAAGAGGGAGGAGGTTGGGCGCACGGAGCTTGTTACCTCAACAGGACGTGACCTCTGACCAGAACCGGGGGCATCACACGTGGCTTGGGAGCCAGGACTGCCTGATGACGTTGGTCTCCTATGGGCCATGGTTGTATGGCTTCTGGGCATATGGAAGAGGGAAGGCCGATGTTACTGACTTTCCAACCTCCCGTGAAATCACATGGATAACTGAAGCACGGAGCCTGGTTTGTAAGGAAGGGGCAAAGAAACCACAGGGTTTTCTAGTCTCTGGAAAAGAAGAGACTTAAGGGAAGACTCCAACAGGGTCTTTAAATCTGCAAAGTATGGGAGTTGTTTCTTGTCTGACCCAAGGTAAAAACAAAAGGAAGTGTACTAGCTTTGCTGCTGGGGGATCTCGGTCACTCATAGGAAGAGCTTAGACCCATGGAACAGGCAGCAGAGGATAACTGGGCTGGGAGGTGGGCGTGTGCAGCGAGCATATCAGAGAGCTGTATCTGCCTAATAGTGACAGTACTGTAGTATCCATCACCTGTTACACCTCCTGCCTGCCCTGTGCTGTGCTGCTGAACTATATGTCACTGTCACTCCCTTGTCGTTGTGTATCGAGTACCCACTGTGCCCTAGGCACTGGTGCTACACTCTGGGGCTACAGTGATGAGCAGAAACAGGCACATTCTACTCTGGGTGGGGTGGGTTCTCAGGCTACTGGGTGAGTCTGAAATAAATTAGGCATAAAAAGATGTCATTATCTGCTCGGTGCCTGTAGCTCCGTGGCTAGGGCACCAGCCACATACACTAGAGCTGGTGGGTTCGAATCTAGCCGGGGCCTGCCAAACAACAATGACATCTACAGCCAAAAACTAGCCAGGCACTGTGGCGGGCGCCTGTAGTCCCAGCTACTCAGGAGGCTGAGGCAAGAGAATCGCTTAAACCCAAGAGTTTGAGGTTGCTGTGAGCTGTGAACGCCAGGACACTTTACCAAGGGTGACAAAGTGAAACTATCTTCAAAAAACAAACAAAAAAAAGGTGTCATTATCTGCTATGATAAGTACTTTAAGGGCCAAGTTCAAATCACCGAGAGAATGTAAAACAGGCACGTCTGATAGGGTCTGAGTTCTTAACATAAGGCTCACCTCTTGAGGTTTGGGTTTTCTTTTCTATTTATTTATTTATTTATTTACTTATTTATTTACTTACTTATTTTTTGAAACAGTCTCACTTTGTCACCCTCAGTAGAGTACTATAGCATCACAGCTCACAGCAACCTCATATTGGGCTCAAGTGATTTCTCTTGCCTCAGCCTCCTGAGTAGCATGGACTACAGGCACCGGCCACAATGCCCAGTTATTTTTAGAGACAGGGTCTCACTCTTGCTGAGGATGGTCTTGAACTCCTGGGCTCCAGGGATCCACCTCCCTCGGCCTACCCAGAATGCTAGGATTACAGGTATGAGCTATCGTGCCTAGCCATTAGGTTTCCTTATTCCCATTTTACTGAGGAGAAAATTGGGGCTCAGAGACATTAAGTTATTTGCTCGTGATTGCACAGGAATTAATGGTCTGAGTTGGAATTCAAATTTATCCAAGTCTATCTGACTCTACACTTTTTTCTCTCAACCACCTGGCTTTCAGAGCATCCTGGGCTATACATAACTTGTCTCCCCTTGTATTATTTAATCTTCATGGACACCTGTGAGACATGGATTATTGTGCCCATAATATAGATGAGGAGACAGAGACTCAGGAGAGGTTAATTAATTTGCCTAGGTTCACACAAGTCAGCTGGCATCAGTGTGGGAATTTAGACCCAAGTGGTTGGACTAAAAAGCCTGTGAGTGGGGCCTAGAGGAGATGGCGTGCCCCTATTATCCTAGCACTCTGGGAGGCCCAGATGGGTGGATTGCCTGACCTCACAGGTACAAGACCAGCCTGAGACAGAGCGGAGACCTGTCTCTAAAATTAGCCAGGCATTGTGCCTGTAGCCCCAGCTACTTGGGAGCCTGAGGCAGGAGGTTCCCTAGAGCCTAAGAGTTTGAGGTTGCTGTGAGCTATGAAGCCATGGCATACTACCAAGGTGAGACTCTGTCTCCAAAAAAACAAAGCCCACTGGGTGAGATGGTTCACACCTGTAATCCTAGCACCCTGGGAGGCCGAGAAGGGTGGATTTACTTGAGCACAGGAGTTCAGTATCAGCCAGAGCAAAATCGAGACCTGGTCTCTACTAAAAATAGAAAAACTGAGGCAAGAGGATCTCTTGAGTCCAAGAGTTGGAGGTTGCTGTGAGCTATGGCGCCATGGCACTCTACCAGGGCAATAGCTTGAGACTCCATCTCACACACACACACAGACAAAAAAGCTTGTGAGTCTTCTAAAGTGTCCCATTGACTCCCCCATACCCTTGCCTGAAGAGACAAAGCAGCTGTGCTGCAGGACTACATAAAGATCTTCTCTCTTCTTCCACTGCACTCCCCTTCCTCTTCTAAATAGTTTATCGCGGGTGACCTTGGCTCCCTTCTCTGGGATGATTAGGGTCTAAATCCTGGTACTGATGCTCTTCATAGAGAGCTGGTTCTCTCAAGTATGCCACAGGGCAGGGAGAAGAGCTGCTCTTCTCAAGCAGGGGAGGAGGAGAGGGAGGAAAAAGGTGCTCTAGGACCCTCTCCCTAAAGTTGAGACTCAGGGAAGTGCTCTCTAGGAGGTCCCATTGGGCCTGGGCTGTTACCTGTCCATCAACAAATGGATCCAGAAGAGACCAAGGAAGGGCTGGTGCCTAACACCTGCAGCTGAATCAGATGCCTGTGAGACTGGAAGGGCCCTTGTCAGGGCAGGGTTATGTGGTGGGCACCAAGCCCAGGTGAACAGACTGACATCTCCAAGCCAGCTTGGCTGGTCACCAGGAGCCATTTTCTTTGTTACCAAGTTCTGTGCTGCGGGCCAGGACGGGCCACAGGGAGGCCCAGGAGTCAGGTTCCCTAATGGCAATGGCAATCCACAGTGCTGGCTGGGGTACTGCTGGGGGTTAAGTGTGGATTGAAAAAGCCATTCAAGGTCAAAGGGAGAAGATGTCTTAGGGCAATGCTGTCCAACAGAAATATAATAGGAACTACATGTGCAATTAGAAATTTTCTAGTAACGCGCAGATGAAATAAATTTCTATTGATTATTGCAAAAAATTTGTTTTCTAGTAGCTACATTTAAAAGTGTAAAAAGAAACAGGTGAAATGAATTTTAATGATGTATTTTTGTCTAACGCCAGTGGTTCTCAACCTTCCCTAACGCTGCGAACCTTTCATACGGTCCAAAAAAACCATTTCAACTTGTAATTAATAACCAATTATTAATGAGCTATTTTATTTACATTCTGTTCTGTGTAATAGGCCATGGGAACCTGGTGTGTATTTTACACTCACCACATTCCTGTTGGGACTGGCCACATTACAAAGTGCTTAGGAGTCACATGTGGCAAGTGGCGGCGCGGGGGGGGGGGGGGGGGGCTTGGGCAGTGCAGTCCTAGAGTTTATCAGGACAGACGATCACCTCCTCTGCTACCACCTTCAGCTCAGGGCACAGATAGACACACATTCATCATCTCTAACCAAGGAAATCTTAGGTCCTGCCTGTTTGGCTGACCATTCTCCTTGCTGCAGCTACTGCTATGGCTGCTGCCAGGGTCTTTGGGCTACAGTGGGCAGAAGCTATAAGTCCATGAAGTTGGGACAGGACGAAGGAGAAAAACCTTTAGGACCCCAGTCCAGAGAGCAGAGGGACCGGGTGGCCATGGTGGGTGTGGGCGAGGTGGCACCGAGCCGCTGGATCAGAGGCCCACAGGCCCGCATTGTGCGCCTGTCACACTTCCTTTGGCTTTATTGCTTTTGTCCAACACCCTATTGTCTAGCTTCCTTTTGTCCCCCATTCAGTGCTGCTGCCTTTTATTTTCCAGCCAGCCTGGTTGTTTTCATTTCTTTTGTCTGAAGTTCCTGAGAGGAAGGTTTTATTTTCAGCGGTTTGATTAATTCACAGCTTGAGCCCGGGGTTTGTTTGTTATGTAATTGCTGCCCTCAGCTTCAGGATGATACCCCCTCCCCGACTGCTCCCACTCCCACTCCTCACCCCCCTGCTCAGGGCCTGGCTCCTGGTGCCCGGATGGGCCGAGCCGAGCAGCCTGCTTCCTGGCCGCTCTCCAGGTCTCAGGGTGGTGGGAGGGGACCCCAGGGCAAGCTGGGCTGAGGTGTCTTCTTTTCTCTTTATCTAGTTGGGATGAGGCCATGTTCTTAGACTCAGGTAGGCCTCTCTCCTCACCCTGCAGTGCCCTGTCCTGGGTTCTACAACAGCCCCCTGGGTACCCTACTCTTTGACAATGGATGAGCTTGGGAGTCTAGTTTGGTCTGATCCGTAGGGCGGAATCAAATTAAATACACATACAATCACGCCTCATCTGTGGGCTAATGATATTTCAGTCAACAACTACCAAATATTTGGCAGTTGTCCTGTAGGATTTTACTGCATTTTTTACCTTACGTTTTCTATGTTCAGAGGTGTTTAGGTATACGAATACTCACCATTGTGTTACATCTGCCAGCACTATTCAGTACAGTAACATGCTGTACTGGTTTGTAGACTAGGAGCAGTAGGCTGAACCATACAGCCTAGGTGTGTAGCAGCCTGTATCACCTAGGTTTGTTAAGTACACTCTGATGTTTGCACAACAATTAAAGTGCCTAGTGACACATTTCTCAGAATGTTTTTATATCGTTGTGACTGCAGAACTGTATATAGTCATCCTACTGGTTCTGCAGGGAGTTGGTTCTAGGAACACCCAGCCCCTTACCCGCCAGGATACCAGAATCCCCTGATGCTTAAGTCCCTGATATTATATAAAATAGGGTAGTATTTGCATATACACAAACCCTTCCCTATGCCTAACTCATCTCTCTGGATTACTCATAATACCTAATACAATGTAAATGCTATGTAAATAGTTGTCAAACTAGATTGTTTAGAGAATGATGACAAGAAAAATGTCTACATGTTTAGGGTAGATGCATTTCTTTTTTCAATCCAAGGTTGGCTGAATCCACAACTGTGGACCCATGGATAAGGAGGGCTGATTGTATACATCTTACACAATTATCATGCTCTTTTAGTTGTTTCATTTAAAATACTGTACCTGTACAGCACTTTAACATTGCATGATTTGTTATGTTAGAAGAAACATTTTACAGAGTTGATACAATATACAATGTCACCCTGCCCTTGCAATTTCATTTAATGTCTGCCTTATATATTACCTCTAAAACTTTAGACCCTGTGTAGAACATCTTTGAAAAATTTCACATGATAATGCCTTTTAAACTACTGTATATCAGAATCACCCTGTTCAAACAGATCCCTGGTAGCCAGGCATAATGGCACACACCTGTAGTCCCAGCCACTCAGGAGGCGGAGGCAAGAGGATTGCTCAGGCCCAAGGGTTTGAGGTTGCCATGAGCTATGACACCGTAGCACTCTACTCAGGGTGACAGAGTGTGACTCTGTCTCAAAACCCCCCCAAAACAAAAAACCCCAGATCCCTGGCCTAACTCCCAGAGATGATGATTTGAGAGCAGACCCATGACTGCCTCTCAGACAAGCCCCCAAGGCATGCTGAAGCTCCTGGTCATAGCGCCACACTCTGGCTAGCCATGGTTATACCAATGCCAATGTGTTCACTAGTGCCACAAACTTACTAAGTACCATAATCCTCACGGCTATCCTATAAGGTAGGGACTGTTACCATGCTCATTTCATAGCTGAGGAAACTGAGGGCTAGAGAGGTTAAACAGCTGGTTCTAGGTCACTCTGCTAGTTGAGGCAGGACCCATGTATAGTGGCAGCCTGCTGTGTGTCCCCACTGGAACTCAGAGCATATTCCTGGGTGCTTGCCCTACATGCCTGTGGAGGGTGGAGATCTGCTGCCTCATGTGACCACTGGAAGCCACTCCTTGAGGTCCCAGACTTCTTAGCTCCTCTAGATGCCCCAGGCAGGGGTGTGACTAGAGGGTAGGCAGCTGTGGGGAGCAATGGGGTATATTCTCAAGAGAGCCTGCCAGATGTACCGCCTGCTTAAACCAGGGACCCCAAATCCAAATGCCTTCAGGGGCCAGACTCTAAAGGAGAGACTCTAGCTAGTATCAGAAAATATTTTTCTGAAAGCCATTCATCTTTTAATCAGTTATTATTTTCTCACTTTTTTTTT
>NW_003852450.1:5110931-5118054 GCF_000181295.1 Otolemur garnettii | reverse complement strand
AGCGAGTCTACTGCCTCAGCCTCCCAAGTAGCTGGGACCACAGGCACCCGCCACAACGCCTGGCTATTTTTTTTGTTTGCAGCCATCATTGTTGTTTGGCAGGCCCGGGCTGGATTCAAACCTGCCACCTTAGGTGTATGTGGCTGGCGCCTTAGCTACTTGAGCCACAGGCGCTGAGCCTATTTTCTCACTTTTAATAGATGCACGAACATAAGAAACGTTTCACTTTTACCTTATCTCCATTATAAGGAAAAAAAATTAATGTCTTATGTAAGGGTAGTTGATACTTGGAGTCAGACGCGCTACCATTGTGCCACAGGTCACAGGGTAGTTGATACTTGGTTCCATTTTGGGGGAGTACTCTGGAGTGGTAGAGACTGAGGCAAACTGGCCTGTCCATAAGGAGCACCTGCTATTCAGTTCTAGCCAGTTTTGCCACAGCAACAATTGAACTGGAAGTTTGAGTCCTGGTTTTTATGTGCTGTATCTCGATTTTCAAGTTTTTTGTAACTAATTACAAAGATATATATATATATACACACAAATATACACAGACAGACAGACACACACACACAATCTTTAGCTCTACTGGGCTCAGACAGCCAGTTAGCATTTCCAGCTTCCCTGGACTGGTCCACCAGCCTGCCAGTCCCAACCCCTTTAGACCTTTAGACCTTTCTGTTTAAATAATAAAAGATAAAGAAACCTCAAGGGACAGAAGAGCCCTTTCTAGTTTCTCTGTGGGTTCCTGATGCCCACTTGCATTCTGTGTGACTGTGCCAGTGAGGGATACCTGGAGACACTGGGGGAGCCACTGCCTCTAGTGCTTGAAAGGTGGGGGTTCACGACTGGGCTGTGGAGACTCACTGAACCTGACTCTCCTCTCATCTCCCACCCCTAGGATGTCCATGAGGAGTCCCATCTCTGCCCAGCTGGCCCTGGATGGCGTTGGCACCATGGTGAACTGCACTGTCAAGTCTGAAGACAAGAAGGATCCTTGCCATGAGGCCCCTCAGGGCTTAGCTGCTGCTACTGAGCCCCAGCCTGCAGACCCAGCCCGGGTCCCCCAGGATGGTGCAGACTCCCAAGCTCCAGCCCAGGTGCCCAGCACTTTCCCAGGGGCTCCTGGGTCAGTGTCCCCACCCTACCTCTGTCCATACCTGGCTTCTCTGCTGGGCTAAGCAGGCCTGCTCCCCTAGCTAGGCAGCGGATGCAGGAGAGTTAAGAGGGACCGTCAAGCTCAGTCTGAGGCTGGAAGCCAGGTCACCTGTCAGAGCTGGGCACGGGCTCACTCCTGCACTCACTTAGTCACCTGAGAATGACTGTTTGCCTTTGTGTGACCCAGGCTGTGCTCCTCGGGACTAGGTGGGGAGAAGGAATGCACATAGTAAAAGTTTGGCTTCAGTGTAATATATCAGCTTTTTCATGTGATTTGAGAAAACTAACCTTATTACCCAAGAAAGAGTTAAATCATTGCTAAAGACAATATAGCAGCTCGGTGCCGTGGCTCAAGTGGCTAAGACACCAGCTATATACACTTAAGGTGGCAGGTTCGAATCCAGCCCGGGCCTGCCAAACAGTAATGATAGCTGCAACCAAAAAATAGCCGGGCACTGTGGCGGGCGCCTGTGGTCCTAGCTACTTGGGAGGCTGAGGCAGGAGACTCGCTTGAGCCCAGGAGTTGGAGGTTGCTGTGAGCTGTGATGCCACAGCACTCTACCCAGGGGGATAGCTTAAGGCCCTGTCTCAAAAAAAAAAAAAAAAGACAATATAGCGCCTCACTCTTAAAATAAGAAACTTGAACTACTTGACCAATAAGGATTCTTATAGCTCTTAAAAATTCTATGATTCCACGCAGGAGTTGTAAAAAGGGAATATAAAATTAAAAGTCAAATGAGGGCCAACCATAGTGGCTCATGCCTGTAATTCCAGCACTTTGCGAGCCTGAGGCAGTAGGATCACCTGAGGCCAGGAGTTTGAGAGTAGCCTGGGCAACATAGCAAGACCCCATCTCTACAAAAATATTTAAAAATTAGCAAGGGTGGTGGTGGGGTGTGTGTGTGTGTAGCAACTTGAAAGGTGGAAGGCTGAGGCTGGAAGATTGCTTGAACTTAAGAGTTTGAAGTTATGGGCGGCACTTGTGGTTTAGTAGGTAGGGCTCTGGCCCTGTATACCAAGGGTGGCGGGTTCAAACCCAGCCCCGGCCAAACTGCAATAACAACAAAAAAAGTTTGAAGTTACAGTGAGCTATGATGATGCCACTGCACTCTAGCCTGGGTGATAGAGCAAGACTCTGTATTGAAACGAAAAAGAGAAATGAGTGAAAATGAGGAGAGTTTGGGGGCTATAAGGAGGAATCCAGCTAGGAGTGTGTGTGTGTGTGTGTGTGTGTGTGTGGTGATCAAGAAAGACTTCCTGGAGTAGGGCCTCAAGCTAGGCCTGAAAGATGAGGAGGACTTAGATGAGAAAAGGAGTGAGGGGGCCATTTCTTAAGGAGGGATGAGGTGGGGCCCTGTAAATAACCAGCCCTGCCAGGGCAGCAGGTGGATGCAAGGGAGTAATAATTAATAGCTTTTGGCCCCTGACTCTGCCGAGGCAAACCTTGTTCACATGTATTAACTCCCTTGATCCCAGCAACAATCCTGTGACAGGGGAGGTATTAATATTTCCATTTTCAAAAGTGGGAAATCAGGTTCAGAGAAGTTCAGGGACTTGTGTGGGATCAAGCTCCTTGTGAGTCACTAAGCCTGGACTGAAACCCAGGCCTTTTATCTTCAGATCTTTTGTTCTTTTCACTGTATCAAGTGAAGTGTGAGCAAAGGTTGGGAAGGTGGGGGACAAAGGGCCTCCTGGGTGGAGCAGTGGAGCTTGGGTGATATCTGGGGTTCCCTCAGGTTGGACGTCCCTGGGGTGCTCAGCCCTCCCTAGTCTGTCCTCTCTTCTGGGGGTGACAGTGACAATTCAGTGTATCTTAACAGGACTGTAGCTCTCCCGAGAGCAATGGGTCCCCAGAACCCAAGAGACTAGGAGCCTCTGAGGCTGCTTCTGGAAGCCAGGAGAAGCTGGACTTCAACCGAAATTTAAAAGAAGGTGAGTTGTCTGCCCTAGTTAGAGGCAGGGCCTGGGCAGGGTATTGGGACAGCTGCTTCTCATCCTGGTGCTCTCTTCCAGTGGTGCCGGCCATCGAGAAGTTGCTGTCCAGTGACTGGAAGGAGAGGTTTCTGGGAAGGAACTCTCTGGAAACTAAAGATGTCAAAGGTGAGGGCCTGTTTGAGGTTGGGGGAGGGATATTTAACCCCCTTTCCCTTCTGGCATGGCCTTGCAGTTGGGTCTGTAGAGCAGTTCTTGGGTTCTTGGCACCTTCACACCTGTCCTGTGCCACTTGGCTTCTGCCTGGCTTTAGGGGTCATCACCTGCCCTTACCTGGGGGTACCCAAGCATTTAGGTCTGGCTCACCCCATGCAGGAGTGGCCTAGTGGGAATCAAATCCCACAGCTGTGACAGCAGATATGCCATTGCCATTTCCCAGTCTCACTCTAAAATGAGGGGAAATTTCCTTGTGTTGCATAAATGAGCTTTAACCCTCAGAGTAGCCCCATCAAGTGCCTGTTAATGTGCCCATTTACAGATTTACAGAAGTACAGAGAAATTGGCAATTTGCCTAACAGCTCACTGGCAGAATAGGTTGAAAGGGAATTTGAACTCAGACCTGTCTTGCTCCAAAGCCTGAGCATGTTCCAGTGTCTTCCCTTGGGATGCTGCCCACCCTGACCCTGTGTGGCATTAGGCACTTGATGTGGCACTGGGCACTAGAGGATATCCAAGAGGCCCAGGGGCCTGGGTCTAAGATGTCCCACTGTCAGCATATCCAAGACCTGGAATCAGTGGCTAATGGTGGGGAATATCTAGACTAGCTACTTGTCAGAGAGCAAGATAAGGACTCTCCTCCAGGGCAGGTCAGGTCTCATCATCTCTGTTGCTCAGGCCCTTATCGGGCCTGGGGCATAGCAGTTGCTCAATAAACATTGGGTAGATGGATGGGTAGATGGACAGGCAGATAAACCAACAAAAAAACTCAATGGTGACTGTTTTACTGTGGACAGGGACCCAAGAGAGCCTGGCAGAGAAGGAGCTCCAGCTACTGGTCATGATCCACCAGCTATCCACCCTGCGGGACCAGCTCCTGACGGCCCATTCAGAGCAGAAGAACATGGCTGCCATGCTCTTTGAGAAGCAACAGCAGCAGATGGAGCTGGCCCGGCAGCAGCAGGAGCAGGTAGGCCGGCTATTTGGTTTTCTTTCAGGGGCTTGAAGGGGTGTCTGGCAAGGCCTAGAAGGGAATGCGTGGAAGGTAGGCCTACCACCTAGCCAGTAAGGCAGAGGCCTAGGGGCAGGTGCTTTAGGTTTCCTGCCTCAGCCTGATTCATAAGCCCTTGGGTGGATAGAGTGGAAAGAGTCTGTAGGAAGAGTAGCTGACTGCATCCTGCCCAGCCTCCATCTTTGTCCTTGAGAGAGGAGTGAGCTCCCCACTAAAGGAAAGGCAGTTCTGAGGGTTGCCTATTCTGCTTTCCCCACCCACTGCCCCCCATGATTCACTCCTGTGTGGAAGGCAGGGGTGTGGTTAGAGTTCTGTGGGGCTCACATCCATGACACCCTTGCCCACTCTGTCCCTCTATCAGATTGCCAAGCAACAGCAACAGCTAATTCAGCAGCAGCATAAGATCAACCTTCTTCAGCAGCAGATACAGGTAATGAGAGGGGAGATCTGGGAGGGAGGTGCAGAGATGGTGGTGGAGGGAGGTATAGAGAAGGTGGTGGAGGGAGCAGATGCCAACATGGAGAGGTGCTGGGGGCAGGTAGGGGATAGGGGATATGGACCAAGCTAAAGCTCCCCAGAGGAGACTCATTCAGGCCTGATCCTGGGGGGGTTGCCCTTACTTTTGTTCTAGCCCCCACCCTGTCTTCTTTCCTTGTTTTAAGGGAGGAACCCAGAATATCTTTCCCCCTCCCAGCTGAGACTTGAGGCCAGATGGACAGGGGCCTATAGCGTTGGCATGGGGGTCCGATGAATCCTTTGAAGACTGGGCTGACCACATCTAGCTAGATGGTCACACTCATGCAAGGTGTCTTTGCCTTCAGCAGGTCAACATGCCTTATGTCATGATCCCAGCCTTCCCTCCAAGCCACCAGCCTTTGCCTGTCACCCCTGACTCCCAGCTGGCCTTGCCCATCCAGCCCATCCCCTGCAAACCAGGTGAGTGTGGGAAGGACAGTTCCACCACCGAGATTGGCCTATCCTGAGGGAGCCCGCAGCTGCTTTCTCCCTCAATTTGCTATGTGACCTTTCTGGGTCCTAGTTTCAAATCTGTCCAGTGGAAGAATAATCCCTTTTTTCTGAACATTACTGAGAGAATGGAAAGAAATAGCACACTGAAAAACATAAAGTGCTTTTCACACGTAAGATGATGTGGCAATCCGGATCTAGGTCCCCCACAAACCCCCGTTCTAGTACACTTACTTGACCTTGAATATTAACGGAGGCTTATACATCTCCCGAAATCTAACAGCTGCCATCACACTCTTGTCCCTAGCCAGACCATGCCACTCCTGCCTTCTACCCTATCACTGAAATTCAGCAAACAGATCAACTGTGTGTCAGACACCATGCAGTTGCTGGGGGAGCCATGGGGCTGACAAAACATGAACTTGCTGCTCACACAATTTACAGTCTAGGTAGGGAAAAAAGAAGAATGCCAATACTTGGGACTCTAGGAAAACTTCTACTTATTTCTTTTTTTTTTTGAGACAGAGTTCGACTCTGTTGCCCTGGGCAGAGTGCCGTGGCATCGTAGCTCACAGCAACCTCAAACTTCTTGGGCTCAGGAGATCCTGCTGCCTTAGGCTGTCCAATATCTGAGACTACGGGCACCTGCCACAACACCCAGCTAGTTTTGCTATTTTTAGTAGAGACTGGGGTCTTGCTTTTGCTCAAGCTGGTCTCAAACTCCTGAGCTCAAGCAATCTGCCCACTTTAGCCTCCCAAAGTGCTGGGATTATAGATGCCACTGGACCGACTGGGAAGGCTTCTTGAGGAGGTGGTCCCCGAGACAATGGGGAGGACAGGTGAGGGGGGAGTTGGAAGCTGAGAGCAGACGCCCTGGATTCTGAGTGGGGAAGCTTCCAAGGGAGTTAGAGTTGAGGGGAGCACATGCCAGGGTGCAGGAGGTGGCTGGGCAGGGCTGTTGAGATGGCGCGCGGAGCCTGGGGCTTATTTTGTAGGGCCCTTGACTGTTTGAGTAGGGGTTGTGTTGCATCCTAGCTGGGGGAGGAGGGAGTGAAAGGGACACCAAGCAGAGGCAGAGTCATTATGGGGGACCGTTTAGATAATTCTAGTGATAGGGGGTGATACCTGCACTAGGGCAGTAACAGTGGGGTTGGAGATGGAATTATGGGGACAGGGCAGAGATGCTGCTATAATTTCCCCAGAAAATTTAAAAATCAACTCCTTCTGGTCCACCCTCCCTGTTCCACAAGTGACAGAGAGAAAGAAGGAGAGACGCTCAAGTGTGTTCTGAGGGCCTTCAGCCCATGGTCACTGGTCGGCACCACCAACTCTCTGGTCCTGCTTGCTTTGTACCAGGCTCTATAAGGCAGCACATTGGAAACACAGAGGACTGAAAAAGTCAGGCCCTGATTGACTTTTAGTTCAGGCTGCTGTAACAAAGTACCATAAACTTTACAGGTGCGAAAGCTGGGAAGTCCAAGGTGAAGGCACCAGCAGATTCAGTGTCTGGCCAGGGCCTGCTTTCTAGTTCACGGTGGGCATCTCAGGCTGTGTCCTCACATGGTGGAAAGGGCCACCTCAGGCCTTTAATCCCATTCCTAAGAGCTTCACCCTCATGACTAATCACTTCCCTGAAGCCCCACCTCCTAAAACTATTAGATTGGGAATTTGACATATGAATTTTGAGGGAGGCAAATATTCAGGCCATAGCATTCTTCCTTGGCCCCCTGAAATTCATGTTCTTCTCACGTGAAAAGTGTATTCATGCCATCCCAGTAGCACCAAAAGTTTTTTTTTTTTTTTTTGAGAGAGATAGCGTCTCACTACATTGCCCTTGGT
>NW_003852450.1:5094669-5110813 GCF_000181295.1 Otolemur garnettii | reverse complement strand
CCACAATGCCCAGCTATTTTTGTTGTTCTTGTTGTTGTATTTTGGCTGGGATTGGGTTTGAACCCACCACCCTTCGTATATGGGGCCCATGCCCTACTCATTGAGCCACAGGCGCCGCCCGAAAAGTCTTAACTTGTTCCAGCATCAACTCAAAGTTTAAAGTCCAAAGTCTCATCTGAGTTAGATATGGGGAAGATGCAAAGGCATGCTTCATCTTGAGGTGGATCCCCCACCTAGAACTGTTGTTTATAAGCTGCCTAGTTTATGGGTCTCTGTTGTAGCAACCCGAGTGGACTGAGATAGGCCCAGTGTGGACAGAAGTTTCCAATTAGCAGAATGGATTAGGAAAGGGGAGGGCTGAATCTGGAGGCCATGGCAATGACACCAAACTATTGCAACTCCCTGTGAATATGGTGCACATTCTGGGAGGCAGGGGGCAGGAGGCAGGCCTGGTCCGGGAAGGGGCCCCAAGGGTTTTCTAGACAGGTGAGGGAGAAATTAAGCCAGGAAAGACCAGTACTGGCCTGGCTGCCTCCTGCTGTTTGCTTCAGAATCCAAGCAAGCAGGACCCCTTCCTAAGGCTGTGAATATTGCCCTCCCCAGGTCACCTGCCTTAGATGGCCCCTGGTGCCCACAGTACACTGTCCATACTCCTGAGCTGGGCCTTTGTAGGCCATGGAGCCGACCTGGCCCATGTGCCTGCCTCATTCCCCGATCTCACTTTTACACATCTTGCCACCCCATCTCCCCCCGTCTGAATCCTGCCTGTCCTGCAGGCACTAGCTCACATCTCGACTGCCCCTGAGAGCCTGCTTAGTCACAAGCAGGAACAAAGTTCTCTGGCACGCTACCTGTGCGGCCCTTCTCACCACCTGTCATGCGCTTTATGGTTTGTACACATGGCTTCTTCTCCACCTAAACTGTCAACTCCTTGATGCTGGGCCTGGTGGAGGAGGAGTGAGGTAGGGTAGGTAGAAGACAGAGTGCTGTATCAGTGGGCTGTGAAGTCTCGAGGACCTGGGTTCAAATCCAAGCACTGCCACTTGATTCTAAGGTCTCTGTTCTTTGATCTGTAAAATGGGATGTTGATGTATTGAGCATGCTGTTTCTTATTGGGAGATAATGCACAGGAGACATGCCACACAAGGGGCAGCTGCTTTTGAATCCTGTATTTAGTAGGTACAAAATACAAGTATCCACTGAATGAGCAGATGACATGCCTTCTCTCCTTGCACCACTGGGTGGGGCTCTGGAGTCCGGGTTGGGGCAGGAGCAGGGTGAAGACATCAGTGTGTGTGGCAGAGCAGTCAGAGGAGAGCCAGCTTTGAGGCTTGGCCCACCTTGTGGTGCAGGGCCCCGTCAAGCAGGGTATCTGCTGTTCTGTGCTCATCCAGGACTTTTCTCCCTGCGCCTTTTCCATAGTGGAGTACCCGCTGCAGCTGCTGCACAGCCCACCTGCCCCAGTGGTGAAGAGGCCTGGGGCCATGGCTGCCCACCACCCCTTGCAGGTACTACTCTCTGCTCCGGCCTGGGGCTCCCTCCCCAGCTCATAATGGCTGACTGCCCTATCTTGGGGACTGTGGGCTGTGGAATGGTGACCCCAGAACCTATGTTCTTTACCTGCCCTTTCTGTCTCCACTTTTGCGTCATCACTCTCCTTTATTTATTTATTTATTTATTTATTTGTCTTTTTTTGGAGGGGAGACAGCCTCACTATGTCACCCTCGGTAGAGTGCCATGGCGTCATAGCTCATAGCAGTCTCAAACTCTTGGGCTTAAGCGATTCTCTTGCCTCAGCCTCCTGATAGCTGGGACTACAGGCTCCTGCTACAATGCCCGGCTGTTTGTTGTTGTTATTGTTGTCATTGTTGTTTAGCAGGCCCTGGCCGGGTTCAAACCCACCAGCCTCAGTGCTGAGTGACAGGTGCCGAGCCTGCTGTCACTATCCTTGTCTGTTCTGGGTATGCTGGTCTCACTTCCCTTCTGTCCCTCTGTGGAGGCCTCCTTGGGTATCTCTTACCTTTGACCTTCTGGGTCCCCCGTCAGGAGCCCTCCCAGCCCTTGAACCTGACAGCCAAGCCCAAGTCTTCGGAGCTGCCCAACACCTCCAACTCCCCCAGCCTGAAGATGAGCAACTGTGGCCCCCGCCCCCCCAGCCATGGAGCCCCTACACGGGACCTACAGTCCAGCCCCCCCAGCCTGCCTCTGGGTAAGCTTTCTGCTGCCTACACCTGTCCACCAGCCCTCTTAGGGGTGGGCCAAGGAGGATACGACTGTGGGCGTGTCCTTTCCCCTGAATTCTAGGTTTTACCACATGACCTGCTCTGCCCCACCATATCTGTCTGGGCACTCCAGCATCAGGAATTCATGCCACTAAGTTACACAGTTCCAGGGGCTGCTATTTTTGCTTTTAGAATATTGTCACTGCACAGCAGCCAGTGTAAATGGCATCTCTTTGGGTGTGCAGCCAAGAAGGGCCAGAGGAAACACTAACCCAGATGACTCCCTCCTCTTCCTCTGCCCTCTTCCTAGGCTTCCTTGGTGAAGGGGATCCTGTCACCAAAGCCATTCAGGATGCTCGACAGCTGCTGCACAGCCACAGCGGGGCCTTGGAAGGCTCCCCTAATGCCCCCTTCCGTAAGGTATGGGCCCTATTCCCCTGCACCCCAGGGATGAGCACATTATGGCCAGGATTGGAAGATAGTCTAAGGCTACCGAAGGGAGGGGAGGAGAGGGTTTGACAGAGCAGAGGCTGATGGACAGGTTGCCCCATCAACACTAGGACCTCATCAACCTGGACTCGTCCCCAGCCAAGGAGCGGCTGGAGGAGGGCTGCGTGCACCCACTGGAGGAAGCCATGCTGAGCTGTGACATGGACGGTGAGGGCCCTGGGCACTGGGTTATTGGGCAGGACAATTGGATGGCCCATCTCTGTACCCTGGGGGACCAGGGAGGCTCAGGTTGTGTCTGTCTCTGATCTCGTCTTCCCCATGGTCTGTTGGGTCCTCTGCAGGTGTGTGTACCCCCATTGTCCTGTGTCTATGTTGGCTCTGTCTCCCACATCTGTGACTACTGGGTCTCCGTAGAGAGCGGTTTCCTGCGTGGCTGTCCCCACTGTCTGTCCTCCAGTACCTGGCTGGGCCTCTGGGGATAACTTGCTGTGGGAGCCTCCTTGGCGCCTCCTAGTGGCCGAGTAGAGGATATCTCTGCTGGCCCTGGAGGACTCACCCTAGTCCAGACAGGCTGCCCAGCTGACACCATCCCTGCCCCCCAGGCTCCCGCCACTTCCCGGAGTCACGAAACAGCAGCCACATCAAGAGGCCCATGAACGCCTTCATGGTGTGGGCGAAGGACGAGCGGAGGAAGATCCTCCAAGCCTTCCCTGATATGCACAACTCCAGCATCAGCAAGATCCTTGGTAAGGACCAGTGGGTGGGCTCTCCCAGAGCTGTAGGATATCCAGAGCCATAGTCTAGCAGGAGCTGGGGGCAGAAGCCAGCTGGGTCTGCCTGGGGCTTGCTTGGGAGTATTTTATACCATGTTGGACTCTAGTAGAATCTGATATGAGTGCAGGAGTCAGAGTAGATGTGGGGGCAGCTGGGTCTTGTGGTCTTGTACCATTGCAGGGCTCTTCTGGTAGCACCTGCCGTCAAGAACTGAGAAACATGTATATGTATTCGGGGCGGGAATTCTTTAGCCCTCCTGATCTAAACCTAACTTGTTCCACTGTTTGCCCAGATCCTTGGAGCTAGGTCTGGTAGACAACAGGAGAGACTGGTGTTCTTGGGCTATCAGTCGAAAGGTTTTTTTTTTTTAATTTTCAGATAGAGTCTCACTCTGTCGCTCTGGGTATAGCTCATGGCAATGTCAATTATATGTTCTGATTGGAGGCCAAGGAGGGGTGTGGGGCAGGAAAATGGTGCTAGAAGGGGACAGTTGTTTTCAAAACAGAGGCTCCTCTGGTTTCTGTGCAGGTCCCTTGTCAACCAAAGCACCAGGAATTTTGTCCTCTGCACAGAGGCTATCTGGGTTTTTAAGGGCCTGAGTGGCTGTTCTTTTTATCAAATCAGGCAGACCAGAGGCCTCCGAGAAGTTGCCTGATCATTTGGGATGTGGGTGGATGCGAGTCTTAAGCTGAAATTGGATATCCGTATACATGGCCAACTTGATTCATTCCTTTGCTCAACATTCATGGTGCACCCACATGGGGCAGGAGCTTGCGCAGTGCTTGCACACGTATTATCTTATGGCCCTACCTAGGGACCATACTCTCCTAGAGGCCTCCAGGGTCTGCAGGGGGCTGGGGTGGTCAGCAGAGCTCAGCACTGACTGCCTGCCCCTGGGGGCTGGGCCAGGCTCCCGCTGGAAGTCCATGACCAACCAGGAAAAGCAGCCCTACTATGAGGAACAGGCGAGGCTGAGCCGGCAACACCTGGAGAAGTATCCTGACTACAAGTACAAGCCACGGCCCAAGCGCACCTGCATAGTGGAGGGCAAGCGGCTGCGTGTGGGCGAGTACAAGGCCCTGATGAGGACCCGGCGCCAGGATGCCCGCCAGAGCTATGCCATCCCGTGAGCAGTGCCCCTCACCCACCAGGCGGCTGAGAGACCATCTGTGCCTGTGTAACTCTTGCGAGTGGCGGTGTCAGTGTGTGGCTGGCCTTTGCATGTGACCACAGCCAGGGGCGACTGTGTGTGGCTGTGTGTGTGCCTGCACTGAGCACCTGGAGTCTGGGGTTGTGGGTTGTGACTTTGAGTACCTGTGGAGGCCACATGTGCCTGGAGAAATAAATGTGCTCGCAGGTCCTTTTTCTGATGAACGCTGTACAAATCCAGAGGTACTAAAAATCAAAATATTCTCTCAACTTGAACAAAGCTAGCATCCTAGTGGATTCCTTTAAAAGGAAACCCCTCAAGGGTGTTAAAAATACACATTTCACAAATTTGGATTCATACCCCATCCTCCAAGAAGATTATCTGTTGAACACACCCACAGCCCTGGGTCTGCGGGGCCATCTGCAGGGATGTAGGTGACACTGAATTTGACCATCAGAAAACAGAATGGGGGCGGTTGTCTGAGTCACAGAGCCAAGAAGGTGTGGGGTGGGCCTGCATGCTCTGAGGCGGCCTGTGGGGGGCTGGGCTTGGGGTTGGAGTGGGGATGCTGGTATAACCATACTTCTTCTCTGCCCCCAGCCCACAGGCTGGCCAGGTGCAGATGAGCCCCTCAGACGTCCTGTACCCTCGGGCGGCAGGAATGCCCCTGGCACAGCCGCTGGTGGAGCACTATGTCCCCCGGAGCCTGGACCCCAACATGCCTGTTATTGTCAACACCTGCAGCCTCAGGGAGGAAGGTGAAGGCACAGATGACAGGCACTCAGTGGCCGATGGAGAGATGTACCGGTACAGTGAGGACGAGGACTCAGAGGTCGAAGAGAAGAGTGATGGGGAGTTGGTAGTGCTCACAGACTGATCTTGCAGTGTGGGCCTGGCCCCTTCTGGGGAGAAACCCCACCTCCACCCCATGGGCACAGCCAGCTGACCTGGACTCTGTTGGTACTTGGACTTGGGTGTGCCCTGGAGATGAGCAAAGCTGTGCACTTGTAGATATGTGCATGAGGGGAGAGTCCCCCTCCCCACCACACCCTTGGACATACCTAATAAGCTGTCACCTGGTGGGCAGGGCCCACATTGGTGATGGGCTGAGCTGGCTAAGCTCTTTGGCCCTTGGGGCTCATGGCCAGGGGACACTGGTTGGCTCTCCCTCCTGCAGGTCTACCCATGGGGATGTGGCAGCTATAGACCTGTCCCCCTGGGGTCACATGCTTTGTTTCCATTCCTGTACTGGTTGGACCAGCCACTGTGGGACCACCACCCCCTCCCACGTACCCCCAAGATCACTCCTCTGTCACCAGGATCGCTTTGTGCAGAAGGTCTGGCTGTCTCTTCACTGTCTATCTCTGCCAAGCCCACTGTGCCTCTGGCTGCTCTCTGTGTATGTGTGTATGTTTTCATCTGTTCATTCATTGCACAAGATATTTATTGAGTGCCCTTGATGTGCCAGGCACTGTTGCTGAGTTCCTGTGGGTGTGTCTCTTGATGCCACTCTCATTTCTCTGGAAGCCTCTTTCTGTGCTTCTCTTTTTTCCCAAATTGCTACCTCTTTGTCAGTCTGGGTGTCTCAGGTTCTGTGTGTCCTTGTGTGCAATTCTCTATCTCTCTTGTCTTTCTGCAAGGCCCCTCTTTGTCTCTCTATCCCTACCCCCACATGCCCTCTGGGTCCTTTTAGGCTCTTGGTCTGCCTGGGGCCCACCAGCCTTCCTGACCTCCTCCTGCCTGCCTGTTCACTTCCCCCACCCCCACTCCCTCCCTGACTCTACCAGTTGGTTCCCACGGAGCCACTTTTAGGTCTGAGAAGCATGGGAATGTGCCTCAGTCTCCAGGGGGCTTTGTCCTGGTGGCCCAGCCCTGTCCCTTATCCCAACCTGATTGCAGGAGTGGGGGGGAATTGATGCTCCCTTCCTTCCAGTGATAGGGGCCCTAGAGAGGGAGCTTCGCCATGGGAGCTGGTCTCCAGCCCACCCTCATGAACATGGGGGGGCTCCCCATTCTTGGAAGGGGTTGCTATACTCTCTTAGCCTGACCCTGCCCCTCTTCCACCTGCCCTCACCTCCCCCAACTCTACACTAGGGAATGGGTCTCAGATTCACAAGTTATTTCCTTAAGGAAATCAAATCCTATTGGCATCAAACTCCAAAGATCTGGAACAGCTCTCAGATCAGGGTGGGAAGGGAACCCCAAATCCCACAGGGCCAGATATGGAGTCTGCTTGCCCCCCATCTTCTCCCCTTTCTTCCCCTTTCCCAAAGCCCCCATTTCTTTCCAGGCTGTTTCTTTTTTATGACTGTAAACATAGATAGTGCTTTATTTTGTTAATAATAAGATAATGAATAACTTAACCAGCACATTTCTCCTGTTTACACTCGGGGGATTTTTTTGTTTTCTGATGGCATAATAAAGACAGATCATTTCAGAATCTGGCCCTTGTGCAGGGGAGGAGGGAGGCTGGCCTGAGTCCAGGATTCCTAAGTACGCCTGAAACCTAGGCACCACTGCCCTCTGGTGGCCACTTGTGGGCGCTTCAGGGATCAGCAGGAAGGAACTGGCTTAGGTGCAAGAGGCCCAGGCCAAGGGAATGAGGGACATGCACCACCTACAGAGCCAACACTGAATGCCCCTCCCTTAAGCAGGTGAGCCCGTCAGGTCCTCAGAAACAAGACCATGGTGAGAGCACTGCAGTAGGAGTTAGGCTCAGGTTCTCCCTGGTACTATCCACATGGTTTAGTGAGAAGGATCAGGTCCCCTTTAGAGGCCTCATTGTCCTCATCTGAGAACAAAGGGATTAAACCTTATCCTGGTTCTTATCCTCTTTCAGAAAAGGAGCCCTTTGAGATACCAATGAAAGCTTGGGCCCTAGTCCCGGAAAAGGGGATGCATGGACACGCTCAAGCCCATTTATGAGCTCCTCACCCTCACCCCCTGCCCCCTGTTAATAAAGCAGGGTCTCTAATGCGCTTCAGGGCTCTGTGACCTTATGCTGTGGGTGAGAATTTCAAAGACTGAGTTATTGCACTAGGAAAAAATAGGCCTGAAGCTCACAAAATGCATATTAACCAGGATCTATAAAAAGACAGCTCCTGTGGTTAAAAATTAATCCCATCAGTATGGAATGGGGACAGCAGAGCTGAATGGCATTTCTCTTGAAAGCGTTAGATTGGGGCAGGATTAATAGAGACTGTGTTCACAACAAGGCAGGTGATGGTTCCAGGGTACCCCACATAGGCCTAACCCCTTCCTAGAAAAGGCTGTTGTCACAGTGGAGAAGGACTGGCAGCATCCTGGCAGACACATCCTGAGAGGAATGGTCAAAAGGGCAGGCATGTTTAGTCCAGAAAAGAGGGGAGAGAGTAGGGCAGAAAGGATGTGATCATTTCTTCAAAGCTGCTAGGTGGGCAACGGTAATTCTACATAGCTCTTGAGGTGGAACTTGGACTTGCAAATGAAAGTAAGAACTTTTCAACAAAGATGTTCAAAAATGTAGTCAATGTCCTAACCTAGGAAGTACTCAGAGGCTCTGGAACGCTGGCTGAGGGATTCCTAGATTGGGGATGGTGGTGCTGAGGAAAGGTGGGTACAACTGATTCCAGGGCCACAGACTTGGAAGGGTGTGGAAACAAAGACTCAAGAATTTGGGGCCCAGCTATTTGGTCTGGGGCACGTCCAGCTGCTCACCTGCTGGTTTTTCCCAGCCTTGTCCCTCAAAGCTGCAGGCCCTTCTCCTTAGATGCAGGTGGCAGTAGAAGGAGGAGCCTCGCTGGCCTGATGCCCCCTGCCATGGCAGTCATCTCCCACTGTCCCTCTCCTCCACCCCCACTGTGCTCATTATTCCAAACCAAGTCCTGGCCAGTGTACTCAGATTCCCTGCCTGGCTCACCCACACACTCCTAGCCAATCCTGAGTTCCCCTGTTCCCAAGTCCTCAGTGGCCTTGGGTAGAGGTGGGGGCCTAAGGCTAGTACTGCCCATGTCCCATGCCAGGGACTCTTGTCCTGCTTGCCGCATTCCATTCCAGTTGCTGAGACAGGGATTGGCCCTGTGTCTTCCACTTAGGATGGTTGGTGCAATGGAGTCCCACCCCCCCACACACACCTCCCACGAGAGGGCGGATGGGTCAGGTGGGTTGCAGAGGCCAGGAACATAGTGTCCTCCTCATTACCAGGAAGGCTGGGCCACAAGTTGTTCTCTGCCCCCTCCAGGCCTCTCCTGCAGAGACAGAAGGTCAGAGCCCATCTTTTGCCTGGAGCTTCTGCCAAGGGCCTAGGAAGGGGCTGGAGGAGGTGGTGCTCAGGTCACACTCAGGTGGCCTGGTGCTTAGCCAGAAGGTCAGGGGTTCTGGTTAGTCCAGGGGCACTGGGAAAGGAGAGATGGTAGAATGCCCAGGCTTTGGGTGGTGTGCCCCTTACCTACTCATTTCCCTGGAGGACTGGAGGAATGAGAATACTTACTCAAAGGTGTCAGCGGGATAGGGCTGCAGGATTGTGGCCAGGGCCTTAGGGGCACAGGATGATACCCAGGGGCCACATTCCAGCTAGTTCCTGGTCAATGCTGCTATACCTGCTTCCAACACTGCTTGGAAGCTGGAGAAAAAGCTGACTTCAGTATTAATGCTGCCCTCAGTCTCAGAGCTGGCCCTGAGAAGAACAGAAGGGTGGGCACTGCTGTTTAGTCTGCAGACAGGTCATGTCTGGCCACCTGTCCCCACGATGACCACCAGAAGACCTGCCTGCCCAGCTCTGACACCATCCCTATGTGGGACCTCTTTCCCCATGTCCTTGATTAAGACCCCTCCTAGGCTGCTGCCCCTGGAAGTTCTAGCCATGCTGGATCACTGTGACCTTGATAGGTGCCAGCTGCCAGTGCCAGCTCCAGCAGTTGCCATGGCATCCTGGTACTTCTGCAGACAAAAACCAACCAGAGTCCACCTGGCAGGTGGTGGCTGCTGTTGCCAGCACTGCCCCTAAGGGTACTGCGCACATTTGGGGGGCCCTGGAAGCAAGCAGCTGCTGCCCTGTGTCCTACCCTGAAAGTTGCTACGCCTATAGCAACTGGGCTGCTGAGGGACACCCCCTTCTCCCTTCAGAGTTTCTGCCCTTTCCTCCCTGTGGTCTTCTGAGAAGATAACAGATTGGTTCCAAAAATCACTCTTGCTTGCTATCAGCCCCAATGCTGGGACCCAGAATGACTGAGGGAGATGTCCTGAGTCCCTCCATTCTGGGTTTCACTGCTTGATCACCTTGGTCAGACACAGCCTAGTTCCCTCGCGGCAGCCCTCTCCCAGGTTCAACTGATTTTAGCAACACCACCAAAAGCAGAGAAGCTGTGAAACACCAGCCTGCCCAGGTCTGCAGAGCTGCTACCTCCACTTCAGCATCCAGCCCAAAGGGACGGCAGAGAAGAGGAGCTGCCGTGCTCCTTGGCCCTGCACCCAGGACATAAATCCTCACCACTGTCACTGGACAGACACAGAGAAGTCCAGAATTGAGCATTTTAATGCAGAAAACCATGATAATTTACAAGTGAATCACTTTATGGGCCAGAGGAGCTGTGAGGGCTGAAGGGAGGTGGACGCTGTCCAGTGGCAGTGCAACGGTCAGCACCTTTCTGACTCGATCCTGCCAGGCTCTCATGTGCTGGGCCCTAGAGGAGGCCCCTGGCCCCCTCTGCCCCTCGATGCCCACTGGTCATTCCCAGGTGGGAAGACCTCGGTCAACTTCAAGACAGAGATGGAGATGGAGAAACATCCTTGGGAAGGAGTGCCTGGAGGGCCGGGAGGGAACAAGGCAGGAGGCTGCTGGCTCTGATTCTGGCCACCCTACCCTTGGCTGTGCCCCTTCTTGGGCCCAGGGCTAAAGTCATCTGTCTCCTTAGCCCCCTGGCAGGCTGCAGAGGGATAGAACAGAAGCACAGGAGCAGGAGGGGCACTGGGGGGAGCATGTCTCCTCAGGCTGAGGTTCGAGAAGGAGTTACTTGATTGGATCTGGTTTAGAGAAGGTGAGGAGTCTCAGGTGAGGCCACTGCCAGGGGAGGTGTCTCACTGAATTGTAGACGCCCCACGCCCCAGCAAGATATGTACATCCATCTGTCAGAGTTGGTTTGACGCCCCAGCAAGATATGTACATCCATGTGTCAGAGTTGGTTTGACGCTGGTTTGGGGCTCAGCACCTCCCACACGGGGCATGTAGAGGGAGACGGGCTGGAGGCCCATAGGGGCACTGGAGGTAGAAAGAAGCCCTCCTCCCTTCCCTACTTCCCCAGGCCAGGAAGGGTTAAATGACACATCTAAGGCAGCCCAAATTCCAGCAGGGCCTGTGCTGGGAATGATGTGCTTCCCAAGGGCAGTTATGGTCTAGGCCCTGGCTGTCTACAGGCACTTCCTCCCAAGCCTGGCGAGGTGAAGGGGACCCCCAGAGATGGGTCCTATCAGCCCCTCCAAACAGGAGAATGAGGTCTTCGGTGGCAACCACTGGGGGCTGATGGCAGGGATAGAGCCTTCTCCCTGGACATCCAACCTTCCCCTTCTCCCACCTTGTCCAAGGGTGTAGACCCCAGAGCTGAACTGAGCCCTGGAGAACAGGTCTGGTCAGACAGATGGGTAGGGGAGGGTGGGGTGGCTGGTCACTTTGGCATCTCCAAGGCTGACACTTCAGGTTTCACCTTGAAGTACTGGTTGAATCGGATCACTGCATACCTGTCAGAAAGCAGAAGAAGCTGGGTGTGGGGAGGGAGGCCAGTGGGCCCTGTGAGGACACTCACATTGTGAGGAAAGCAGCTTGAAGCCACCTAGGTCTGGGCAGGTCAACCCCAGCCCAGGTTTTCGTTTGTTCATTTTTTTCTTCTCAGATAGACTGGAGTAACGCTTCTGCACGTTTGGAGTTTTGTTTTGACAGCTTTGAAGTGCCAAGTAGATTCATCTTATTGTGTAATAAATCTCTTCAGCTTTTTCATTGGGCAAAACCGAAACTATACCCACAAAACGACCCTCCCCATTTGTGCCCCTCTAGGCCCTGACCGTTCTGCTTATTTCTTATGAATTTGACTATCTTATAAGTGGACTCACATAGGATGTCTTTTTTCTTTTTAAACAGTCTGCCTTTTCACCCTTGGTAGAGTGCAGTGCTGTCACAGCTCATGGCAACCTCCAACTCTCGGGCTTAAGCGATTCTCTTGCCTCCGCCTCCCAAGTAGCTGGGACTACAGGTGCCTGCGACAATGCCCAGCTATTTTTTAAGACACAGGGTCTTGCTCTGGCTCAGGCTGGTCTCGAACCTGTGAGCTCAGGCCATGCACCCTCCCCAGCCTCCCAGAGTGCTAGGATTACAGTGAGCCACTGCCCCCAACCTGTCTTCTTTTTTTCCTTGTTGGGCCAGAGAGAGGTACCTGAGCAGGGCTCCAGGAAAAAGATGGGGCTTGGCCAGTATTTTATCTTTTTGTGACTGGCTGATTTCATTTATCATAACATCCTCAAGGTTGGTGCATGTGGTAAGATTTCCTTTTTAAAGCTGAGTGATACTCCATTGTGTGTATGTACCACATTTTATTTATCCAGTCAATCCACCTGGATTGCTTCCACCTTTTGGCTACTGTAAGTAATGTTGCTGTGAACATGGGTGTACAGATTTCTCTCAGACCCTGCTTTCAACTCTTTGTCTATGTACCCAGAAGTGGGATCGCTGGATCATATGGTAATTCTATTTTTAGTTTTTTTGAGCAGCCGTCATAGGAGCTCACCATTTTACATTCCCACCAACAGTGCACAAAGGTTCCAATGTCTTCATATCCTTACACATATTTGTTATTTTCTGGTTTCTTTGATAGCTCGTCCTAATGGATATAGCGCTGTACGGTATCGCATTGTGCTTTTGATCTCATTTCCCTCGTGGTTGTGAATACTTTGAAGTTGGGGTCATGATTCCTTTTAAGCTAAAGGAGGGTGGGGAGAAGAGCAAGGGTCTGGCAAGAATGGAGGAAGAAATGATTCCTGGTCCTTAGGGGCATACATGGGGCATACATACCTCCATGACGGGGACCCCACTGATTGCCAGTACTCAAGTACCATCTATCAGCGCTTCTCAACCTGTAGGTCGCGACCCCTTTGGGGGTGGAACGACCCTTTCACAGGGGTTGCCTAAATACATCCTGCATATCAGATATTTACATTATGATTCATAACAGTGGCAAAATCACAGTTATGAAGTAGAAACGAAAATAGTTTTATGGTTGGGGGTCACCACAACATGAACTGTACTAAAGGGTTGCGGCATTAGGAAGGTTGAGAACCACATGTAAGTACTGTGCCGATATGGCACTAGGAGCCACTAAAGGGGTAGATGGGCCTGACATCCATGCAGGGAGGCAGCACAGCAAACACAAAGCCACCCAAGTGACCTCATATGTCACTTCTGCTCTGGAATTCTGTCTTCTCCACTATAAAAGATCTCCATAATCTTTTAGACTGATTTCAATGATTCCCTCCATCACCAAGCACTGCAGACAGGTGTGCTGGCAGCAGGCAGGGCAATGGAGTGGCAGGAGACACATCAGGGGACTGGCACAAAGGAGGACATGGCACTTCTATTTTCAGAGTGGTATTCCTCGGCACCCCCAGGGGCAGTGGAAAGGGGATGAGTCAACAGAACAGAGGAATAGACTCCAGGTCTTCCATTCCAAAGGACTGTCCTTTGCCCCCTCTGTACCTTGGGTTCAAGGTTCTTCCTTTCTCCATGCCCCCTCCCTACCTGTTTACCCCACACTCA
The DNA here is from genome assembly GCF_000181295.1 of Otolemur garnettii. Classification (NCBI taxonomy): domain Eukaryota; kingdom Metazoa; phylum Chordata; class Mammalia; order Primates; family Galagidae; genus Otolemur; species Otolemur garnettii. Next base: position 5,097,441 of record NW_003852450.1, on the reverse strand, counting down.
CCTGAGGAAATCAAAGTCGATGGTGGAGTACTTGCTCTGGATGAGGGCCCAGAGAGCCCAGAAGAAGTGAGACGCCTGGAAACAGACCAGAGAGGGTCAGTTTAGCAGCCCCCCCCCCATGCCATCCCTATAGAGCCATTCTGGAAGACACAGAGCTAGGATACTGGCAGAGATGTGGTGGGGAAATTCTGGAGGCCAAGTCACTGGACAGTATTTGAGGCCTCCACTCCTGCCAGAAAAAGGCAAGGAGAGTCAGCTCTACCAAGGCCCCAGTGCTGGCCCACCCTAAGGGCGTATGATCAGCAGAAAGGTGCTTCTAGGAACTTCAGGTGGTTCCCCCAGCCTAAGCAGGACCCACAATCCCACTCCACCCATGGCTTCTTTCCTGCCCAGGGGAATCTCCTAGAATCTTCAAGGCCAAGCTATCCAGGACAAGACGACTCCCAGAGCTTAGACCTAGCGGCCAATGGAGAGGCTGGTACATCCTCACTAGGGCACAGGGAATTGAGGAGTGAGATGGGCAGCAGTGCCCTGGCCATGTGTCTGTGGGTATAACCCCTACCCTGACCTTTACTCTCCTCTACTGGAAGGCCAGTCAGGTTAAAAAGTGAATCTAGATATGAGGACAAAGATGCCCTCAAGTACAGACATTTGCTAAGCATTAAATTCCACTTTCCTTTTTGCCAGAGGTGCCCACCAAGCCCAGGTCATCTCAGACTCAAGCAGCCCAGGGGACCGTGGTTCCCAGCTTCCCCTGACACCATCACTTTCCCATATGGCATTCCCACTCCATCCCAGAGACTTGCTCACTCAGGGGTTGGCTACAAAGTACCTCCCCTCCACTGCCTTCTCTTTTCATGACTTAAAAGTGGCATAGATAAACTAGCCAGAATAAATGATTACTAAAAACCTTAGCAAGAGGAAGACTTGTTCTTACGGTGGAACACCAGGAAGGAAAACCCTAATGCAGAAGTGCCAGCGAGGAAACTAGAGCAGGCAATCCAAAAGCACAGGCAAGATTTTATTTAGCTGTATTATGTATTGTGAAATTCAGGGCAGCTGACTTACCTTCTCACTTATGCACGGCTGACATTAATAAGACTAGTTAGTAATCCCCTGGGCGCACGCCAGTGGTGATCTGGCATGAACCATCTACATCGGATAAGTGGCACTCAGAATTGAGAACTGACAGCACAGTGACTTGAGCAGGAAGGGAAGATGGGAAAGGCTTCCACAGAGTTCTGAGTCAGTAGAGGTAGTTGCAGGAGGATTAGAGCCTGACATTATATATATGCAAAGATGAGTTTAACTACAGCACGCAAGGCTGCGATTAAACAGTAGAAAGAACTACTTAACCAAGGGAGAGAATTGCTAAAATAGGAAGCTGGGATTTTTCTTGGAAGTCTTTCTCTAGAAGGGAGAGGACCTAGACTGATGGGGTGGGGGAGCAGAAGGAGCTGCCCAACACAGGGCTTTCCAGGCCTCATCTCTAGGGGTAATAAGTCCCTCCTCCTGGCTCCTCTGTTCCTAGCCGCTACCAGTCACAGCACTCACCAGGGCAAACTTGTTAACTTGCACGTAGAGCCTCTCCACCTCCCTGGGGGTCACGGCCATTCCCTTCTGTGCCTGCAGGTAGTAGTGCAGCCACTGCAGCTGGGTCTCCCGCGACGGGTACTGGCAGTAATCGACCTCATTTACACCTGATGGGACGGTGAACCAGACAGAAGTTGCTCAGAGACGTGATGGTCCCACTTTAAGGTGTTTCCTTTTCTTCTCAAAACTCCCATCTCCTGGGTGGCGCCTGTGGCTCACTGAGTAGGGTGCCAGCCCCATATACCGAGGGTGGTGGGTTCAAACCCAGCCCCAGCCAAACTGCAACAAAAAATAGCCGGGTGTTGTGGCGGGCGCCTGTAGTCCCAACTACTCAGGAGGCTGAGGCTGAGGCAAGAGAACTGCCTAAGCCCAAGAGCTGGAGGTTGCTGTGAGCTGTGACGCCACAGCACTCTATCGAGGACGATAAAGTGAGACTCGGTGTCTAAAAATAAACTCCCATCTCCTTGACCTGTGGGGCCGTGCCTGAGGAGGTGGCCCTGGGAATGTAGCTTCTTGGAGTCCAGCCCCCATCCCAGCTGGGAGCACAGCTGCTGAGGGACTGAGGAAAGCAGAAAGGCAGACCACTTGAGGGGCAAGGTACTGTCCTGGGAGTGATGGGAACCCCTCACAGCAGCACCACTCTAGGCCCATGCCCTGTACAAAGTACGGTGCACAGGGGGCACTCGGTTAAAGCGCTCAGTGGGCACTGCCAGTCTCGGGCCCCACGCTAGCCTCTAGTACCCTAGACAAGTCCTTTCCTTGCACTGCCTTGTTTGTTTTTTTAAATGTCTCTCCTCCTTTTCCTTCATTTCTATATTTAATATAATGCCTGACATGGTGGCTCATACCTATAATCCTAGCACTCTGGAAGGCTGAAGTGGATGGACTGCCTGAGCTCAGGAGATAGAGACCAGCCTGAGCAAGAGTGAGACCTCATCTCTAAAAATAGCCAGGTGGAGTGGTGGGTGCCTATAATCCCAGCTACTTGGGAGGCTAAGACAGGAGAATCACTTGGGCCCAAAAGATGTATTTAATATATAGTACCAAACTCATTTTTTTTTTGAGGCAGAGTCTCATTTTGTCACCCTCAGTAGAGTGCTGTAGCATCACAGCTCACAGTAACCTCAAACTCTTGGGCTTAAGAGATTCTCTTGCCTCAGCCTCCCAAGTAGCTGGGAC
>NW_003852450.1:5067066-5093691 GCF_000181295.1 Otolemur garnettii | reverse complement strand
GGCTCTGTCTCAAAAAAAAAAAAAAAAAAATAAGGGACCTAGACTTAACATAGGAATGACAAATGTGGTTTCTTGGACCAATGTTAAGCTACTTAAAAACATCACCCAGAGAGTACTCCCAATTCCCATCAATTCTCTAGATGACTCTGATACGCAGCCAGGCTTGGAACCTGTGGACCAGATGGCTCTGATTCCTTCTAGCCCTGCCTGTCTAGTAGAGCTCCAGCTGCCAGCCAGGTACTGCCAGCCACATCTGGGCATGGCAACAGGGACCTTGGCTTCAGGGCTGCTACAGAAAGAAGTGGCTTATTGAAGACAGGACCAGGACTGGGCCACTTTCTTCAGGGTCCCTTCCTCCCTCTTTGCTTGTCTTTCCTAAGCTTCTCTTATATCCTTAGAGAAACACATTCAGTCTCCTGAGGCCCCACAAGTATAGCTGATAAAGAATCTCCTTGTGTAGGTATAGAAATTAAGGCCCAGAGAGAAGAAGAAATGTGCCCAAGGTCACTCTGCCAGTTAGAGGCATGATCAGGTTGGAACCCTCACCTCCCAATGCCTCGTACTGTGTCTTCCTCACTGCCGATAATTCAGGGGTCCCTCTCCTCAGCCCCTAGTCTCTCTCGCCTTCTTCCTTCCCCGATGCTAGGTTCTTCTACATCAGTGGTTCTCAACTGTATTAAAGGGCCATGGCATTAGGAAGGTTAAGAACCACTGTTGTACACCATTCTCAACTAGGGAGCAGGAAGTAGTCTGCCCCTTTAGAGAAATTCCAGTTGGACTTTGCTCTGTAGGTGAGAAGGACTTAAAATGCTTAAGAATTATCCCCTGTGGAAAGGCTAGCCAAGTACTCCAAGCCCAGCCAGTGCCAGCCTCTGTTCCATACCAAACTCTGCAACTCAGAGACTCTGCCCAGCTGGGGCCCATTATCCCTCGGGTTCCTAGGTGCAGCTGGTGCCTGCCCTAGGGAGTTGTATGCTCAGGTGCAATCAGTGCATCAGTGCTTGACGGACTGGTCAGCTTCAGCTGGGGTTCCAAAAGGGACACAATTGGTCTGATCGGGCTGGGGAGTGGCTAAGGCTGGGTGAGGTGCTCTGCGGTTGGCCTGGGCCTGGGCCTGCCTCACCTATCTTGAACCTCAGGACTTCACACTGTCAGTCTGGGCATGTTGCCCCAGCCCCCATGTATAGTTCTATCCATGAGTTGCCTCCTTCAGTCCCATCTAATTGTTTTTAATAAGTAAGCACTCAAGCTGGAAAAATTGCCCTGCTTCCTGTCCAGGAATAGTTCTACTGTACATCCCGTGCCATTATAGAATAACTGCCGTCCCTAGGAATCCCTGCCCTCATCCTTCCTCTTTCATTCCTGCCCCAGGAAAAGCTTCCCTGTATAATAACAGCAGCAAACACCAATATGATGCTTAGTTCATGCCACACATATATATCTCTGGTCAATACTATCCAGTAGGCACTACTGGCTGTATTTTCTAAAGGCACAGAGACAGCAAGTAACATACCCGAGGGTAACACAGCTAGTGAGCAGCAAAGCCAGGGTCCGAAGTTGGGGAGTCAAGTTACAAAGCACATACTTTTAAATAGTTCCACTTAGATTATTCTCATGAAGCTACCAGGCAAACAGTTACTCACGGCTTGATCTGCTCCTTATCTGCATGCAGGGCGCTCATGTACAATCGGGCAGGTTGTTCTGGGCATAAAGGAGCTTGGACAAGGAGGGGAGTGGAGACTGAAGTCATGCTGTACTGGCCAAGCTGATGGGGGCTGGGTCTACCTAGAGAGGGGGTCTTTTTTCTAATTCTGGGCCCAGCCAAGTATCCTCAGGAATCCCACAGAGGGCACATTTTCCTAATTTGTATCAAGCTGACTTAGGGGCTAGCAGAGTTCAGCTCTGTGTTTGTGGGTCCAGCCTCCCCTGTGAGACTTGGAGCTCTCCTAAAGCAGGCTATGCCTTAACCCTTCCTGAGTTGTGATATTTCAGAGGAAACAGACTGTCCAACCTCCACCCTCAAGCACAGAACCACCTTTGGTCCTTCCCACCCAGAGCTGGCTCCCAATGTAAAAAGGATGCTTTTTACATAGGCCAAATACAGTCATGCATCACTTGATGACAAGGATAATTCTGAGAAATGTGTCACCAGGAAATTTCACTGTGGTGTGAGCATCACAGTGTGTGCTCACTTAGGCAGACCTGGATGGTGCAGCCTACTGCTCTAGGCCTACAAAGCTGTGCAGCAGCTACTATACTGAATGCTGTAGGTGACTGGAACACAGTGTTAAGCATTTATGCACCTAAGCATATCTAAATGTAGAAAAGGTACAGTAAGAATATGGGAGTATATTCCCAGGGACCACCAATCATATGTATGTGTGTATGTGAGATCTGTCTTTGACTGAAAGGTTGCTACACAGCGCATGACTGTAGTAATGCCTTTCTCACCTGCAAACTCATTGAAATGGTTGCCAATGTCATAAGCTTGGTAGTTGTAGCCGGCGTATTCATAGTCAATGAACCGTACATGACCTGTGAGGTAGAGGAGAGGCAATGAGGGTTGGCCCAGGAGCTCTGGAAATAGTGCTTGGTCAAGTTTCTACAGACCTCTCAATGCCCCATGGACTATTGCTGGGCCTCTCCAGCCTAACCCAAATGCTGCAACAGTCTCCTAAGCTACCTCCTTCTATCCGCCATCTGTCCCTCTCCCACACTGGACCTTCAGGCTCTCCCCATCCAAACACATCTGTCCTCAGCACGGCGAAGGATCAGAAAGAAAGCCAAGTGCTCCCTAGGGTGATGTTCTCACAAGGAACACAAGGCGTCTCTCTCTAAAGGTTTGGGGAGCCATGCTGTCTTCAGAAGCCCAAAGAGTTGTCAGGAGGAATGGCTTGAGTGCTCTAATGCTGAGAGCTGGCCATAGACCATTATTTTAGTTCTTTCTTGGCAAAAATTTTTCTAAATGGGAGTCTGTTTCCTTATCCCCCTTTTCTCCAGCAAATTCACTTAAGATCTAAACCAGGAGTCCTCAAACTACGGTCCGCAGGCCACATATAGCCTGCCTAGGACATTTATCTGGCCCACCGGGTGCTTTTGCCACTGCTGCCTGTCCTGCTTAGCAGCCAACTCGTCCTGGGGCCCGCAGTCTGGTCCTCCAACGGTCTGAGGGGTAGTGCACTGGCCTCCTGTTTAAAAAGTCTGAGGACCCCTGATCTAAACCCAGGTCTCCTTGTTTTTGCCCAGGTGCCAACCCAAGGAGAAGGCCCTTGCCACCAGCTGACCAACCGCCCAAACCCTGCTGCCGCGTGGCTGGGGCCAGACCCGCTGTACCTTTGGTGCTGTCATAGATGATATTCTTGCAGAGTAGGTCGTTGTGACAAAACACCACAGGAGAGTCCAGCTGGGACAGATGCTCCTTCAGCCAGGCCAGCTCCCATTCCAACACCTCCACCTTAGGGACATCTGCAGAAAGGCTAGGCAGTGACAAGAAAGGTGGCTGGTGGAGGGAGGGCTGAGGGTAGATGGGCAAGGGCTTGTCCTCAAGAACCCTGAGTTTGAGTCTAACCACGCCCTCCCTCTTACTGTGGAGGAAGCTTGGACAGATGGCCAACCTTTTAGACCTTTTTTCATCCTCTGTAAAATGAGTGTAAGTAAGATTTCCTGGTCTTTCTGACTCCTGTGGTTATGCTAAGAAGCTGATTAAAACATGAGCATAAAAGCATTTGGCAGAGCATAAAAGTCATTGACCGACAGCATCCCTGCTGCTTTGTGAAAGGGATAAGAAGAAGGAAGGAAGGAGACAGGGAAAGGGCAGGGAGGCGAGAACAAGTGTCCACTCAGAGAGCCCAGACAGAGAGAAAAAAGGCGACAGGAGAGGAGGGGTGAGATGCGAACCAGACCTGATCTCAGGACATTAGGGAAACCCCTAGGAGAAGGCGTGGTGGAGACTCCCTTACGTTCCTTCCGTGGGGTAACAGTGCCCTGGAAGGCAGCTGGAACAAGGGAGCTCTCTTAGGGAGGCAGAGGTATGCCCCAGTAGGTCTCCCTCACAGCCGGGAGGCTGACAGTGTCACAGGTGGAAGGGACCAGAGAGGTTTGGTCTTACCTCTGATCTCACAAACAGACTACTTGGGCCCATTTAAGAAAGTGAACAAAGTGCTTCTGGCACTCACTCCCACAATGTCCTGGGAACACTGAGGCCTTTTCCTATGTGAGCCCATGCTCTGTTGCTACCCCAATGGCCCATCTTCTCTACCCCGAATCACGAGTATGTGTTCCCTTACCTCAGTCCCCACCACACCATGCACGGGCAACTTAAGGGCAAGAACAGAGAAGCGTCAAACTCACCCTTCCTTCTGCCCTACCCCATGCACACAGCAGCCAATTTTGCTGAAAGAAATAAGTGTTGAGTAATGAATAAATCGGTCAATTAATGACGTTATCAGAGGCCATGTGGAGGTCTGATGAGGCAACACTGAGCTCAGATGCTCTGAACTTTGGTCCCCAGGATGCAGACAGGTCTGTGTACACTGAAAAGACCAAACAGTTCACAGAATCCTTAAAAACCCCAAACCAGCAGTGGGTAGAGGGGAGGAGGCTGGAGTTTTATCTCCATCCATGTGTCTCCTGTTTATATTTCTATGTCCAGGGCGGCAGCAAGAGCATGTGAAGGAAGATGAGAATGAGATATGCCAGTCACCCCTCACCCAGCCTAGAGGCCAGAACTCAGGGGAGTGACTCGGGCACCCACACATCCACTAGGGAAAGGGAAGAGAAGGCAGGCCCCATTCTAGGCTTTGAGACGGTCAAAGCAAAAGAGGATCTTAGGTCATCTTCAGTTGCCACTATGAAGAAACTGAGACTCGAGGAAGACGAGAGGCTTCTTTCCAGCCTTCAGGTATCTCTGGCACAGCTCTCCCTCCTCACATCAGGACAGCAGTCCTCAGCCTGTCCAAGGATCCAAACTCAAGTTGAGTCTCCCAACCGTGAAGGCACTGCCCTATCCCTGAAGGCCCGGGTGTGCCTTGGAGGCTCTGCAAAGGCCTCTCTGAGTCTAGGGTGTCACTGGGAGGGGTGACATTGGCAAGGTGTCCCCTCATCTTTCCTGGAGTTTATCTGTGTTGGCAGATCTGCATAAACTGTGTTTTAATCCTGGCTCTTCTTAAAAAGCTACCTTTCCTTTTAGATTTGTTTTTTTTTTTGGACGGAGACCACCAAAAGATAAGGATTACGAGGCTTCCTTCAGTTTGCCCAGGTCCCAGCCTGAAAAACATTTTTGACATCTAAGATGCCTGCAGCTCAGTCCCTGACCTCCTCCTGACCCCCACCCCAGCCCACTCCAAGGCCACGCAGATGGTTACTGTGGGAACAATCCAGGCCTTCTATCTCCCTGGAGGCCTCCCTCAGCAGCGCTGCGCCCCTCCCCTGAACACTTGAAACACTGCCAGCTCCACTACCTGCTGCTGCTAGACTCTGTCAAGGCTGTGGGACTGGGAGAAGTAACCACCACACCATCCCACAAACACCACCCAGGAAGAGCGGTTCCTCTGCCCTCGGTGATAGCAGGAGGGGGATAAAGGCACCGCGGCTTCCTCAGGAAGCCTGGAGGTTCCCCCAGATAAAGGCGCTGCTGCCTGGCAAGTCTCAGCTCTGCTCTCAGAAGGTGGGCAGGACACAAGCATCCTCTCCCCAGGGGGCCTGCTACACCTTTGCTTTCCCACCCACCTCATCAATACCTCTTCCTTTTTTTTTTTTTTTTTTTTGAGACAGTCTCACTTTGTCACCCTCTGTAGAGTGCTCTGGGATCATATATCACAGCAAACTAACTCATGGGATCAAGTGATTCTCTTGCCTCAGCCTCCTATGTAGCTGGGACTATAGGTGCCTGCCACAACACCTGGCTAATTTTAGAGATGGGGTCTTGCTCTGGCTTAGGCTGGTCTCGAACTCCTGAGCTCAAGCAATCCACCCATCTCAGCCTCCCAGAGTGCTAGGATTACAGGCATGAGCCACTACGCCTGGTCTCAATATCTCTGCTTGACGCCCAGAACCAGTTATCAGCATCACATCCTCCCAGCCACCCTGGATACACTGCCACGTCCAGCCAAACACCGAGGTTACCAAATCTACGTCTACAAGTCTCTGACACTTCCTTCTATTCTCATCTCCTGCCACCCACCCCCAAAGTGCTCCAGGGCTATGTTCCTCAAAATATGGTTCCTCGATCACCTGTCTCAGAATCACCAGGGGAATCTATCACAGTGCAGTTCCTGGAGTCTAATGAAAGACCTCTCAATCACTAAGGTTGGAGGGAATTGTATGCTTAAAGTTTGGGAAAAAACTTTAGGACTAAGCCCCAAGTCTGTTTCTTACCAGGTAGAGAGCTTTCTACCTAAGCCCCAGTCCTGCTCAGGTTGCTGACCTGCATCTCTGGCTCAAACACCTTCACATCTTCCTGCTGCCCGCTGACTTAAATCTTGGCCCCTTGGCCTGGCATCACCTCATCACCTAGCCTCAGCCCTGCAGCCCCACTCTTGCTTGCACAAGTCCTCTAAGGTCCTCCCAATGATCCATTCCAGCCACCCTCATCCACTCATCATCCGTGAGCAAACCCTGCTCAAGGCATCCTCTCTAACCGGAGCAGCCTCCCTTCTCATCTCTGCCAGGCCACCTCTGCACGGAGGCTTTCACCGTTCTCCCACCCCCAGCATACATTACACACCCTGCCTTTCTTTGAAGCTATGCGTGAGCATGTTCTATTTATCCAAATGGCTCCTAAGCTCCTCGAGGGCCGGGCCAATGTCACACTCATGCTTTTTTATTGTTTTAATTCCCAGTCAATCAATGTCTGCGAAATGAAAGACTGAATAAATCAGGGTTATTAGGCAATGACTGGAGCTCAAGGTGCTTTATCTCATTTAAATGACTGCTCACCATTGTCCTGCTTTGGGGCAGGTTAGACAGTTTGGGTGAGGGATCATTCCCAAAAGAGGTGCAGAGAAGTTAAGCAACTTGATTTCCCAAGGTCAGAGGTATGACAAGGCAAAGAGAATTGGCCATCTCTCCTCTCATGACCACTCCCCTCTCAACAAGTTTATCTCACAAGGTCACACAGTGACAGCACAGTCAAAGGAAGCTGCAAAGGCAAGGATCATGTCTGAATACCAGTAGGCCTAGATTCTAGTCCCTGAGCTGCTACTAATCAGCAATGACCTTGGGTAAATCTCATCCCCTCTCTGGGCCTCAGTTATTCCATCTGTCAAAGGAAAGCAGTAAGCTGAAAGACTGGAGGGACCTGTTATCCCTAGCTCTGAGGGAGAAAGCAGTCCTTGCTCCATATAGACTGTTTGACACAAAAGGTCTGAACATGGTCAAAGAGAGAGCAAGGCTTAAGCCACTCCAGACAAACTGTCCCAAAACAGTGCTTGATAATCATTACATGGGAGCAGCCAGATAAAGTCATGCACATATGTGATGGAGACACACTCACAATCAGCAGTTAGTTAATCATTATCTTGTCATCTTACAGGAGGGAAGGAGATACCCTTCCCCCAAACCTCTTCTGCACCCTGCTCCCATGAACATTTGGAAGAAAGGTGATGTTCAACTCCAGCAGGGAGCAAGGAGCAGATCAGATTCTCATTATTGCCTTGAGGTTGTTTGGGGAGTGGGGAGAGGATAGTAGGAGAGATACCATCGTTTTCTCAATGCCTCCATCCTTTTCTTAGTACTCAAAGGCGTGCTGGGGAGTTAAGTATCTGAAGGCTATCAGGACTCTCAAGTTGATGGTTAGAGTGCTTAAGAAAAAGTTCAGGGAAGCCTGTCTATCTGGGCAAGGGCAATGTTGGGATGGGTAGGGTACCTCTTTCCTTGGAAAGAACAGTGAAGGAAACAGCAAGCTGTTAGTAAGAACAAGGTTGGGGGCAGGGTCCCCAAAGGCATATGAGGACAGAAGGAGTCTAGCTAAGGCCCAAGGGCTTGTTGGTCCATGAGTTGAGTTACTGACTCTGAGCCCTGCTTATCTGTTCAGAAGGCAGCTCAGGTGGAAAGAGCCCTGAGCTGGGAAGCAGAAGCCCTGCCTCTCTCTAGCCTTGTGATATTGGGCAAAGCTCAGCCTCTGAGCCTGAGTATCCTGTAAGTAAAATGGGAAAATGTTACTCTGACCTCAGTCCCTGCCAGTCAGGAGACTCAAGGAAGAATAAGTGCATTGGTATAAAACTGCTGATTAAGTTCTTGAGATTTAGCCCATTAGTCCAACACCTAGGACTGTAGGGGCTGTAGGAGAGACTGCACAGCCCCTCCCCGGGGACCTGGGCCCTCACACATCCTGTCAGGGTGGGCTGGAGCCACAGAACGGGCAGGGGAGATACTGAGGCAGTACACACAGTGGTAGCCTTGCGCCTTCCCAGATCTTTGTACCTGGGGTTGATCTCGTTCTTCACAAGCGTGAAATAATTGTGCATCTTGTGCCAGAGGGTGGGCTTGGGCAGGCTGCCGTTGGCGTGGATACTATGAATCTTTGCCATTTCTAAGGCGATTAACCTACAGCAGAGAACAGGAAGAGTGGAAAGTATCAGTGCGGGGCATGCCCTCCCCACTCAGCCCCTCATGACCAGAAAAGGGCCCTACAGGCAGGGTCCATCAGGGCACTAGCCAGAGGACCAAAGGTAGGATTATTACAAGTCTCTTAGGAGCCACGTTCTGTAGGAGGAAGGTCTCAGGAGAAGGTGTGAGCATGAAATAAGACCTTTAGCCTAGCGGTTCCCTTTCCAGTACCAGGCTGGGGCTGCTTCAAGGAATGGAAGGGCAAAGCAGTGGGCTTTGGCCACTGGTCAAGAGCCTTGTACCCACGCCAGTACACCCACAGCAACTCCTGACAGCAGAGGGGCATCTGGGGATGGGGGTGGGCCCTCCTCCTCCCACTCTCTCCCCTGGACTCTGACCCATCCTCTCAGGGAGGTAAACACAGGTCACTTCCCACTAAGAACTCAGGGGGTGGTGATGCCGGGCAGGGAAGAAATGCCTGCCTCTTATCAGCCTGGCCAAGGTGGGAAGGGAAACGGGCTGGCCCAGGGCAGCCCCCTCCTCTGCTACAGGGAGTTGATGCTGGTGGCTAGGTGCCAAGGACGCAAAACAAACCAGTGTTCTATTTTCAAGTTCTCCCGTGGACATTATCCAAGGTCCCAGGAGAGAAGGAGTGGGCGGGCAGTAGGGAAGGTTGCTGGGAGAGGGTGGGGGTAAACGGAGGACTGACTGGTCAAAGAGGGAGGGCCTTGATAAGGAACCATCGCCTGAGGCCCATGTCCCAGCTAGGCTCTCCCAGTCCTCTGCCACCCCCTCTTCTACAGTCCCACCCCCAAGTGTCTGCCAAACCTCCAACATTCAAGTTTCCTTTGCCTCTGCCTGTTGCTCGGTAAATAATCACTGAGAAAGACAACAAAGGCATAGGCTATTGGAAACCTTGTTACCGGCTGTTCCAGGGACACCCTTTCCCCCTGCTAGGCACTGGGAAGGGGCAGGCCATACCCTATTGGGATAAGAAGGCAGTTTCTGGGCTCTTCCAGAAGCTTCCAAGGCTCCCACTTCCTAAAGGTGGAGGGGGCAGGAGGTGTAGCAGCAACCACTTGGGTGAGAGAGGGAGGCTGTGCTATCAGAGGCCAGAGGCCCTGAGGGGCCAGCCAGGATTAGGGCAAGGCAGGGAAACAGACCTGAGACCCAGGCCTTCCCTTCCTAAAGGAAGATTCAGAACAGAGCATGAACAGAGTGTTTCCTTGAATATCAATAGGGCTGTTGTCTGGAATCGCAATGAAAGTAACCTCAACACTCAGCATTTTTATGCTGCAAAGCCTCAGCAGGCAGAGGTGGGGGGGGTGGGGTTCAGAGGAACATGGGGAGGGAGGACTCTGAACCCTTCCCCTCAGACATCCACCTTCACCCAAGATGGTCTATCCTGGGAAAATCATCAAAGAAGGGCATACCTCCTACACCTATCCTGATTTCTGGCTCTCCCCCAAATGCCAAGTTGTCCTTCTTATGGAACCTAAATCCATCTCTAATCTTCCTGACAATGGTAATTGTTTGCATGAGAGGATGAGTGACAGCATCAGAATCATAGAGGTGGAGGGAGCTCAGGAGTGGTGAGGACCTGCCAATATTGGAGCTTATTTGTACGAGGTTGAGGAATAGCTGGGAGAAGCCTGGCCAGGGTCCCCCACACTATGCTCTGACCTCACATCTCCAGACTGGGCCTACTCCCTTGAGCCACAGGAGCTGCCCCAGACTGGGCCTACTCAGCTGGAGCCCAAGAAGACCCCTACACAGGCTGGTTTGTCTCTCACTTTCCCCTGAGACACACACACACAAAGTTACAATATACAACTCAAATATCCTAAGGTCCTGACCAGCCCCAGAGGCAGCACTCAGGAGTATGGGAATGGAGGGTCTCTCACATTTCCTCCTTTTAAGTCCCTGGGATGTAGGAGGTTCTGAAGTGGAGCCACTTGGGGCTAAGTGGGTGGCGAGTGAAGGAGAGAAGCAGCTTCTTGGTCTACCCCAGGTGGGTTTCATAGTTTCAGTACAGGAAGTCTCCTTTCCCTTGGATTGGACAGGGCAGATGCCAAAGGTCCTAGGCAGACACCTGTGATGCTATCCCCAGTGTCAGGAGCAAGCCTCAGCCTGCCTGGGGCCTCATTCTAGTCTAAGTATCCCCACGTGGGTCATTGGAGGGAAGGAGGATACTGCCTGCCAACCCTGTCCTGACCTAGTCCAGGGGAGAGAGTGTATACACCAGTGACCTTTCTTTGGTTCTCCCCTTCCAGGCTTCTCAATGGCATCCACAGGGCTTGAAGGAAAAGTCCAGTTTCTGGGCCCTATACATCCAAGCATCCACTGGGAAGGGCTCCCTACAAGTCATGAGTTATCGTGAGTCGCTGGAAGGAGGCCTTGGCAGCTCCTCAAACTGGGTTCCCTCCTTGTTAAGGAGCCCAGAAGGAAATCAGACTGGCAGGAAAGATTGCATCCCTCTGGACAGTAAAACCACCCTCAACTTGGATAGGGCCAATTTTCCTTGCACACCTGAGCTCTTGGCAGTAAATGAGGAGAGGGAGGAAACTCTAAATGCCCAGGGGATTTGGCCAAGACATTGTTTCCAAGTCTCTGAGATGCTTCCAGGTCAGACTTGGGGTGGAAAGAAGTTTGAGACATGGGGCTAGAAAGCATCCTGCTTTTAGGGAATCAGTTCCTTTGGTCCCATGTTCATCAATCCTCACCAACAACTCATCCTTCTAACAAGCCCACTGAAAATCCATAGAAAGTAATAGCCTCTCTCTGCAGAGCAATACACGCCCATTTTTCATGCAGTCTCAGAGAACTCACAGATCTTACGACTATTCTCCCAAAACCCCACTCTACACCAAAGAAGCTGACCAAAGATTTAAATGCCAAAGACAGAAGAAGAGTAGAAATGAAGGCTTTGGCACTCTCCTCACCTGAAGAGCCGGGGCTCACGAATATGCTCGGGTCCCAGGGCCACACCCTGCAGGTACTCGTAGCACAGCCCGTTCTGGAAGGTGCAGTAGAGTTTAGGGGCACAGCCATGTGCTCGCAGCAGCTGGAAGTTCCTGACCTCATTCTCTCGGTCCACCAACAGCTCTGTCCGCTCCCCATACACACGGACCAGCACGCAGTCCCGCATGTCCTCTTCCACGTAGCAGGCCACCAGCTTGTTGGTGATGCCATCAGTGAAGCGCTAGCATTGGGAGAGGGCAGTGCACAGGTGGGTGGAGCAGAATCTCTCTGGTCTCTCCCCAGGGATCCCAACAGGTGCTCATTTGAATGCTGAGCACACCCACACTGAACCCCTAGTCCTTTAGCCCTGTCACTCATCCTCTACCCTATCACCAACCTTGGGGGTCTCCAGCCTATAAAGAAAAAATGGTAGCTTGAACTGCTCCCATCACACTCGCTTCTCCTGGGTCGGCCTCTAGTGGATGGGATTTGGCAGTGGAAGAATTTCCACACTACTTGGTGGGTTGGAACCCCCTCCATTCTCTGCTCCTCCATCCCAGCCCTGAAAGACACCCCATGGGCCAGAATGTGGCAGAGGAGGACCAGGAGTTGCTCAGAACAGTACATCCTGACCAGCTGTCTCTCACCTCCTGCTGGGCAGAGGGCTCTGTTGTACCTCTTGCCCCACCCAGTGGCAGTGGTACAAGGAAGGTTCTGCGGTTGGCACCCATCCCAGGCCTGTAGTGGTCAGAGGTCCTTAGGGTCTGAGTTCCATACCAGAAAAGACAGCACAAGCTCTCTGGGCAGGGTGATAAGGAGAAAGGAACTATGGAATTTATGGGGTAGAAAGTGAAAAAGCTGGCAGGGGCCTTAGATGACATCAGAACCAATCCTAGGTGGGAAAACTGAGGCCCAGAGATGGGAGGGACTGGCAGATGGCATTAGGTGTTGGAATTGATCTCATGTCTGTCTGATGCCTTGACCATCTTAAATCAAAATGGGTCTTTAATTTTGAAAATGCCACCCGCTCCCCCAGGAAGGGTCTGTCAGCCTCCTCATTTGATCTGGAACCTCCCCAGAACTTAGCCTTTCCTCACCCAGAAGGCCCATCAGCACAGAACCCCTGCCACTCTAGCACCTGCTGCAAGCACCCTACTCTGCACCTTCCTCCACAGCAGCCCACAGAGGGGAAGGGCACGGGTGAGCAGGTGAAGGCATTTTTCAGACTGCAGGTCAGCTAGGGAGTCAGAGCTGTATCCTGGAGAATGTATCCAGTTGGGTGTAGGGGGGCTGAGCCCAAGCCTGCAGCAATAGTGAGGGGCTGATGCTAGTCACAATTTCACAGGGTGGCTCCTGAGACCCGCAGCAGGGGCAGCTCGGAGCCTGGATGCTTTGCTCCCACCATGAGGTGGAAAACGGGCAGTAATGTGTGCGGGGAGGGGTTCCCTGAAAAGTTCCTGCCTCCTTAGGTTTCAGAGCTGGCTGGGTACGCGCTTCTGGGCAGCGAGGGGCACCAGCACGCAGCGACAGGGGGTGGGGCCCGCACGGGCAGCATGCAGGCAGTGGGCAGGTGGACCTCGGCGTGCCCAGCAGCCCCCAAAGGAGGGGTGTGTGTGGAGGGCCGCGGAAAGTGTAAGCCTAGCTTTGTTAGGCATGAAAATAAATGGAGAAATAAAAAGGCACACAAACCACGTTCCAAACCTCGCCTGCCCGGCAGCCGCGCACCCCTGGGACCGACACCCGGAAGGATGCACGAACAGGCGTCCACGCATCCCGGCTGCAGCCCCGGCAGGGCCCCAGCGCCCGCCCCGCTACCTTGGTCCGAACTTGCTCTGGCTTCCAGTGCGGCCGCAGCTCCTGAATGAGGCGCAGCGCGCCAGGGAGGATGTCGTCCTGGTCCACCGATATACCGAAGTACGGGACGCCGGCGGCCCTCAGGGGGCCGGGCGGCTCCCGGTAGCTCGTGCTGGCCGCCGCCTTCTCCTCCATGCCCCATGAGCACTGCGGGCAAGGCGTGTGTCTCCTCAGGTAAAAGGACGAGCACGGCAGAGGAGCCGAAGGGGGCACAGCCATTCCCAGCAGCCCCACCCCCTCGGAGCCGCCGCGCTAGCGCTAGCGCAGGCAGGGGGGCCCCGCGAGGGAGTGGGAGTGGTAGAGGAGGGGCCAGGGGAAGTCCATGACTCAGAAGCGAGCTGCCCGCTTCGATCGCCGGCTCTCGGCCTGGAGCCCGAAGCCGACCCGGGAACGCCGGAGCCCGCCGCGATTGTGACATCACGGGCGGCGGGCCACGGGAACGCCCCCGCCCCGCCCCCGCCCCGGCCCGCGGGCCGCGGGGGAGCCCAGCCCGCCATCGCCCACAGCTGCGGCTGCGGCTACCTGGAGCGTTGAGCCGGGGGCGCCGAGCGCCCCGGGCCGGTGACGCCGGGGGCGGGGCCTCAGCAGGTCCCACCCCTACCCGGGTCCCAGCCGGGCAGCCTGGGGCTTGTTTCCTGGCTTCCGAAGCGTCAGGTCTCTGTGGCTCTCTCCTGGTAGCCTGGAACTGGGGCGGGCTCTTTCTGTGCTCCCGCCTCATCCTGGATTATAGAGATCTGGCTGTTCCCAAGACGTCGGCTTGGGTTCTCCTTCATGTACTCCTGCTCCCCGCCCCCAAGTCTCTGGACCCCTGGAAATGGCTCTGCAGGACCGGTCCCTGCTGTGTCTCACAGGTTCTTCCTTGCAGGGAGCCCCCCATGCACCCACCATACACACAGTGGATGGAAAGGGGACCTTGGGCGATGATGTCGACAGTCTGGGAGTGTGCCAGTCCAGCAGACTGGACAGTCCTCTGACAGGTCACTGAACATTCCAGGGCAGTGGGGTGTGTTTAGACACATTCTAGACCAGGACTTTGAACAAGACTGAGTTTTGGTCACTAAATAATCCTTAGAGCCTTAATCTCATCCTAGAGTCTGCAGGAGTGTGAAGTGGGCAGACCCTGAGCTGACTCTAGGGAGGACAGCTAAGGGCCTGGCCCAGCAGTAGTGCCAAAGGGGGATGTAGTGATGACTGGGAAGCAGGAAGGAAGAGGAAGGGGTGGCAGGGTGTCTGGGGCGGATTTGCTACGGAAGGAGATATGAGAAGAGGCCAGGCCACCTTTGGTCATTATCTGTCACCTCCTGAGCAGGACTCTGTGGGCTGCCAGCTCTCTTTACCACTGTTCTGTTCTGCCTCAGGGACTTTGCTGGTCAGCTATCTCTCAACTGCCCCACCTACACAGAAGGGGCTTTTTCATTTTCCTTGAGTCAGACCCCTTTGGTCTATTTGGGAACGTCGCACACAACTACCAGGCCCCTGTGATTATTGCTGCCCAGAATCCAGCTCTGCCTAGCGGAACTTCTGCAATGATGGAAGTAGTCTATTATCTGCACTATTCAATGGAGTGGCCACTAGTCACATGTAGCTAACCAGCACTCAAAATGTGGCTAGTGTGATATTTTATTTAATTTTGATTAGCTTAAATTTAAAGGTTAAACAGCCACCTGTGGCCACCATATTGGACAGTGTAGGAGATGATAAGGGAGCTCTTTCTTAAGGTCATGAAGCCCAAGATGTTGGAGAGGAAATTACTCTAAGCCTTCCTTTTGCAGTGAGGAAATAAAGGTACACAGGACAAGGGAACACGGAGAATTGATGGGAGACCAGGGTCCTGAAGCCCAGGCTCATGGTCTTGGTTCTGCAGATGGCTCCTGTCTGTGGAAGGAGCCCTGGGGTCCCATGGGACCTGTGGAGGCTACAATTCTAGAGGTACTAAGGACCACTGGTTGGGCCACTCAGTGCCTCCTGCTTTTTGGTCAAAAGCAGCTATGAAGAGGGACACTTCAGTGGCTTCAGGTATTTGCTGGTTTCTCCTTCCTTAAGCTACACACGTCATGAAGACAACCCAAGGGATAAGAGTCAAGAAGAGACTTCAGCCTGAGGGGTCCCAAGTCCACGAGCTGCAGGGGAGCACAGTGTGTGCATCCGTGTACTTGCACCTATAGTCCCATACCTGGGGTCTTACACATACTGTGTGAAGCTCTGTACTGTGACAGCACCGACTGCATATAAGGAGGGGGAAAGCCCTGAGTCCTGAAGGACCTGAGTCCAAAGAGCTGGATTCTTACTTTGATTCTTCACTACCTTCCAGTATTCTTCACTACATCATTCTTCACCAAGTAATCTTGGGCAAATGCCTTCCAGTCTCTGGGCCTCAGTTTCCCCACAGTAAGATGGAAGTATTGCCTGGATCTCAGGTGTTCTACTTTTAGGTGATGTGCCTTAGACTGCCTATGTAAATAGCCACATGCAGCAGAGGTGGGGCATGTGTGTGGATGGGAGGCAGAACCAAGGGGAGTTTCACAGGGCTCGGAAGGCAGGGTTCACTAGGCTCAGCAGCGCAGAGCCTAAGCTCAGCTGATTCCACAAGCAG
Source organism: Otolemur garnettii (assembly GCF_000181295.1). NCBI lineage: Eukaryota > Metazoa > Chordata > Mammalia > Primates > Galagidae > Otolemur > Otolemur garnettii. The sequence continues at coordinate 5,077,736 of NW_003852450.1, read as the reverse complement.
GAGCACCTTTCTGACCCACAGCCCTCTGCCATAGCATTAGCCTTGGTCCCTGGGGGGCTGGAGGGGCAATGGGGCTGGCTCTCTGCAAACCTTCCACCCTCAGTTGTATAGACAGCTTCCACGTGTTGACAGGGCAGGAACCTGTGCGTGCGGCAAATGTGTAGTTGTCAATCTGTGTCACATTCCTATCTACACATGACCACACAGCTGCCTCTCCCTCTGTTCCCAACACCAGTGAACCCAGACACAACAGATTGTGAACATGAAGTCTTTATTCTGATTGTCCTCAAAGCAGGGAAGGACTGATGCAGATGGCAGGGTAAGCATCCAGCAGGAGCTTCACGCCCAGTGTCCCCATGTGAGGGCACCAGCTCAGGCAGAGGGGGTTCCAGAGAGCACTGCAGCTGTGGACCAGGGCTGGGGGCAGGGCCCTCCTGGGCAGCAGAAGATCTCAGCGGGCCAAGGCGAAACCAATGCGATTGTTATGCCGATCGAACTCTGTATAGAACTTACGCATGAAGCTGGCGCCCAGGACCCAGAGGGGCCCCGTGGGTGGTGAGACATCCAGGCCGTGGAAGGCCAGTGTGCACAGATCATTACTACTGTAGGGGTCCTGGTAGGAAGGGAGATGGTTTTCCCATGCCCAGCACATGACTATTCTCCCTTCACCTTGCCTGACCTGGGCAGCTATCTTCAGCAACATTGCCCGCCCTCCATCTCTCCCTTATCCATGCTGGGCCTCCAACACACCCTGGCTACTTTAGCCCATCATGAATCCCACGGATTCTGGGTGCAGACACTGAGCTAGCCACCAGACAGACAATGCACTGGGCACAGTGCTACCTTCAAGAGCCTACAGTCTAGCTTAGCTTCTGATCCTAGACAAGTTATTTAACTTCTCTGAGCCTATTGATTATGAAAAGAGGATAAGAATATAGAAGCGTAGGATCACTGGGAGCATTTGATGTGGAAACAGACATAAGGGACCAGCACAGAGATCACAGACATGGCTGCACGTTGGAGTCGCCTGGAGAAATGGATGCGTAGATGCCATTCCTAGAAGTTCTGATTTAAGAGGTATGGCATGTGGCCTGGGTGCTGGGATTTTTATAAGTTCTCCAGGTGACACAGCCAAATTGAGCATCACTGGCTTAATTGGTAATCTGTGCATTATATCTTGTCCCCGTTCAAGCACCCCTGCCACCATGGGGCCAACTCCAGCCTCACCTGTAATACGTAGTCCACACTGGTGAGTGTGTAGGCTCTGCCTCCCAGGTGGAAGGAGATGTCAGGGAGTGCGGGTACTTGGTTACAGTTCACGACATACTGGGGTGGGGGATAAAGGGAAGCTTTTGGAGTGTGGAATACCTCTCCACAGACAAAGAGCTCTGTGCTATGGCCAGCAGCCAGAGAGGGCTGGGTACAAGGTCCTCCCTCTGTCAGGGACCAGCCATAGGTGAAGACTGTGAGGGGCAGCAGGGGAAGGCCTGAAATGGCCTTGCTGGGAACTTGATGCTGTCTGGGGGAACCAGTGGTGCTACCCCCATTCCCAGCCTCCCCCCTTGGCTTCTTACTTCATTCATGCTCAGTTCCTGGGCCCCCAGGGCCTTCATAAGCAGCCTCAGGGAGCTGGTGGGTCCCGAGATGTAGGATGCACCCGTGTCCACCACCGCCATACAGCCATCCTCGCAGAGCAAGGTGGTTGACCTCACAGACACCCTGGGAGAGGTCAAAGTCAGACAGACAGATGGAGGCTGATGGGGCATCTCCTGGCTGCAAGCCTTTCGTGAGTTGGGGAGGTGGTTAGAGGCCATGTGGGGCAGCCAGTGATGCATTGAAGGAGGGGTGAGGTGGTGCGTAGAGAAGGAAGGTGCTGTCCTTTCCTTCAGCCTGTGGCTTAGAGACCCTCTGCCACCCTTCCACCGGCCCCCTCCCCCTCTGTTCTTCATATCTCGTGTTCCCCAGCCTGGACAGAGCAGGTGGAAGGCAAATGGTGGCCACGCCTTAAGAAGCAGCTGCATGTGGAGAGAGGGTGGGACCGTAACTCTGTTCCCACCCACCCACCCACCCCCAGTGGCAGCAGCATTTTGGGTGATTGGGGAGGGTTTGAGGATTCCTGACCCTTTCATTTTGATCTGCCAAGAGCCAGTCTTGCTGATGCTCACGTAGTGGAAATTCCCTTGGTAATACTGGGGGTCGCTGCCTCCAAGCACAATCTCTCCCCCTAGCAAGTGGGAATTCCTAAAGGAAAGATCAGGAATTTGGAGACCCACAACCTCCAAGACACAGCAACTCAAGCAACAAGGAAAATCTGGGCAAGGGTGCAGGGTGGGGCAGAGGAAGGTGGGACAGTGGCCAGGTTTGGAGCTGCAATGCATTGTGAAGCACACAGAGCACAGCACTTCTCTGCCTTTCTCCCCCAGAGAAATCCCAACCAGAGGTGTTCCCAGGATAGTACAGCTGTGCACAAAAAGGTATCCCCAGAGAGGCCACAGAAAAGGAGCAAGATCAAGGGCAGTGCGTAGATTGCAAACAAGATGCAAAGTGGTGCCCGTCACTGGGGTTTGGGCTGCTGCTGGTTGAGCAGGTGCATTGAAGGAGTCCTGGGGGGGCTATTGGGTGGTGGGGGGACAGGCACTAAGAGAGTAGGAAGGAGGGGCAGAGAAGAGAACTTTAGCGGCTAATGGAGCCTTGGCCTGCTGACACGAGTTTGGGGTGGGTGGCATGTATGATTCTGGGTCAGGTGTGGGGGGAGTACTAGAGGGTCAGGGTCATATGAAGGGTTTTCTCTCCTTACATGGAAATTCTACAGAGAAAGCAAAACAGTGAAAGGAAGCCTTCACTTCACTGGAGGCTCCCAGGGTGGGAGATACGCACTCTTTTTACCCTTCAGGCAGTGAAGTCACCAAGAGGTGACATCACTTGCCTGAAGTCACCCAGGCCATGTAGAGCCTGGCTGGGTGCCCTGCCTTCCTCTCCTCCACTCTGCATGGTGCCTCTTAGCTCAGGGGCTACCAAAGGGCTGGCTTCCCGAGTGTGCATGTGTCTATGATGTGGTTTCCCAGAATTCATAGTAGAGGCCTGGGTACATGCACGCGTGCCTGCGGGCATGTAGGTGTGCACTTGTTATTGTGTGCAACTGTAAGTACTTGTGTTTTCGCAATTCAGAATGTATGTGCATGTGCTAGCTCAAGTTCTCTTTCAGCCCCTGTCCCATTAGTCAGGATCTCTATGAATGTTCTTTCCTTCCCATCCCAAGATGAAGGAAGAGATAGGCCCTCCAACAAAGCCTGCCTTCTTCCTGTTTGCTGGAGCCTCAGCCCTTCCACAGCCTCAGCCTCCTGTGCCCTCATTTAGCTCCTCTTCTTTCCATATTTCTAATCTCTTGCTTTCCATTGGCTTCTTCTTCCACCTACAAGCATTGCTCAAGCATCCTCTAGCATTTAAAAACACCCACCCTTCCCTTCCCAGCTTCTGAATCTCACCCCACATGCCAGCCCCCTTTCCCTTCCCTGTTGAATTGCTCAGGGCAGCTCACATTTCATGACCTCCACTTCCTGATGCCCACACCCACCTCGTAACTGCTTGCCATCTGGCTTTGCCCCTGCTTCCTTTAAAATGGCTCTTCTCTAGGCCACCCCTGACTGCAGAGCCACCAACTGGGGCCTTTCCTCAATGCCTCCATTTCTGTCACCAAGCCAGAGACTCCTCCCCATTTTACCTCTGAGCTTTTTCTGGACTCTAACCCTCCCTCTGTTCTCACTGCTATTGGCCTTGTGTTCTCACTCGTATGACCTCTTGTCTCCAGCTCATACCATCTTGCTAAAGCTAGCACCTTGGAGCAGATCCCAATTCTACTCAAGAGCTGACAACACTTGCCTCAAGCCTGGCTGAATTGCATATAAACTCGGCCTAGAATTGAAAAACATCCATGGTTTGCAGCACCAGGCTTGCTGAAAGCCTGTAGCACTCATCACAGTGTAGTATTTCTTGTCTTCCCTGTTGGGTTATAAGCTCTGTGAGGATAAAAGGGTAAGGACTCCGTCCTGTGTGCTGTGTTCACTGGTCTACCCTCAGAGCCTACCACAGTGTTTGGCAGAGAGCATTTACTGAACCATGAGTGAGCAAATGAAAAATGGAAGAGTATGGCTGGGTATGGGGGCTCATGCCTGTAATCTCAGCACTCTGGGAGGCCGGGTGGGAGGATTGCTTGAGATCAGGAATTCGAGACCAGCCTGAGCAGAGCAAGAGCAAGACCTCATTTCTACTTTTTTAATTTTTTTTTTGAGACAGAGCCTCAAGCTGTCGCTCTGGGTAGAGTGCTGTGGCATCATAGCTCACAGTAACCCCTCCAACTCCTGGGCTCAAGTGATCCTCCTGCCTCTGCCTCCCAAGTAGCTGAGACTACAGGTGCCTGCCACAATGCCCAGCTATTTTTTGGTTGCACCCGTCATTGTTTGGCAGGCCTGGGCTGGATTCGAACCCACCAGCTCAGGAGTATGTGGCTGGTGCCTTAGCCGCTTGAGCCACAGGCGCCGAGCCAAGACCCCATTTCTACCAAAAATAGAAAAACTAGCTGGGTGTTGTGGCAGATGCCTGTACTCCCAGCTACTCGGGAAGCTGAGGCAAGGAAACCACTTGAACACAAGAGTTTGAGGTTGCTGTGAGCTATGATGATGTTACAGCACTCTAGCCAGGGCAAGAGAGTGAGACTCTGTCTCAAAAAAAAAAAAAAAAGGCAGAGCTAGTGAATGAATGAAGCTGGCTGTGTCTATGTAGGAGGAGCAATGGCACTCACAGGGAGGGTCTCTGGGTCACAGCAATGCCTTATTCCCTGTCACTCCTACCTGCATCTCCTCTGGTTCTAGAGAAGTGCTGCCCAGAAGGTCCTGCCACGCTGGGAGTGTTCTCTGCACTGTCTAAGACCACAGTCACTAGCTGCTTTGGCTGTTGCGCATTTGACATGTGGCTAGTGCCACTAAGGAACTGAATTTTAAATTTTAGTTAATTTTAACTCATTTAAATTTCAGCAGTGGCTTCCATATTGACTAGTGCAGCTCTAGATGTTGACTGCCACCATAATCACAGACGCATAATGATTCTGGCCAGACTCTCCTTCCATTCCCCCAGCTCTTCCACCCCTTCCCTCCCCCACCTCAGGCCTTTGGGGCCCCAGACTCTACCTGCTGTAGTAGACAGAGAAGACGTCCTCTTTTAGCACCCGTTGGGAGAGGATGTTGTCAAAAACAGGGGTGATCCCGCCAACAGCCTGAGCAGGGAAGCCCATGCCTAGAACCCCATCAAACTTGGCCAACATGAAGGGCATCAGAGGCAGCTCAGTGACTTCACCAAACCCCTGAGTCACCGTGAGTCCGCCCACCTGTGGGAGGAAGAATTGGTGGAGACCAAGCCCTCTGCCTACCCCTTGGCTGAGGTCTGGTCAGGGCTACATACTGGGAGCCCCAGGAACACACATGTTCAGGATACAGCAATTGGGATAAGAGTTTCCCATCAACCCTGCACACAGCCCTGCTCTGTCAACACACGTCTATGCAGTGGGGCCCACAGAGAGCTGGGGCTGACCAGGGACTAGAAGAGCAGGGGCTGAGAAGGTGGCCCTGGCATGAAGTAATAGAAAAGATGCTGAGTGCTCCCGCTCCGCTTCCCCAATGGCGCAGCTGGGTCTCGGCCCCCACCCTCATCACAGGCTAAGGATTTCTTCAGCACAACCAGCCTCTCCTGCTCCTTTTTACCTGATGTCATGGGCAAGGGGTGTGGATTTCTTCCCAGGTCTGTGTGTTCCCCTCCCCCGATTCTGATGGAGCAGAGGCTGAGAAACTCCAGGGATAGAGAAGGGATCCTCTAGACACTAGCCACATGAAAAACCAGGCCCCGACCCTACTCAACCTCAACTGTGACCTCAAAACCCGTGTCTGGCCCTAAAACTGACACTAATCATAATGTCAACAATGTCCCTGACTCTGAAGCTGGGTTTCAGACTAGGGTGTGATTAAGAGACCTGTCAGAGCTAGTGACCTCAGGCAGTTACATGTGACCACAGGTTGTGGGGCTCAGGACAAGCCCTACATGCAAGTCAGATGCAAAAGCCACCATAAGTCACCCAATGGGAGCCAGTCACTCAGGTCTGCTCCACCACATGTCCAGCGGCTTTGCAGCTGAATAGCAGAACAGGGTGTTTCTCAACTGCCAAGGCTCCCAGGTGGGCTGCGCTGCACTCCTCCAGGTGTGGGCTATGGAGGGGCTGGAGAGGCCTGGGATCAGAAGGGAGCAGGAGTCAGATGACCCGGGGCAGCCCCACTTACAGTAACCACGTCCTGGCTTAGAAAGCCTTTGACCTTCCCTGTTCCGTATTGGATGGTGAATTCCGTCCCATTCTCCATGTAGCTGGAGGAGTCCGAGGAGTCGTAGAGGCTGTGAATCTCTGGCAGAGGAACACAGGCTTCAGGTCTGTCCAAGAGCAGAGCAGGTGGGGGGACCCGGAGGCAGGGTGCATTGTGGGCATAGCTGGTTGAGGACTTAGCTTAGGTGCAGGAACAAGGTACCCCTGAGGTTAGGGGCTCAGAAAATGGGTTTCAATAATCAAGGACTGTGTTTCTTGGGCCCCTCTGATGTGCCCATACCTCTGAGAATTTTGTCTCAAGTGAGGCATGTTAAAGTAATTGCTGACACTAGTAATAATGAGAAGATTCTGGGCACAGAGTAAGTGCTCAATAAGACGCTGTCAACTAAGAATAAGATGGAAGAGCCCAAGCGGCAGGGATAGGTTTGAGAATTTAGTCCTGCCTTGATCTCAGAAAGCCTGGGAAACAGCTTTCCGGCAGCCAGGGAGCTCCTGGAGCCTGCCTTTTCACCTTGGTGACCGTATCAGGAAAATGGGAGACATCTCCCTCTCTCTTCTCTCGGGGTCAGTGGGCACAGGGGCAGAGAGGAAGCTGCTCACTTGGTGGCAAGACAGATGCCAAGTGTGGCAGGGAAGGGGGACAGGTGCCACAGGTCCTGGGTCTCACCACAGGCAGTGTAGAGAGGGCTGCACTTGGTGGAGGGCACCCAGAGGTTGGCCGAACCCGTGTCAAAGATGACTTTGAACGTCTGGGGTGGGGTGCCAATGCCAATTTCGCCATAGTACTGGGTCTGTAGGGACAAAAAGACGGGGTGGAGAGGCTCGGGGAGCCTTGTGTCTTGGAGTTTTAGCTGACTCCACCCTTGGCTCTCAGGGTGAGATTAGGCAGATCCTACAGCCTCTCTGGGTTTCTGTTTTCCTGCAGGGACTGGTGGGGGGCTTAGTACTGCTCCATGGAACCTGGGAAGAGGAGTTTCAGTGAGACAACTTTCCTGACCCTTGAGGGTCCACTGGTATAGAAAGCTGTCAGGCTGTGCTGGGCAAGGTTGCAGAACCTCGACCTGAGGCACACATCCCTTCCCACCCCTCAGTTTCAAACCTCACCCTGCCTTCCCATCAGTTTTAAACCTTCCCACTGAGTTTCAAACCTCACCCTGCCTCTGACCCTTAAGTTACTTCCTGCCCTCCATGCCTCAAGCTTTCCAGCCATAAAGTGGGAATTTTCTAGGGTGCTGTTATGCTCTTCTGCGCCTCAGTCAAACACAGTGTGGAAAGAGTGGCCCTTGCCACAAAGAACACCCCCCCCCCAGGTCCATGAGAGAAAGGAGACAGGCAGGAGGTGGGGGCCAAGCCCGGCACTCACATCCAGGTAGTTGGTGAGGACCACAGAGGAAGTGCTGTTGCCCGAGGAGAGCCTCCTGGTGAACTGGCTCCACTCGGCACTAAGCCTGGCCATGTCCACACCTCGCTCTTTCAGCTTTTCCCGGACTGAGGGCATTTTCTTGAGGAAGATCCTGGGTGGAGGAAGAAGAGAAAAGTCCTGCACTCCCCCCCAATAATGGTCAAGTCCCTGAAGACCCCCCCCTTTTAATACAACTTCCCCTAATCTTAGCCCAGGTACTCAGGAATCACTTCTGTGCTCTAAGGGCATCTGGATAATTCACAGGAATCACCTCTTGTAAGTGAGTCACCTGCACTGCTATTAAATATCCCTAATCTAACTTCCTTCTGTTGTCTAATGTTGATTAGACAAGGCCATTTGTTCATTCATTCCACATTTTCTTTTTCCTTGAGACTGTCTCCCTTTGTTGCCCCAGGTAGTGTCATAGCTCATAGCAACCTCAAACTCTTGGGCCCAAGTGATCCTCTTGCCTCAGCCTCCTGAGTAGCTGGGCCTACAGGTGCCCACCACAATGCCTGACTATTTTTAGAGATGGGGTCTCGCTCCAGCTCAGGCTATCCACCGCCTTGGCGGCCTCCCAGAGACTGCTGGGATTACAGGATTGAGCCACCGCACCGGGCTTCACAGTCATATGCAGAACTGCTACTCTGTTCCTCCTGTGCTGGATGCCGGAGATAAAAAGACAAAGATCATTATTGCCTTTAAGCAATTACAACAGGCAGGAAGACAAAGAGTGCGCTGACATTCCCTCTGAAGAGGCAAAGGTTAGGGAAGGGGCTGGCAGTGTCATATGTGGCCTGTAGGTGGCAGCAGATGCTCACAGTAGCCTGCTGGGTCTTCAAGAGAGCGGGAAGTGGGGAAGTGGGGTAGTTTGCAAATTTTCAGCCAGTGCTGGGACAGAGCAGGCTTACTGAACTGGGTTGGGCAAGGACAGACGCCAGCATTTCCAGAGTGCCCATGCATCTTGTCCTTGAAAAGATGTGTCTTGGGTCTAAGTCTCAGTGCCTTGATTTTTTGTACAGACACCTTTCTATCCATCACCTTTGGGAGGCAGAATTACAAAGCAACCTAGGAAACTCAAATTACACTGAGCTGTTAATGAATGTGTGCCAGACATCGTACGCACACCCCCATGCAAAACTTATAATGAATCTGCAAACTAGATGTAGAGCAAATGAGGGCTCACGGGATTGACAGTGAGTCAGAAATGATGGAGTGGAGACTCAGAGAATGCGTCTGGCCCTGTTTCCCATACAGCATTTCCTGGGCCTTGACATAAAGGCTCTTTGCTGAAGCCTGGAAGAAGATATCTCTAGCTGTTGGACAGTGTGTCATAGGATGGAAGCCCAAATTAACTTTACAATAGACTTTCCCACATATATGGAGATACCCTCTTTCTTCTCAGCTGCTGGTCCCCATCCACTATCCTTTTCTTCCCACATCCCATGCATTCTACTTACCCTCTCCGCATCTTGCCCATGAACATAAATGCAACTTACATGCCCATCAGCATAATATTGTAATAGACACGATTTGTCATATTTCTATCACAGTTTACGGCTCACAAAATATTTTCACAATTATTATTTTATTTAATTCTTAACTACACGGTGAGGTGGGTAGTTTTATTATTCCCATGTTGCAGACAGGAAAATGGAGAATCAGAGAAGGTTTGGCCCCAAAGAAGATGCATTTCCTATTTACTCCAAAGTAAGATGCACTATTTACTCCAAACAGCCTCTGCTTTGGAGCGTAACTTTTTGCCATTCCCATTTCAGAAAATCATTTCCTTCTCCCCTTTTCTCCCCACTTCTTGAATCCTACAAGGGCCAACATGCACTTCCACCTCCAGGAAGCTAGTCCCAAGAGCTCCTCCCAGCCTGGCCTTGCCTTCTCACTTTTCTCAGAGCTGCACAGCCTGTGGAGATGGAGAGGACACAGTGGTTGTGAGTGACGTGCTTGAATCCTTTTACCACCTGGGTGATCCTGAGCACATTACCTAACCTCTCTAGGCTTCTTCTGAGTTCCCATCAGTTCTTCTCTAAAATGAGTCTAACGGTAGTACCTACCTCAGAGTCTCCATGCAGATGAAACAAGCTGTGCACTGCTAAGTCAATGTGAATTGTGTACATGACACGTTCACCTTGAAAACGGAGCACATCTGTTGGGATCTCCCAAAGTGCCTTTCATGACGCTCTGCACATAGCAGCATTCCTATAACTCTACTTCCAAAGCCTGACGCCTGACTGCACCCCTTGCCCTTTTCCATTCTTCTCTTTTGGAAGAGAACAGGAGGAGGCCGGGTGGGGTGGCTCAGGCCTGTAATCCTAGCACTCTGGGAGGTTGAGGTGGGTGGATTGCTTGAGCTCACGAGTTCAAGACCAGCCTGAGCAAAAGTGAGACCTCAGTTTCTACTCAAAATAGAAAAACTGAGGCAAGGGTATAGCCTGAGCCCCAATTTGGAGGCTGCTGTGAGCTATGACACTACGGCACTCTATCCAGGGTGACAGCTTGAGACTCTGTCTCAAAAAAAAAAAAAGAGAGAGAGAGAACCAGAGGGGATGTTTTCACTTTCCTCTATCTTTCTCCTGGGAGTATTAGGAAGCACCCATCTTCTTACCCCACACCCAAAATTCCACAGTTACTCTCTGAGAGCCTAGGGGCAGGGGAAATAGGCTTCAGAAACCAAAGGCTGAGTGTATATTGAAACTTAGCCTCTTACAAAAGACCTCGCTAAGCCTCAGTGTTCTCATCTAGAAAATGGGAATGCTGAATTTGGGAGGCATGATTGGAGATGAGACATGTGAAAAGATTTCATGGGCTCGGTGCATATAGCTCAACCGGCTAAGGCGCCAGCCATGTACACCTAAGGTGGCGGGTTCGAATCCCCAGCCCGGACCCGCCAAA
>NW_003852450.1:5056032-5066898 GCF_000181295.1 Otolemur garnettii | reverse complement strand
AAAAAAAAAAAAAAAAAAAGAAAAGATTTCATGAAGCCCTAGGCATTTTACAGGCTTAGCAAGTATTACCATTATCAAAATATACCCCTATCTTTAGGAGTGCTTGGCCTATCTGCTGTCCCCAAACTGAAAACCCCTTTCTCTATGCCTCCTTCCCTTCTTCAGTCTTAATAAACCGCTTGTTTCCATAGGGCTTGGCACATAATGGATGCCAGGGGTTCCCCTCCCCTCTGTGGGCTGTCTGAATTCTTTCCTTTAACATTTGTAGTGATGCCTCCCATGCTACCGATACGGCCCTGTGCCGTGTCAAGCTCAGTCGTTCTGTGCATTATCTCATGGGATCTTTGAAGCAGCCTCATCAAGTGGGTACTGTTAGTATCCCTGGTTTGGGGTTTTCTTTTTCTTGTGGCAGAGTCTCACTTTGTCACCCGGGGCAGAGTGCTGTGGTGTCATAGCTCACAGCAACTTCAAACTCTTGGGCTCAAGCGATTCTCTTGCTTTAGCCTCCCAAGTAGCTGGGACTATAGGTGCCCACCGCAACACCCAGCTACTTTTTTCTATTTTTTTCTTTCTTTTTTAGAGATGAGGTCTTGCTCTTGCTCAGGCTATCTTGAACTCCTAAGCTCAATCCACCTGCCTCAGTCTCCCAGAGTTCTAGGATTACAGTTGTGAGTCACCATGCCTGGCCAGTATTCCTATTTTTAAAATAGTAAACTGAGAATTTAAGTAACCCGCCGATAGTTCCAGAGCTAGTTTGCTCCACTAGTGAAGCAAAATTTAAACCAAGACAATCCAACTCTATGCATCTTGCATTTAATCACTGTACCATGCTGCTTCCTGGTAGAGTCAACCAAACCTCTAACCTACGGCTAATTAGGACGTGAGCTCCTCAAAGGCCAGCGATATGTCTTAATCAACTCTGAGGTTCCCCACAGCGCAAAAAGCAAAAGCTCTCGGCAGGCCTAACTAATGCCCCTTATTGATTGGCTGTGTGACATTGGGCAAGTCACTTCACCTCTCTGACTAGGACCATACCTCCCTGCCCAGTGGTCATGAGGACTGGACGACACTACATATCAAAAAGCCAGGGGATCTAGGAAGTTGGAAACTCTTGTTCCCCTCCCACCCCTTCTCTGCCCGAGTTAGTTACCGACTGAAGGCGCTGGTGTCAGTGGAGAGACTGATGGTGCAGGAGCCCCAGAGCACCAGCAGGAGGCCCCAGAGAGGCATTCTGCTCCATCGGTCCATGCTTCCCCGCAGTCTGGGGTTTTCTGTGGGATCCACTGAAGCCTTGTGGGTCCCTGAGCCCTGCTTCTTTTATATACTCCATACAGAGATGCTTGCAATTCTGCTCTGCCCTGATTTATTACCTTGGGCAGATGGCAGGGCAGGCAGCAATAAATTCCACTTGTGGGACCGACCTAGGTGGGTGAAGGGTAACCAGGTTTCCGGATGTGGTGCAGAGGGGCTAGGGCAGGAGAGCTGTGGGAAAGCAACCTTATGCCCAATGACGCCAGCAGCCCTCTCTCTGGCCTGGCCTTGTGACCCCCAGGGCAGGCAGAGGCTGAGAAACAGCACTGCCTAGGGACAAGATCAGGGCTGGGAGAGGCATAGAACCTAGGTTTCCAACCCCCAGCCCAGATATCCTTGAAGCTCCATCCTCTGTATTAACCTTGGCTTTGCTCCAACTGGCTTCCCCTAGGCTACATTCCACTTTCCCCATCTGGAACATAGGTGAATCTCCCTTGCTTGTTCCTTGGCAGGAGAAGCAGCACCTGGTCTAATCCTCTGGAAGCTGGGAGACCCATCCTCAGCAATGGTGGGAGGGAAGGCCAGTTGGGGAGACTTCTTCTGACTCATCTTCCTCTTTCTGCTTAACCCTTGCTCCCTTGTGGGGCCCCATATCTCTGCCTTCTATGCTTTCCCTGTAGCTCCAAGCAGTCTGGAGTGGCTCCCCAAACATACACCTGGCCCCTAAATCCCAGGATGGGTGCTGTTTACTCAGTCTAGGATGCCCTATCCTAGCTTCTCCCTGATTATTTTTCGAGGTGCTCTACAAACACCATCAGCTCCTCCATGACGCAGGCCCTGACTCAGCCTGGAATTGACTGCTCTCTGCCATGGCCCTCCCCCACACAGCTACGAGCCTTTCTATGAGAACAACAGCCCCTGCAGCAGAACTATGGATGTATGTGTGCGTCTGCTTCTGTTCCCTGTGGTACTTAGCATTTATTAGATGAATGAACTAGTGAACTGCAATGGGTAGTGCTAAGAGTCTTGGACTTGCTGTCAGGGACTTGGGTTTTAGGGTTCATGCTACCTTGAACTTACCATGTGACTTGGACCCATCTCTTCCCCTCTTTGGATCTCAGTTTCCACATCACAATGAAGCGGATGGCTGGATGTCCCCTAGGCCCTTCATGCTCAGACACTCCAGTATTTTAAGTTTTGTGCCTGCAGGGGATAGCTCTTTGCAGCAGCGTGGGGAGGGGAGCAATCAAGACAATGTGGGGAGCTAATCTCTGTTTCTAATGTTTTGACTAATTAATGTGTTTTGACCTCAGAGATGATATGGTCTTCCCCCCAAAGTGGGCTCCAGTGCTGAATGTTCAGGCACTGTGTTTGGAAGTGAGGGAATTATTTGCGGACAGGGGAAAACTTTAGACCCCTTCACAGCGGGGGTGCTTCGCCAGGATGAATTAACATTTGTTAAACATCCCTATAGGCCCCAGGCACTCTATCAATTTTCTTTCACTTGTTAGCAAATATTCACTGAGCCTTTATTATATGTTGGGCACTCTATTAGAGGCTAAAGTTATAGCAGTGGCAAAAACACAATGTCTGCTCATGTTTGTGAAGCCCAGTCTGGTAGGAGAGAGAGATCATTATCACCACGCATACATATAAAATAGTGCTGGTGACTATTGCCAGTCAGAGAACCCCAGGAAGCTTTTCCCAAAGAAATTACACTTGAGTTGTGATCTGAAGGCTGCATAGGCAACGAATAGCCATAGAGAGAAAGCCATAGAGTCCCAGTGGGAACAGCATGTGCAAAGGCCCTGTGGAAAGGGAGCATGATGAGAATAAGAGCCTAAAAGAAAGCCGACATGTCTAGAACAGAGATGAGAGGGAGCGGGGTGAGAAGCATGGCTGGGAGGCAGGAGATGATAAGAAGTGACGCTTACTGGGTGCTTACCCTGTGCCAGGCACCACTGTGGGTGCTTAATGCATTTAATTCTCATAATAACCACATGAGGCGGCACCATTATAACCCTCTTTCACAGATGAGGACCCTGAAATACAAGAGGATTCAGAAGGTAACTTGCCTTAGGTCACGCGGGCAATAAGTGACAGAGTCAGACTGGGAGTGTAGGTGGTATGACCCAGAACCCATTATACAGCTGAGTTGTGTCAAACCGTGAAAGTTCCTAAAGTCAAAAAGTTCTATGTTTACCCTAAGAGCCATGGGATGCGTAATTAGATGTGTTCTGCAGAGACACTCTGGTGGACTAGCAAGAATTGGGATGGGTCTGAATAGTGTGGCATAGCTCAGATAGGAGGTCCTGGTGGCCATAGAATTAGCCCGAGGTAGGGTAAAGTGGAACTAGCTGGGACTAGGGTAGTGAGGACAGCAGATTGGATGGATTTGAGAGAGATTTAGGAAATAAAATCTGCAGCGCTTGGCAGATAGATTGGATATAGAGATTGAGAGAGAGGACACACAGAGTGCAGAGAAAGAGAGCCAGGATTCCAGAAGGGAAAGAAGGTGGGGAAGACCGTGAGTTTGAGAACCTGTTGAGGATGGATCTCTTTTGAGACATCCCTGCCATCCCAAAGGCAGGTGCATATATAGACCTGGGTGAAAGATTGATGCATTATTTGCAATGAGTAGTTAATGTCACAAGTATGAACGGGTTTTAGCCAGAGAGAAGGTAGAGAGAGAACAAGATGGCCCCAGGATTCCAAGCCACCAGCAGTGGAGGAGGAATCTGGAGAGGAGACCACAAAGGAGTGGCCAGAGAGGCCAGAGAAAAGCAGCAGGTGTCCCTGAAGCTTCAGGGGGAGAGTGGTACTAGAGAAGGCCCCAGGATTCCAAGCCACCAGCAGTGGAGGAGGAATCTGGAGAGGAGACCACACAGGAGTGGCCAGAGAGGCCAGAGAAAAGCAGCAGGTGTCCCTGAAGCTGCAGGGGGAGAGTGGTACTGGAGAAACGGTGAGTGATAGTGGGTGCACTGTAGGCTCGGGTGAGACACAGGGTACATTGTAGACAATGCCAGCCATTGTTGCGTGCCAGCTGTCAGTGGAAGCTATTTCGGTGATTCCAGGGGGGAAGGAATCCACACAGGCATAGGTTAAAGAATGTTGGGAAGTGCCACAGTTGGGAAGTGTGAATGTTTATGTCCTCCCCAAGTTCATATGTTCAAATCCCAAGCCCCAATGTGATAGAATCAGGAGGTTGAGGCTTAGGGAGGTGATTAAGTTATGAAGGCAGAACCCTCATGAATGGGATTAGTGCCCTTAGAAAAGGGGCCCACAGGTGCTCTTTTGCCCTTCCATCAAGTGAGGACCCAGCAAGAGGGCACTGGCTATGAACCAGATGTGGGGTCTGCTGCCACTTTGATCTTGGACTTCTCAGCCTCCAGAACTGTGAGAGACAAATTTCCATTGTTTATAAGCTATCATGTTTATGGAATTTTTTTAATATAGCAGCCTGAATAGACCAAGAGGGAAAGTAAGGAGATAAAGATGATATAATACAGGCAGCTAGTCTAATAAACTGGGCCATAAAGAAGGGAGCATAGGGAGGAAAGTGAGGCCCAAGGGAAGGGTTTTCTCTGTCTTTCCTCCTCCCTGCTCCCTCCCTCTGTCTCCTTCTCTTTCTTATTCTTCTCTCTCTCCCCCTTTCTAATGATGGATGGAGTGGAATATATTTAAAGGCATAGGAAGAAGTCATTTGAGAGGAAGAGCTGCTCAACAGTAAGCTCCCTGAGAGGCTGGGAACTCACAGAGTGGGATAAGTCGGAAGCAGCAGAGAGGAAGGCCGGTGTGTGTCTGTGTATTTGCTCGGTACTGGAAGCTGAGGGACTCCCTATCCCCTGGCTGTTATCTTCTCTGACAAGCGGGAAACAAGGATCTCTGGTAAGTGTTGGGGTTGGGAGGGGGTTTAGAGGCAAGAGGGAAATGGAGAAGGTTTGTTATAATTATGGAAAGTGGGGAGAAACTGATCAGGGAAACTAAGAAGTTTTCTGCAAGGAAAGAAGATGTTTAATGGCCGTGGACCATCACTTTATAGGAAGCCAGTGTGCCTGGCTCTCACCTCCCACCACCGCCATGATACTCGGCTACAGAGAAAGCGTTCCATCCAAGGCTGGGACAATCAGAGGGACAAAGCAATCTAGTGTCTCAGCAAAAATGTTGAATAATAAGCTGTGGCATGTAAGGTGGATACAGGAGAAACTTTCAGAAGACAGGACAGGAAAGACGACTGGAAGAAAGCAGAGGAGCACTGTGGGTACGAAGAGCAAGCTGGGCTGGTGGGAACAGCTGAACCACAATGCTGGAAGGTAAGGAGCTGGTTGAGAGCAGGACATTTGAGACAGTCTGGACGTGGCACTGTTACAAGTGATGACAAGTCCCGAGTAGCTCAAAGGGATGGATAGCTAAAGTGGAATAGGGGAGAGGCTGTTGAAAGTGGGACACCCAATAACCTGAGAGGCCAAGGTATGGCTGAGTCCCTGTCTGCATGGTTGGTGATGTCATCAGGAGGGTTGCAGATGGCACAGGTGGAGGACGTGTGTAAACCCAAGCCAAAGTCTTTGGCAAATGACAGCCTGGGACCTGCAAGTCCAATAATGACAGTGGTGAGTGGGTGGAGAGTCCAAGGCAAAAAAGGCATAGGCTTGAAGCGTGGAAGGTCTTCTTCCAATGTCCATGTCCCCCCTGAGAGGTGAGTAGACCAGTTTCCTATAATGCAAGAGGAAACCAAGACCTAGGAGGGTAAGCAGTGTGTCCTGATTTGCAGATTTAAAGGGCAGAGTAGGGACTTGCGTCTCTCCTACATCATATCCTGTGTTAATCATAGGTACAGTTGCTGAGGTTGAACTCAGGTGCATGCTCTGCCCCAGAATCTCACTTCTCCCTGCCTCGAGGCCTGGAAATCTATCACGAACCTCAGGAGAGTGCTTATTATGATAAAGCTGTCTCTTTTCCTACCAGGATTGTGACTGGCCACCCGCCATTTCTCTTTCTCTGCTCTCCCCAAACCCGGGAGGGGAGGGAGCAAGGGACAGGGAGAGAACATGTAGGGAGAGACTGTGGGGAGAAGGGCTCAGACTGGGCACTGCAGAAAACATAAGTCCCCCCCCCCCCACTCACCTCTGCTGAGCTCCCAAGTGAGCTGTGGAGTGCTTTGAATACTGACAGGAGTATTTTATTCTGTTGGCATCCCTGTGAAGCGGGAATTCTCATCCCCACTTCAGATGAGGAACATGGTGCAGAGGGCTTAGGGAGGGATGAGCTGAGGGAGCCATCTGTGACTCCTTCTGTGGCTGTGGGTGTCAGGGACAACTGATAGAACCAAAGGGATTCAAAGGAGGAATCTGTAGGGCGTGTTACCAACCCTGTAGAGCTTTCTGTGGGGAGAGGTGAACCTTTCTAAGCCCATATCCAGGACATTCAGATTCCTGCTACTGCACAGTAGCACCCTTGCATAGATTTTTGGTGAAGATTTAGGATTCTTCCATAGCAAAGGCAGGGCCAGGAAGAGCAGGCCACTTGAAGCCTCTGGGCAGCCAGTAGATCCAGGCCTCCTGGGGACCTTGGCACTTGCCAACCAAACACATCCTCACTACTGCACCCACCCCTGCCTCTGTGTGTGAGCACCCTCCCACCAAGCTCCCCTGAGGCTGGCAGTGCACACAAGTGTGAATACACAGCACTGACAACCTCGGAATAACCTGAACTCTGCTAACTCCCAGTGGTGCTGCAGTCAAATTGTAGATGAGCCTCGCAGAGGACCAGAGGAGAGGCAAGGAAATCGACTTCTAAGAGGGTAATAGCGGCCAGAAGTAACAGTCTCTCTTTTGTTTCTTCTGATTTCTGCTCCAGGACAGAACCTGGGAGGGACAGCTGGAAATAGGATCCTGAGATCAGGAACTGGGCACCACAGCAAGGTAGGGCATTTCATGGACTGAAGCTGGAATAAGCCAGAGTCCTGAGATAAAGTCCTGAGGGTCGATCAAGGACTCTGGAGAAGCTTAGCTGGAAGAGAGGAGCCCCATGGCATCGTGAAGCCCTTTTCATGAGAAGCAGAGCCAGATCTATTTTGTGCAGCCCACAATGCAGAACTGAGGCCCAAGAGGAGTGACAGGGAGGAAGAATCTGGTTTTAGTTCAAATCTAAGGAGGAACTGTCCAGCAGGGGCACTCCTAGCAACAGAGTAAGAATGCCTGGGAGGTGGTGAACTCCCCTACCCTGGGCCAGTCTGGCAGAGGCCTGGTGCTCAGCCCTCAGGAAGCTTCCCCTGGGAGCGGCCTCACTGACCTAGGGCCCCTCCAGCTGCGGTGCTTCAGGTGGCCTGACCAGCTCCTTTCCCATTTTCAGTGTGAGAGTGGGGATAACCCAGAAGGTGCCTAGTACCTCCAGGAGAGTGCTCCTCCCTCTGAACGCAGCCCTTCCGGTGTCCTGGGCTAGGGTGGGGAAAGAGAGGCTGTGGGGACCCTTATCAGGTCATCTCGTGAGCCTTCAGCACAAGGGTCCAGCTTTTCTCATGAGGCCCCCCGGGGTGACACATAGAGGCTACGTCACCTTGGGGCCTGGGGAGGTGGAGCGGGTGGGGCAGAGGGTTCTGTTGCCTCTGCCCTTTCCCAGTGGGGCAGAGCCGGGACATGAGAACCAGTCAGCGGAAGCATAAATCCAGTCAGAGCTCAGCCCTCTCACCTTGCGATGGCTGGGTGTGCAGCCTGGGGGCTCTCAGGGGGCTCGGGAAGTCTCAGGAGACAAGTAGTGCTCAGGGTTTCTCTAAAAACAGTCTCCGGTCCCCCTCTCTGTGACAATGAGCCCAAGGAGATTCAGGTGTTGAGCCAGAGGCTGGGGTGGCCAGGGGAGTCCCAGGTGGGGGGAAGAAGGTAGTACCAAGGGTCTGGTTTGTGTGGCTCTGGGACTGACCAGGCTTAATTCCTGACATCAGTAGTTTAGTGGAAAATATTCACCACAGCCCCTGCACAGGGAAAGGTGATAAAGAGGTAGAAATGGGACTCAGAGAAGCCCAGGGTTTGGTAACTCGCCATCTCTGGGTGGACTCTGCTTCTGTCCACAAAAGGCAGATGGAGAAGCAGACGATGAGACCCAGAGTGGCTGTGTCGTCTCCTGCCTGTCCTCCTTCCCGCTCCCTGCTCTCTCCCTATCTCTGGAGGACCCCAGCTGGCTCCCAAGGAATTTTTCAATCAGGTGAGGTAACTGAGCTGTAGAGAATAGCAGCTGGGGCCTTGAAAGGGAAAGAAAGACCCAGAATGGAGGCTCCTAACCATCCAGGGCTGCCTTGTGTGGGTGGACCCTCTGAGAGGATGATTACGCTAGAGCTCTGGGCAAGGGGGGCTGGGCACAGGGAGGAACAGGCATCTTTAGCTGTTTGTTCTGGAGACATTACAAGAACGGGAATTTAGCCACAGGGTTGGGGTGATCCTAACCTGAGGCCTGTTCAAGTGGCGACCCAGGAAAATTGAAGGCAGTTCGCATGGGTCTGGGGAGCCACAGGGGCCTGAGACAAGAGGGGATTGGCAGGGGGGCTGAGGGATTGGTGGGATAGCTTGGTCCAAGGGTGTTCGTGAACTGAGATGCACCCAGTGTGACAGGACCAGACACCATACCTTGAGGCATGAAAACTAGAAACACAGAAAACTTTTTCTCCAATGACACCGGAGGTCTGTTTTGTTATCAAAAACTTCAGTTAGAAGTCCCTTTTCCAGAGGTGGGTGCAGCACACAGCAGCTCAGTGGAGTGGGTAGGGGGTGCGTCGTGGAAGGGTGGTGGTTCTGATGGGAGGATGCTAGGGGCTTGCGTGCTGAGTGTGGGGGTGGCTGTTACAGAAATGCCACTTGTTAAGGCACAGAAAGGAAGACTTTGTTGAGGAGCATTGCAATAAATACAGGGAACACAGCAACAGGGTCTTGCAGCGGGGGAGAAAGATTGGGCTCAACTCCAAATACAGCGTGGGCAAGTGGCAATTAACCAAGGAGCAGCTGGGGGTCAGTGATGGAAATTACTAAGAGGAAACATCAGGGGTGAGGGGGATTCCAGTTAAACTGTCTTTTTTTTTTATATATATATAAATGTCTTTTTTTTTTTAAATTTTATTTAATTTTATTTTTGGCCAGGGCTGGGTTTGAACCCACCACCCTTGGCATATGGGACCGGCGCCCTACTCCTTGAGCCACAGGTGCCGCCCAGTTAAACTGTCTTAATAGGATTCTTGAGGAAGACAGGCCATAGGGATCACACATCACCTGGGGACAGTGAAGAATGAGGAATCAGATCAGATATTGAGTGTGATTAGATATCGATGGTGGGGTGTTTTGCTAAATGTACTTAGCAGGGCTCTTTGCTAAAACTAGATTTTTTACAAAGAAGTGCCCAGCTGGGCCTAGCAGAAGATTCAGAAGCCAGACAAAAGTTTGGCCATGGGCAGTGCCTGTGGCTCAGTGAGTAGGGCACCGGCCCCATATACTGAGGGTGGCAGGTTTCAACCTGGCCCAGGCCAAACTGCAAAAAAATAGCCCGGCATTGTGGTGGGCACCTGTAGTCCCAGCCTAAGCCCAGGAGCTGGGGGTTGCTTTGAGCTGTGTGATGCCATGGCACTCTACCTAGGGCAATAAGTGAGACTTTGTCTCTACAAAAAAGAAAGCAAGAAAAAGAAAAAAAGTTTGGCCAAGCGAAGAATCTTTGTCAGTACCTTGCTAATACACTTTGTAGAAAATAGCTCTCTCCCCCATTCCTTCCTTCCTTCCTATTATTAATTTTTTTGTCAGAAAAAAATGCTGTGGTTTTTATTTATTGTTATTATTATTTTTTAGTGAAAAAAATTGTTTGGTAGGCTTGGGCTGGGTTTGAACTCACCAGTTCCCGTGTATGTGGCTGGTGCCCTAACTGCTGAGCTACAGGCACCGAGCCCATGCTCTGGTTTTTAAAACCTATAAAATGAAAACCAGCCATCTCTAATCCACTCCTGCCCCGGCCTGGCTCCCCAGAGGTGAGGGCTTTCCACTCTGTCAGCTCTTCTACTATTGTTGGTCATCTGTGTTAGAGTCTTTGGGTCAGTTGGAAAGAGGGACAAGGAGACTTAGGTTAGCCAAGCAGCAGCATTTCTTGGCGTGAAGCTTCCACGCAGGGAAGGGCTGTGCTAAAAAGGCAGCAGCCCCAGTGGCAGTTTGGGGGTCAAGTTTTAAGGGGAATAGGGAGTGGGGTGAGGAGCCGACATGGTGATGGAGTGAGCTGTGCTTTCGTGCCTCAGCCAAGGTGGATGTTCTCAGGGCGCTGCACAATGTTGGTTTGAGCCAAACCAGGTGGGGGTCCTGAGGTGCAGATTTCATTGTAGCTGAGTGAGCACTAGAAAATGTTCTCAGCAATCATGTAAGCGTGTTTGTTAGGTGTAGGGCAATCCCCTGTGTGCCGCTCCTACAAGCCATCTCTTTCTGCTGAGTATTCAAGATGCTCTGCGTCACCTCCTCGGGCAGCTGAAGTCTCACTTAAAACAGTGAGGGAAAACGTCTGTGCTGAGGCAACGAAGATGTCAAGGAGCTTGTGGAGAAAGATAGTCAGACATCCCAGGACGTAAGAGCACGGGACTAATTGTCCTAATAATATTTCTTT
>NW_003852450.1:5053107-5054369 GCF_000181295.1 Otolemur garnettii | reverse complement strand
CCCTACCCACTGAGCCACAGGCACCGCCCATAATTATAATTTATTTATAGGTCACTATGGATTATGACTACATTTCCTTTCTTATTTAATTTTCCTTTTTTCTTTATATCTTTCATTGCCTCCCCTTCCTTCCCCACCCCCCCATAACCTTTTAAATTCTGCCCAGATGCTCTAAACCACCTTCCCACCTGGTCCAACACCCAGATCACAGGCCAGTGGGATTTTCTCCCAGGAACTTGGCCCTGCTGGCTGGGGACACCACTGTGTGCAGGTGCTTGGGACTTCTTCCTTCCTAGTTTACACCTTTGTTTAAGCTGAGCGCGTGCTCCCAAACTTCCTAAGAAACCTACCCAAAGCAGAGCAAGAGCTTCCAAAGCTTCAGTGAGAAATATTTCTAGTCCTGGAATGTAGAAAAATGTCCCCATTTGATGCTTACTCTTGATAGTTCATTATGAAAAGAATTCTAGGTTGAAACTTACTTTCTCACAGAAGTTGAAAGTTGTTTTTCCAGTATCTTCTGATCTGAAAGAATCTAATGCAATTCTGACTCTTGACTGAGGGCTTTCACCGCCTTTTCCTTAAGCCGGCTTGGGTCTTGTTTCATTCATGAACTGGAAACTCTGGGAGCCCCTTCAGTTTGGAAATTCATATTCTTTCATTTTGACAAATTGTCCTGTATTAATTGTTTGGTCATTTCTTCCTTTCCATTTTCTCTTTTCTCTCTTCTTGAAACTCATATTAGTAGGATGTTGCAACTTTTATATGGTTTTCTGAATTGCATATATGTATATATACACATACATACATATATATAAGCTGCCATCAGTGGAGAATGGCAGCCACAGTGACAGGTTGCTCATTATTTCCCCAGAGTAATTCCAGAATTACCTCCACTCTTCAAACAGTTCCAATACAGAGGAGTTCTTTACTGGGCCACGTACAGACATATCTCCCAGAGATGGCCCAGGCAAATGAAAAACAAAGAAAAGAAATGGCAGCTAGAGATTTCAATATTGAGAATATTGATGGGATTCTTGGAAGAGTTATACAAATGGATATGACCTTGTTTGAGATTAAGAAGAAGAGGACAGGGTGGTGCCTGTGGCTCAAAGGAGTAGGGTGCCAGCCCCATATGCTGGAGGTGGCAGGTTCAAACCCAGCCCTGGCAAAAACTGCAAAAAAAAAAAAAAAATAGAAATGGACAGTTGAGAAGAGAGTATTTTTTTTTGAGACAGAGTCTCACTGTGTTATCCAGGGTAGAG
>NW_003852450.1:5050974-5052295 GCF_000181295.1 Otolemur garnettii | reverse complement strand
TTGAACTCGTGAGCTCAAGAGATCACCTGCCTCAGCTTCCCAGACTCACAGGCAGCTGCACCCCACCCTAGATGGGGTCTCTGAGGTGACATTTTCCTGGGGCACCCTCCAATGTCAGTATCCAAATTCTTTTCCTTAAGACGTACCATCTTCACTCTGGGGAGTACACAGCTTGTTGCCCCCATTCCTGGAGCAGAGGAAGAAGGTGTTCACCCAGAGAGACTATCACACAGTCCCTCTCTTTCCAGCTGCTCCCTTTATCTCCATCCGCATTGTGCTTGCTGTCCCCACCACTGGAGCATCTTTACTGCAGTGTTTAAGAGGGAGAACGTCTGGCCTCTTCCCAGAGGGGTAGCAGGATTGCTTGCCCGTGTTGGCTGGGAGAGGGGTCGCAGCAAGTGTAATTCCTCCGTGTGCACAGTTTCGGCCAGCTCCCCTGTCTGCAGTCCAGGCTTTGTCCCTACCAGACACTTCCATGTTCTAAGACTTGGTCCAGGGTGTGAATCAGTTCTGTCTTCTCAGTAACACCCTCTTCTTGGCTTTGAGGTTGTATCTTCCTTCACTCTGCCAAGCCCTCCATGCAATTCCGGCCTTCAAAATCTTGTTGTCATTTCTCATGTGCTGTGGTTTCCTCTCTCTTCTCTTTGTCCCTAACGGTTTATACCCTTTTTGTTCCTTTGCTAGGAATGAGCAGACAGACATGTGTCGGAAGTGTTGCTTAGGGTGCAAGTTCAGTGGTTTAGGGCGCCAGCCACATGCACCGGGGCAGGTGGGTTTGAACCTGGCCCAGGCTCCCCCCCGCCCAGAAATACTTGGTAGACACAACAGAAAAATAGCTGGGCGTTGTGATGGACCCCTGTAGTCCCAGCTATTAGGGAGGCCGAGGCAAGAGAATGGCTTAAGCCCAAGAGTTGGAGGTTGCTGCAAGCTATGACTCCACGGCACTAACTTGAGGGTGACAAAGTGAGACTTCATCTCAGTAAAAAAAAAGAAAAAAAAAAAAGAAAGTCGTGCTTGAATATAATACGTTGGAGGGATAATTGTAAAGACTATATTGAGCAGATGTCAGAGAAACTGTAGGGAAGCAAAGTCTGAGATGATGAGAGAAGGGGAGGCTGTCTGTTGCGCCCCGGCTCTCCCCAAACCAAAAGCAAACACTGCCCCCAGGTGTCATGTTCTGAGCCAAGCAAGGAACCCTGTTGGGCTCCGATGTTTTTATTTTGTTTTTTATTTATTTATTTATTTATTTTTTTGTGGAGACAGAGTTTCACTTTATCGCCCACAATAGAGTGCCGTGGCATCACACAGCTCACAGCAACCT
>NW_003852450.1:5044358-5050883 GCF_000181295.1 Otolemur garnettii | reverse complement strand
CACAACACCCAGCTATTTTTTTGTTGCAGTTTGGTGGGGGCTGGGTTTGAACCCGCCACCCTCCGTATCTGGGGCCAGCGCCCTGCCCACTGAGCCACTCGTGCCGCCCAGCTCTGATGTTTTTAAAAATGTGTGTGACCAAGTCTGGGCCTGAGGAAGCTGCTGGAAAGAGAGAATGTGGGCAGAGGCAAAAGCCAAATGCCTGGCCCTCAGTGAGAGATTGAGAGGAGGAGGCCTGCTGGGCTGGAGAGGGGCTAGGGTTGAGTTACATGGCCTGCCAGGCTGTGTGCCAAGACAAATCATTCAGGAAAATTGTTGGGTCCAGCTCTTAGCTGGAAATTGTTGGGTCCAGTACTTAGAAAGGCAGAGGCTGGAGAAGAAGAGGCTGCAGCTTGTAGAAAGATGATGGTGCTTGGAATTAGAATGCGGGAGTCTGACTCTGCAACTTGACAGCTATGTCGAGCACACAATTTAAGTTTTTTGAGCCTCAGTTTTCACTTCTATACAATGGGTATAATACTACGCATTGCCTGTCTCATCCAGATGACGTGAGGGTGAAATGAGCCGTGCACAACGACCTGTGCTTGGCACACTGCAGGCATTCAAAAATTGTTTGTGAATATATTAAGAGTGATACGAGTGGCAGAAATCTCCTTAAATTTCTCCTGCCCCTGCTCCCCAGATTCCTTTCCACAGGTGTATGAAAACAGTCCACTTGTATTGTAAAAGACTTATATAAGGGGTGGGGCCTGAAAAGACACCTTCCCACTTCTCCCATCCTGGGCCCTCCTGATTCCCACCTCTTGAACACTGTGCAGAGATCCCAGGAAGAGTAGGTTCAAATGTTCTTTGGTAACTCTACCTCTAAGTGTTTGGGTTCTGGTGTCCCCACTCTCTGAACCCACCCACAAGATCTGGAGAGAGGGAGGGGAATACCTGGGACCCTCCTCAGCCTCCAATCTTCCCCCTACCTCCTTTCCAATCTGAAGAGCAGGTTCAGTTAGATCAGGAGCCACATGAAACCAAAAATCCCCTTTGTTTCACAGACTCCCATCTTTTCCCAAAGACATGGGGACAAGAAGGGCAAAGGCCAGAGTCCGGAAGCCAGCAGTGCTGGGGGCAGGAGGCACAGACAGGCACTCAGCTCCCTCCAGCTGTCTGCTGAAGAAGGGTTTCCAGATCAACTGGAAGAGAGATTTGGGGGGGCACTTGAGTTGCAGTGAGCACTGACAAGGCCTGAAATGTGGTTAGAGGGACCCATACCACACATAAGGTCAATGTAGTTTCTTGTGTTTACTCCTCAAAAATGCACCCTCACACACAGACAGGCCTGATTCTCACACCAGAGAACACGTTTCCCTCTCCTGAACCTTCCAGCATGCGTGCGCGCGCGCGCACACACACTCACACTCACTCCTCCCATCTGCCGAAAACTTAAGGCACTGAGGTAGGGTATATGGGGTCACAGGAAATTTTGTAAAATTTAGGCTGGCTAAGAGCCAAGGACCCATCAGCCTTTTCTTACTCACAGACTTCATCAGAGAAAGGATTAGTTCCAGGGGCTAGGAGGAAAACTCACTTAGCAAAAGAGGTAATGCGTTTATGATTCCTCTCCTGGAGGTACAGGGACACACCCCAGGGTGTTTGGGATAAAATGCCCTTCCAAACATCAACAACATCACGCTGTCATGACATGCTATGACATGAACTCACGGCAGTATTGATAATTTGAGATCCTGGAGGGTGGTTTCAAGGCTAGAGAGGGGGGGAGCAGGTTGTCATGTTCCCATGGTAGCCTATCTCATTGCCATAGCAACACAGCTCTGCCTCCCTCCTGTGCAGTCCTGGATTCTGTGAAGGGTGGAACGCTGTGCCACTTCATAGTATGTGGGCAGGCACCCTATTCCTCCAGGAAAGGACGTTTTCACCCTAGACCAAGCAAGAGAGGGGTATCCTGAGGCTGTCAAATAGGGCTGAGTTTTCTTGTGGTGGGAAGGTGGATTTCCTGGGGTTTCCCTAGTGACAAACTCTACACCTTCCTACTAGTTTTTTCTTCCAGCTATTGGGCCCCCAAGAATGTTCTGCAAAGGAGACTGTCGTTTTTCTTTTTCTTTTCTTTTCTTTCTTTCTTTTTTTTTTTTTTTTTTACAGATTTTGGCCAGGGCTGGAGCTCTACTCCTTGAGCCACAGGCACCGCCCTTCTTTTTCTTTCTTTCTTTTTTTTTCAGACAGTCTCACTCTGTCCCCTGGGTAGAGTGCTGTGGTGTCATCATAGCTCACTGCAACCTTGAACTCTTGCACTGAAGTAATCCTCTTGCTTTAGCCTCCTGAGCTGAGACTACAGGTGTGCGCCACCACAACTGGCTAATTTTTCTATTTCTTTAGTAGAGACATGGTTTCACTTTTGCTCAGGCTGGTCTGAGCTCAAGCAATCCACCCACCTCAGCCTCCCAGAGTGTTAGGATTATAGGTGTGAGCCACTGCACCCAGCCCAGACTGTCCTTTCCGGATCTGCCTCAGATGGAAGGAAACCCTGCCATCTCAGATAGGCATGATGGTGCAGCTGGGAGACAGCCTCTGGTGTCACTGGCTATGTGGCTTGAGTGAGTTACTTATCAATTTTTTTTTTTTTTTTGGAGACAGATCTTCACTATGTCACCCTCTGTAGAGTGCTGTGACATCACAGCTCAACACCAAACTCTTAAGCTTAAGCAATTCTCTTGCCTCCCAAGAAGCTAGGACAACAGGCACCTGCCACATGCCTGGCTATTTTTTTGCTATAGTTGTCATTGTTGTCTAGCAGACCCGGGGCCGAGTTTGAACCCGCCTGCCTCTGTGTATGTGGCCAGCACCCTAAGCACAGGTGCCGAGCCTATTTATCTTTCTGAACTTCAGAGTTCTGCCTGTAAAGATGGGGATAAGTCAAGCCCATCTTGGCTGGGCATGGTGGCTCACACCTGTAATTCTAACACTTGTGGGAGGCGGAGATGGGTGGACAGTCTGAGGTCAGGAGTTTGAGACCAGCCTGAGCAAGACTAAGATCCCATCTCAACTAAAAATAGAAAAACCAGCCAGGAATTGTGGCAGGTGCCTGTAGTCTCAGCTACTCCGGAAGCTGAGGCAAGAGGATCACTTAAGCCCAAGAGTTTGAGGTTGCTGTGAGCTATGATGATGACGCCAGGGCTCTCTAGCCAACGCAACGGTGAGACTCTTGCTCTCTCAAAAAAATAAAAGAAAAAATACATGCCCATCTCCCTGGGTGGTTACAAAGATGAAGAAAAGTAACCCATGTAAAGTGCCCGGGGGAGGATGAATGGCCTAGTGCACGGCTGATGCCCATTGCACTTCAGCACGTTGGGGCCAACCCCTGGCAGAGGTCTGCCTGTGGGCTCAGTGGACAGGACAGTGGTTGGAATCATCTTGTAGAGCAAACTGTGCACTTGGCTGATAACTTCCCTGGGAAAGGGTAAAGTGTTTAACAGTCTACACCACTACCCTGCCACACCCATGCCCCTTGGCAAAATGTTACCCATCCTCAGAGAGGTAAGTCTAGGAATTTAGAAGATGGCTTCAGAAATTTTTTTAGAAATTTGATATTGCTGAAACATCCAAGCAGCATCCAAGTTGGGCTTCTCTATAGTTGTTTATGTATTTTTTCAGATCTTCAGAATTTAAAATATATGGTGTATATATACACACATATATAATATATATTAAAATGTATATTAATATAAATATATATTATATATAATATTGTTCCCCAATAACAAACAACCTTCCTTCATCACATCTCATTTGAGAAGCACTGACCTTGATGACACCAGAGGCATCTTAAAACGGACTAATTATCCAATCGAGGAGAGAAGGGGAACTTATCTCATTAGCGCTGCTTGCAGAAATTAGCCACAAACCACACGTTAGTGAGTTGGCAGGATTTCTTTTATTGCCTCAAACCAGTAGCTCCAATATCCCCTGAGGTGCCCTGTGTCCCCGCCCCAGTCTCAGCGGGTTCCGACCCCTCATTCCGGGTTGGAAGTTCAAGGTCGGCACCTGCGCGTTCAGCCCCGCCCAGAGCCGTCGCCGCAGCTTCCGGGTGCTGTCTGCCGCTTGCCGTAACGCAGGCCGAAGGAGTTCCAGTTGTAGGCGGACAGGTCCTTTTCCCGCTGCACCAGCACCGCACCCCGCGGTGCGGGGATCAGGCGGCTGCGGGGGGCACACAGGCCAGGCTGCTGGGGCCCTGCGGAGCTCTCAGGGGGCGGGCACAGCGAGGCCCCCCGAGGGCTGAGCCCCACAGTGGGGAGCCTCCTCGCTGCACACTTCGGGCTGTGCTCCCAGGGGCCCAGGAGGCCCAGGGGTCCTAGCCGCTGGCCTAGGACAGAGAGCACAGGGAGATGAGACGGAGGCGCAGGAACGATGGCTTTGGAGCACCCCCTCGCGTTCCCATGCTGTACTTCTTTTCTCTCCCTGACCTCTAGGAAGCTCAGCGCTTGGATGCCTTGCAGCACCACCATCATCTCAGCTGTGTGGTTAGGCCATTTGCCTTTCCCTCCTCCAACACAGCTTTGAATTCTAATGTTTGCCAAAATTATCTTAAGTAACTTTTCTTTCTTTCTTTCTTTCCTTTTTTGAGACAGAGCCTCAAGCTGTCCCCCTGGGTAGAGTGCCGTTGCATCACAGCTCACAGCAACCTCCAACTCCCGGGCTCCTACCTCAGCCTCCCAAGTAGCTGGGACCACAGGCGCCTGCCACAACACCCGGCTCTTTTTGGTTGCAGCCGTCATTGTTTGGCGGGCGGGCTGGATTTGAACCTGCCACCTTAGGTGTATGTGGCTGGTGCCTTAGCCACTTGAGCCACAGGCGCTGAGCCTTAAATAACTTTTCTATTAAATTACTTCCTTTTAGGAAACAAACAGGGTATAGCTTGGAAATAGGAAAGATGGTGGTATTTGCCCGACACTTAGAATCAGGCTCTCCACTGGACTGTGTGCTCTGTGCGGTGGGCGGGGGCCATGTTCATTCATCTCTGTATCCCTCAGAGTGTTTCAATCAGTAGTTTGCACATCATGGGGCCTCAGTAAATTCTTATTAAATATATAAAAAGTAATGAAAAATGTGTAATAGAAGGCCAAGTCCATGGTAGTTTCATCCACCCATGGTCCAACCCTGGTCTCTGATAACAATAATCGTGACCCTTTAATAAGCTACATAAAGATTCGGTGAAGAACAGAAATTACTCAGCTGAGCATAGGACCTGAGGGAAAAAAAATAGAATAGAAATTATCTAGGTCACCTTAACTGGCTCTGCCCCCACTCTGGATATAATTTTTCCCCTCACACTGAGGGTTAACAGGGCTAATTTGGAAGGCACTTCACATTCAAGGCTCAATAAATTCACTGTACTTTTTGGCAGTACAATAGGGCAACTAGCTCTGAGTAGGCAATAACCCTAGCCAACCATGGCAAGAAATTAGTGGAAATGATGCCTGGTGTGTGAATGGGTGTGAGTGGGTGTGTGTTGGGGGCAGGCATTGGCTTTGAGCCCTGCTCCTCAATGCCCTGGCACACTTTGGAGGAGTGTGGACATAGTCCAGGATTAATGACAATCTGCCTAGGAGGCCCCTTGCTCCTTGCCCAAAGCCCGGCTGAGAGGGGAGGGAGCATGGCTTCCTTCCCAGTTGTGCCCACTAAGCTAGCAGAAGGGTTGCTGCTCCTGCTACTGTTTGTGGCCTTACCTAAAACTCTTTGCCAAAAAGAGCCAAGAGTTCAGTCAAGTGTTCCTGGGCAGCGGTGTGGGTATTCTCTGGAGCATTCTCCTTTACCCAGAAAAATGCCTGACCCCAGGAAAGAGGACACTCTTGGCAAAGGACACCTGGGCTTTACTGGTTTTGCTCTGGGATAACTTATGGGCGTGTGATAGCAAGTGTGTAGAGTTTGTCCTGAGTTGGAGGAACTGAGCTGCAGAGAGGCTAAGCTATGGATTCTAGTGGGGACTAGCAGTGTACTAGCTCGTGCCACCCAGCAGGCATACTCTTGGGACATTGTCATCTGCTGTGTTTCAGCAGTGTTTGACTGATTCTGAGATGTCTCTCCACCTCTTTGGGCCTTAGATTCTGCAGCTTATCAGTTCCCCCAATGAACTCCTGAGACTGATATGTAGTAAAGATCTGTTCTTTCATTTAAGTTTTTTTTTTTTTTTTCAAATTCCCCATAAAGGATCTGAGGTTACTGGTAAAAGCAACTTGCCTATCGAATTTTTTCCCCACAGCTGCACAGAGAGGTAGTTGGCATAGGCCACAGGTGTGAGAAAACTATGCTGGAGCTCAGTGGTTAATAAGCACTTGAGCCTAGGGGAGTAGAGTGATGCCTGTCACAGAGGCAAGCCTTCCCTGACTTGCAGTGTTCATGGGACCTCTCAGTCAGTTGCGTAGGTGCCAGTCTTAGGTTCCCACCAAATGCAGTGTTAAACTCACATCAGGAGACTAGCTGTAATCTGGAAAATATGATAAATCTCATTTTGCAACAACT
>NW_003852450.1:5035298-5043805 GCF_000181295.1 Otolemur garnettii | reverse complement strand
GGGGAACTGAGGTGCCAACATTGTCTTGGAGCCTGGGAGCTGGCACTTCTTTCCCCCCATGCTAGGTTCTGCATACATCCACGACTTTCTGTGTTTCATTCTCCCCAGGAGAATATGCCTTCTAGAATCTGGCCCTGTCCCCTCCTGCTGTAATAGAAACTTAATTCTTTTCCTGTTCTAAGAAAAAAGGAAGAAAGAGCCAATCATCTTGCTGTCTCATAACCCTTCATGGCCTTAAAGACCATTATTAAATTGTCTTATTGCCTATAATTCAGGGAAGAGAAAAATTTTTCCCTGATTTATCAGGTCAATTGTCTTCATAGTCTATTCTCCGTGGGCCCTGAGAGGCTATGGATTAAATTGGCCTCATCATTTTGGCTGTGAAGATGGGGGCTGTGTGCCCTGACCCTCACATACCCTCTTTCCCTCTCCTCTGTCATGCTGGCCACCCCCACCCTACCTATTCTGGCTCTCAAATCTAATTTATCTTTGAAAAAGTCAGGCACTTAGAGATTGTCTAACAAAAATGGTTGAAGACAAACTTCTGGGCAGGCAGAGGACACTGCAGGTTACCCTGAACAAAAGGTTATCCCGGCCCAACATACAGCCTGCAGCCCCTCTCCATGGCAAGGGCGTGGGTGAAAGTATTGTTGTGCCCACAGGCTCCTAGTCGGTCTTACCTGCTCCTTCTCTCTACTTCCTCCCTGCAGGACTGAGGCATGGAGTAAAGAGTAAGAATCCTGAAATGGGATCAAAATACTCAAATCTGGTTTCAGCTCTGCCCTTGTTCCCTGTGAGTCGTGAGCAAGTCGCCCCCCATCTCTAGGCCTCATTGGTCTATCTGTGAAATAAGATCATTGGATGGAGTTGGCCACCAGGTGTCTGCTCATATGGTTATTTATCCTTGCAGACTGATTTCTGTGACACCCAGAAACCCAGAACACAGCTTTCTGCACCAGCCCCGAGGCCCGGGTCAGGGCATGGAATAGAGAGCGGGATGGAGCCATTAGAGACAACAATGTGAAAGCATTTAAGACTGTGGATGCACAGGATCCAGGTTGGCTCGGAAATCATTCCTTGAGCACCAACTAGGTGCTGGTGCTGCGCTAGGTGCTAGGAGTGCACAGGTGTGCTGCCCCCTGAGTTCTCAAGTCTAGCACAAGCAATTGATCCATGAATAGATCATTTCAAGATAACATTACAAATGACACACTGGACACTTGTGAGTACTCGGGGGCTATCGAAGCCTGAGACAGCCTGACCTGGAGGGTCAAGGCAGGTTTCCCATAGAGGGTGGTGCCTAAAGTGTTTCTGAGCATGAATCAGCCAGATGAGGGAAGGTTCACAGAAGGCGTTTGCAGCTTGCAGGAGCTGCCTCTGCATGGTGCCAGGCGCTGGAGCCGGTGGGCAGGGGCTGGGTGTGGAGGGAACTTCAGGCCCTCCAGCCAGATAAAAGGGTGGAGCCCATGCAGGGCTTCATCTTGGAGAGGCCTGAGCCAGACAGGGATGTGTATAGATGTGCATTGCAGGAGGAGCATTCTGGCTGCCCTGAGCAGAGGCAGGCTGGTGAGTGCAGATCGGGCAGGGGCAGGGGGAGCTGGCAGAGTGAGTGGCTGGAAGAGCAGCACCCCTTCTTCCTACCCCTCTTCCCACGGTGGATGGTACCTACCCGGTGCACCATGGAGGACTCTGCCTCTCTCCAGCACACACACACCACACACATACACACGTATACCTCCATATAAATCACACGCATAAATGCATACAATGCACAGCACACACATGCTACATAGACATATACATACACATAGACACCACACACATAAACACACACCACATATACATACATACGCACATATCAATCACACACGTATACCCACATGCACCACACACAAAAACATGCAACACACACATACTCATTCACACACCACACACATATACACGTACACACATATATACCTCCACATGCTACATACACCACATATTTATGCAGATGCACACACATACACACATACACCACATATGCCCCTTATACACATACAAACACACACACACACACACACGCGGATTCCCTCAATTCTTAGTTGACTCCCGTGCCCGTGGAAAGAACTGTCAGCATCCAAGGGCTATGACTGGCTGACCTGCTAGGGACAATTTTTATGGTTCCCCCGACTCCAGGATTAGTCTGGTGAGTAACACATTCCAGGTATAGCTGGAAAGCTTTTGAAGTGAGGTAGCTTCCTTCCTGGGGTGGCCTTGGTTCTTGGGGTGGTACTTAGTACTGGTATATAGGTAGGTGCCTTTTGGTTAAGCTCGTATCTCCCATTCATAATTTGGGGAAAGTGCTCAGAGGAGCCCTGTGAGCCCATGAACGCTGAGGCGTTCCCCAGGTCCCCCCAAAAGCTTCTGTGTCCTCTCTTCCCAGCCATGGAGAGTTTGTTTATTGCTTTTATTCCTCCAACAGCAAGGAAGAGACCTTAGGGGTCCCCAGAATCCTATCTTCACAAATAAAGTCAATGTATTTACTCAAGAACCCCAGAATAATCTGGCCAAGTTGGTAATCAAGAAAGATCAGTGCCCCCAACCCAGGTCCCTTCTTCCTGTCTGGATGTACCAGTCAGTCTTGGAAAGAATTTCAAGAATTCTTTGCTCTCCCTCTCCTAGGATGGATGCAGCATGTACCTACCTTGGCTCAGTCCCAGCTCCGGTGGGAGTGCGGCAGGGTCTCTGAGGTGATCAGACTACCTGGATGGGTGAACGCCCACAGGGAGGAAAGTTGGGCTCCTGGGCTCACCCTCAGCAGCTCCCAATCACATCCCTTTTATAGAGCCAGGGTGACGTCTCCGAGCATAAGCCCACCTCTGCCTACTCTCCCTCCTCCCTCCTCCCTCCTCCCCCCACTCCCCTCCTCAACCCTCCTGACCGCTGCTGCCTCTGCCTCCTGGCTCTCTGGTTAAGCTCGTATCTCCCATTCATATCTCCCTGCTCTCTTGGCTGGAGCAGGCCTCTCTCCTGCAGAAGTCCTCCAGGGCTGGCTTACCATTCCTTCCGTCCTCTGCCACCTTTCTCCCACCCACCCACTCAGCTGGAGACCTGCTGTTTGAGGAGTTATGAGGGGGGAGGGTGTCAGTGTGAAAAGTCTTGTTCCCTCTCTGACAAGAGGCACAGACACACCTAGTCTGAAGTGGATAGGAAAGGGGTGAGGAGAGGGGCACAGGCTGACCCGGGGGTTCTTTTTTTTTTTTCGAGATAGAGTCTTAAGCTGTCACCCTGAGTAGAGTGCCATGGCGTCACATCCCCTGCATCTGGCTCTGAGAGAAAGCCGCTCAGTTCAGGCCTCCAACCAGAAAGAGCCAGAGAGAGAGCAGCTCCTGGGCAGTGTCCTGCAATTGGTGGGAAGGGGGGGGGGTCTGTCCTTTATTCTTCCTTTTTTCTTCCCCTCTTTCCTCGATCACTGAGCACTTCCTCCGCACAGGGTTTTGTGATGAATATAATGAGATAGGGTCAGATGAGCGAGATCGAGATCGGGATATAAGCAACTGGCTCTAAGAAAGGAAAATAAGATGGTAGCTCTACAAGTGGATGCCCCTGGGAACTGCCAGGGATAGCAGAGAGGTGACTTCCAGGTGGCAGCACATCCAGAGAGGCCGCACTGGGGGCCCCCTTGTCTCAGACTGTTTTGTGATTGTTGGTGTACTTTGAGGGCAGAGACAGGCCTCCTTTCCCCAGTGCCCTCAGCATCTATTCCATTGCTTGGTACATACGAGGAGAGCCCTCAGTAGGTGCTTACTAAATGCATGCTTTACAGGTGATTCTCATCTCTTTCCTGAGCCTGCAAGAATTCCCTTTATGCTTGGACAAGGGGCTCTCCAAGATAGGGACTGTTTCTTCTATCAGACTAGGAGTCTCTGAAGGCAGGCGCTGTGCCTCCACCCCCAGATGGGAAGTTCTCCCAGCACAAGCTCTACCTGGTCGGTGCTCTGTGCAAAATAATCACCCAATGGCTGAGAAGCTCTCTGACAGTGTGTGGGATTAGTACCCATCCCTTGTCCAGCACTTACTGCTAATGGGCTTGCAAACACTCATTAGGGCTATTAAATATCTGGATACAAATTATAGCCTATGAGAAGAGGACCACAACTTTGCCACATGGAATGATGGTGTGTGTGGCCTGCTCTGAGGCAGGGGATGGGCTTAATTAATGGGACACTGACTTGAGTCTCAGACACACTCTAGGCTTGAGGATTTAATCTTCTCTTTTCCTCCCATAAATATAGGGTGGGGATGTTATACCAGCCCCAATCTGATCTGCAAGGGGCCCTGGTCTTTCCTGCCAGCAGTTCTGGTAGCTTCTTAAGCGGACTTAAGGATTTGGGTTAGTCACTCAGCTCCATCTTTCCTTCTGGGCTTGAGGAGGTCCGGATATGCAAGGAAGTGAGTCAGTGCTGGGTGGGGGCTCTGAGGGGGTGGTCCCCATTTTCCCTCCAGCCCCCTCAACCAATGATCTAAGTTCAAGGAGTTCATCTCTGTCATTCAGACCATTGAGCTGGTGCCTTGAAGCCTCTGGAACAGCTGTGGAAACCAAGAATCATTACTTCAGACAAAGAGTGGAGAGCAGACTCAATATCCAGGTTATTAGTGAGCTGGCCTTGGGAGCTGGGAGCTGTGCCAGGCACAGCTATGGAGAGAGGGTTGGCGGGGGACGTACTCAGCTGGCAGGCACAACTAGGTGCTCTCTGCAGGTTCCTCCCTGCCCCCCTTCAGGGTCCTCTGAGAGCTCATATTCCATCAGGTGCTTCAGAGAAAGGGAGGGGCAGGGTCTGGAATCACTGGCCATGCCTGCCTCGAGGACAGGACAGAGCTGGCCACCTGCTTCCCTGCTGTTATAGGCTATTACCCATCCTCTCCATGCTTGGGCCCAGACTTAGCCAGTTTCCCAGAAACCTTGGGCACTTTCTGGCTAAGTGTCCATTTCTTTGATTTGAACAAGGAGTTATTCATTTAGGCACAACTGCTTGTGGATCCCCTCACCATGAAGGTGCTGAAGACAGGCTAGAGGGTCTCAGGGCAGAGGGGCAGCAGTTTTACCAGGACCATGTGTCTCCCCCTCCCCAAGGCACCACCACTGAGCCACTCACCGTGCTCAGGAAGGGGATGCTGGAGGTGTTGCCTAGGAAGCCAAAGGCGACAGGGAAAAAGCCCCTAGGAGCAGAGAGGAGGAGAGAGGAGTCAGTGATGGCCCAGGAGGAGAGGGTAGAGGACTCAGCCAGGCTGAGGTCCACCACAGGCTCGAGCTGACCTCAGCTATGCAGAGCTGCAGGGATTTGCACTCACTTGAACAGGCTGAAGAAGCCGTAGGTTTCCAGCAGCATGCCCAGGAGGGGCCAGCGCAGGAGCACAATGACCACACCCCCTAAGAAGAAACTGGTCCCCTTGAGTTTATGCCGCTGGAAGAAGAATGTAAAGGTCTTCTTCAAGCCGATGATGAAGGAGAGGCCCGTCAGGAACAGTAGCTGTAGGGAAGGGAGAGAAGTGTGAAGCAAACACACCCACCCGCTAGGAGTTGGGCACTCAGCCCGGCCAGACCTGCCAATCTCTCAGTGCATATCAGAGAGGGTGCCCAGAACGTGGGAGCATCCCAGGGCCTTGAGGGAGTCAGGCTGGCTGGGAACAGACCAGAGGCGGGGGGCAGACAAGGAGAGCTCATTTCCCACCCAATTCCTTGGATCCCAAGCACTTCTTCATACATGACTTTGTTTCCCATTGTGCCTCCCAGAGAAGGCGGGATAGACTGTGAGAGTCTCTGCGTTTACAAGGAGAAAGACTGAGATCTAAATAGGTCAGGCAGCCACAGCCAAAATCACACAGAACCCTTGAGGCTCACAGCTCTAGACTGTTATTCCAGACCTCGCCCAAGGGCCCTATCACCTCTCAGCGTGGCTCCAAATGACCCCTTAGGAGTGCCCGGCACTGGGCAAATATAACCGTGACTTTTTTCTAGCATGTCCCTGCTTCCCCTCCCCCATGTCCTCGCCTTTTCTCTTACTGTTCCACCCCCGGAACAGATTCCTTTCCACCTTTTTCCAGTTAGGTAAGCTTGTTCTCCTTTTAGTCCCTTGTTTTACATGAAATATGTTTTTGTTGTGACTTTACCAGTGGCCCACCTTCCGCCCCCTTGACAGTGGGATTCAGATGGCAGAGATACCCAGGGCCTGGCTCAGAGCCTGGTGGGAGAGAATCCAGGCGCTCAGCGTCTCCGTGCCAGCAGGCTGTGGTCCCTCTCCTGCAGCCCTCTCCCACCCTAATGTCTGGCCTCTGGTTGGGCATGATCTGAATGAACTTGGAGCTGGCTCCGCTGGCAACAGAGACCTCTGGAGAGTTGGGGCTGGGGAGCATGGAGGGGTGGGAGACTCACATTTCCGAAGGCCAGGAGCACTGAGTCAAAATACAGGAGTATCCCGAAGAGGATGAAGAAGATTCCAAAACCAGTGATGCCCACACCAATCTCTGCAATGGACAGGGAGGTTGTGGGGGGGGGACGGGGTGGGCTTTGGGGAGCAAAACTTTTCCCATCACCACAGGACAGGCACTCTCTAGGGAGTGGTTTCATTTCCATCCAGGAACCTAGGCGTCCCTAGGCAGGGTGGAAGGATGAAAATGAAGGTGTGCCTAGTGCCTGGGCACTGTGCTGGCCTCTTGTACACACGATGGTCCTGGGTAGAAGCTGGCCCTGGGCAGAAGCTGGCGCTGCTCTTAACACACTATACATTCATATGCTACTGTATGCAGATCAGGGTTGGGCTGAACACAGCCATCTGTCTCCCCTGGTCCTGCCTCGTACAGCTGAGAACTGCTGGAGCCCAACCCCACAGAGGCAGAAGGGCATCACTGAAAACCCAGCATGGCCAGCCCCAGACCAGCTCAGGACTACCCAGCGGGTCTGCTGTTTACTCAAGAGATTTTTCCCTTATCTTATAGGGGTACAAGTGAATCTTTCTAAGAGTAGAATGTGAACGTTTTAAAACAATAACTGGGAAAATGACATGAAGGCTGTGTTGACCAGTTTGATGGAAGTATTTCGGATTGCATGTGAAAACCCCACACTGTACCCCAGAAGTGCATTCATGTACATAGTTACCATTCAATAAAAAAATAAAATAAAATAAAATTTTAAAAAAGAGATTTTCCCCATGGGCCGGGTGCAGTTACTCATGCCTGTAATTTCAGCACCTGGGAGGCCAAGGCAGGTGGACTGCCTGAGCTGACGAGGTCGAGAACAACCTGAGCCAGAGCGAGACCTTGTCTCTATAAAATAGCCGGGTGCCTGTAGTCCCAGCTACTTGGGAGGCTGAGGCAAAAGAATCACTTGAGACCAAGAGTTTGAGGTTGCTGTGAGCTGTGAAGCCACAGAGCTCTACTGAGGGCAATGGAGTGAGCTCTGTCTCAAAAAGAAAAGAGGTTTTCCCCATGGAACAGCCCTCCTCACTGTCTCCTTTCTCCTCCAGACTGCCCTGCTGCGGCTCTCAGGTACTGACCCATCACATTTTACTGGGAAAATAGAAATCATGAGTCAGGAATGTGTTTGGCCTCCCAGCCTGGGACCCACTCCCCAGCTTGCACCTGCTCCCATCATCCTCTCTCCCTCCTGCAGCAGCCGCCCTGCCTACGCCCACCACTGTCATTTCAGCCCCATGGCATTGGGTGTTCTACTGAGGTTGGACACATGCTGACAGTAACCTACCTGACAGTGACCTGCCTCCATTTGCAATGTGTCTCAAAATATTCTTTGAAGTTAGCTCAGAGCCAGTGAGCACAGCAGAGAAGTGCAAGACGTTGAGGTTCCCTGGTTTGGTCAAGGGCTGCATTTTTGACATTTTGATACATAGAATATTATCACGCCCCACAAGAAGAGGTCTACAATACAGGATACAAAGCTCCTTTTTCCTTAACCCTCGACATTTCACAGAATGGTTCATGTTATTTATCTTTGCCAGTATGATAATCAATGAAAATTCATTTATTGTTCTTCATTTTAAATTCCATTACATTTTAAAATTTTAAATTATGGCAAATGCACATAAAATACAACATTTATCATCTTACCATTTTTATTTTATTTTTGAGACAGAGTCTCACTTTGTCACTCTTGTGACAAAGAGTGCCCTGGTGTCCCATTCCGTAGGTTGCCTTTACATGCTGTCAACTGAGTCCTTTGATGCATCTGATTGATCTGTTTTTTTTTCTTTTGTGCCTATGCTTTTGGTGTCATAGCCAAGAAAGCATTGCCAAATCCAGCATCATGAAGACTTTCTCTGTGTCTTCTTCTGAGAGTTTTTATAGTTTTAGCTCTTATTTTTAGGTCTTGGACCCATTTAAGTTAATTTTTGTATACGGTATAAAGGGTCTGACTTCATTCTTTTGCATGTGTGCTCATATATCCAGTTTTCCCAACATTTGTTGAAATGAATGTTCTTTCCTTATTGAATAGTCTTTTTTTTTTTTTTTTT
>NW_003852450.1:5027510-5034537 GCF_000181295.1 Otolemur garnettii | reverse complement strand
ATCTTCTGTGTAGTTAATCCTTCATAATCTGGTACTGTACAGATTTTTAAGAGTATTAGAATCAATTCCAATACAGAAATAAGGTCAAATGTGTTCTCTAAATCACTAAAAATATAGAGACGAGATTTATCATTTAAATCATAGACTGAAAACTCACTCAACTCAGAATCTAGTAAAATGCCAGTCTCCCTGGGTCTCATTTTCAGCAGAAGCTGGATTTTGTTAGGACCCAGTGCAACATCGTTTCTTTCAACACATCACCCAGCTGCCCAGAATCCATTTACTACTAACGGCTGATTCTTCCTGTTTCTGAGAAACCTTCATGATCTATCTGGGCTTGTTTCCTACTTCCACCTCCTCCTGCCTGCCTGAATTAAGTCTCTCAGAACCCAGGACAGCTGAGCAGATTACAACCCCAGTGGGTCATTATGAAAGTTGCCTTCTGTCTTTCCACACTGCGTGATATTTCTATTGGAGACAGCAAGGTGAGGATCTAAAAACACATCTGCTTTAGTTACCATGATAATTTTGCAGAGGCTAGGATATCCTGGAGAAATGATAAAAGTGTTTTACGCTTTTAGGCTTGTTATAAAGTATTTTAGTTATTAGCCTACACCTGCCATAATCGGGTGTCCCCAATTCTACTTCTGACTAGACGCCCTCCCCCTCTATCACCCTTAGTAGATGTTTCTGTGCGGGAACACAACAGGAATACTTTATTAGGTTTTCATTTTGCTTTTAAAACTATCCACATGTCCATCCTATATTGTACTTTTTGCTTCTGCAACACTGATTTGCTGGCATGCATAGTCATCACCCTCCCGACTTATTCTACACTATTTTTCAACGGCTGATGCAATTCCAGAATTTTCCTGCGATGGGGCAGCCTTCTGTAGGAGTCACACGTAGGGCTTCCAGCGTTCAGTGCAACATAGAACCTTACAGAAGGGGGTCAGAAACTGTGATTCTCGCCCACAAGTTTCAGACCTTCCTCCGCCTCTCGCTTCCGGAGTAGCTTATCGATTTCAGTTAAGTTACTCAGCCGAGGACAGAGAGGGGGGAGGGGCAGGTCACATAGACGCTGACGCGAGTGACAGCAGCGCCCGCAGTCCGTGGTCCCCGTTGTCCAGACAGAGGGGCAGTGCGCCCTCTGCTGGAGACGGCCGCGGCTGGCACAGCTACTCCCAGCAGGAAGCCGCAGGGAAGCGAAGGTAACTCAACGGGGAGGCCTGGCTCTCCAGGGCGCCACCGACTGGAAAGTGGAGACCTCCCCAGACCTCGGAGACTGCTCAGCAGTCTTGCGGTCTCCTTGGCCGGCCACACTCATGGCTGCACTGATGCCTATTGCCCTGCAGCTACCCAGCTGCTTCTGTATCATCTGCAGCCTGATGCAGATGAGTCAGGCTCCCCCAGCTCCTTACTTTGTAGTTCGCATTAAGGCAAGCTAAGTTCAATGTCTTTTTTGCTTCCCCAAAGCAGAAATATCTCACAGAGGAGGCAGATGGGTCCCTCTGGTCATAAGCTGTACAATCAATCAGTCTCTAAACAGCATTTACTTTTTTCCTTTTCCTTCTCTTTTTTGTTTAAAGAATTACAACTGTTCGGAAGAGTTGCAAGTACAGCACAAAGACTCTTTTTCCTGAATCATTTGAGAGTAGTTGTCATCTGATGTCACCTCTGAATAGTTTGTATGGTTTTCTTCTTTCCTCTTAGATAACCAAGACACAACCATCAAAACCGGGAATTTAATGTTGATACATGACTATCATCTAACTCTTGGACCCCATTCAAGTTGCATCGGTTGTCCCAGTAATACTATTTTATTTTTTTTTATTTTTATTTTTTGAGACAGAGCCTCAAGCTATTGCCCTGGGTAGGGTGCCGTGGCATCACAGCTCACAGCAACCTCCAACTCCTGGGCTCAAGTGAGTCTCCTGCCTCCACCTCCCAAGTAGCTGGGACCACAGGCGCCCGCCACAACACCTGGCTATTTTTTTTTGGTTGCAGCCATCGTTGTTGTTTGGCGGGCCCGGACTGGGGATTCGAACCTGCCACCTCAGGTGTATGTGGCTGGCGCCTTAGCCACTGGAGCCACAGGCGCCAAGCCTATTTATTTATTTTTGAAACATAGTCTCATTTTGTTACTCTCAATAGAGTGTGGCAGCATCACAGCTCACAGCAACCTCAAACTCTTGGGCTTAAGCAATTCTCTTGCCTCAGCCTCCCGAGTAGCTAGGACTACAGGTGCCCGCCACAATGCCCAGCTATTTTTGTTGTTGTTGTTATTGTTTAGCAGGCCCGGGCTGGGTTTGAACCCTCCATCATGTGTATGTGGCTGGCTAAGCTACGGGTGCCGAGGCCCAGTATTATTATTTATGGCAAAAGAATCCAGCTCATCATCACATGTGGCAATTAATGGCCATGTCCCTTTAGTTTCTAAGCCTGGGAAAAGTGCCTTGGTCTTTCCCTGACATGACCTGATACTTTTGAAGATTTAGGCCAGTTATTTTGTAGCCATCCCTTCATTTGTGTTTGGCTGACGTTTCCTCTCTACTAGATTCAGGTTATACATCTTCGGCAGAAATAGAAATGATGTGATGCTGTGTTTTTCTCATTGTATCCTGGTAGAGGATGTGTGATTTCAATTTGTCCCATTACTGATGATGTTTCTTTACTCCTTCTGCCAATCCACCCCCCACTATAAAGTTATTCTCCACTCCCTACCCCTGACCCTGCAGGGATGTCCCTTACCCTATCTTGGCTATGACCGCATGCACCAGGCCACCCCTAGTCTGAACACCCTTCTCACCCAGCTGGGGCTCTGACATCCCACTGTCTGTTCCACCTAATGGCTTTAAGATTGACTTGTTCAAGAACAGAAAGGAGGGAAGTGAAAAGTGGAAGGACCTTTATTCACTTTTCAAAATCGACAAGTGGTTCATAGAATAATGAACACACTGTGCCAGGCACAGTCTAAGCACTTTAGGTACATGAATTCATTTGATTTTCTTAACTACCTACGAGGTAAGTACTGATCTTCACCCTGTTTTATAAACAAAACTGAAACACAGAGGTTAAGTCACTTATCCGGGGGACATAGCTGGTGGCTGCCAGAACCAGGGTTTGAACCCAGTCATCTGGCTCTAAAAAGTGCCTTTAACCAGCCCAGACCAGTCTACTTCCACAGAAACTGCTCTTGCATTGGCCATTAATGACCTCCATGTTGCCAAATCTGACGGACAGCTGTCCGTCCTCAGTGTCAGTCAGCGGCCAACCACACCCTTGTTGAAACAGCATTTCTCTTGGCTTCCACAACTCCACTTCTTGAGTTTTCGCCCCACTGTTCTAGTTGCTCTTTCCCAGTCTCCTTCGATGGCTCCCACATCTCTCTTCCTCTTGGGATTTGAATTGCTCAGGGCATGGGCCCAAGAGAGAGCCTCTTTGAGCACATCCAGCTGCTTACTTAGGAGATCTGCCTGGTTTTCTCTTAGGCATCTTAAACTCAACAGGTCCAAAGCTGAGATATTTGTCTTCCTTCCTTCAACCTGAGCCTCCCTTGATTTCCTCCAGTTGAATAAAAATATCATCACTGCCCACTCCACCCTCATTCAATCCACAGCTAAGTTTTATTGTTGCTTCTTCCAAAATGCATCCTGAAAGCTGTCCAGTTCTATCCATTCTTACCCCTTAATTCCCAGCCACCATCATCTCTTTCCTGGGCTCCTTAGCACCCCCTTTTCCCCATTTAGCCTCTTGCTTCACTGCTAAACTGTTACGTGTATGTGGTTTTTTGGTTTTTGTTTGTTTTTAGAGACAGGATCTTGGTCTGTCATCCAGGCTAGAGTGCAATGGGGACCATTAGCTCACTGAAACCTCGAACTCTGAGCTCAAGTGATCCTCCTGCCTCAGCTTCCCGAGGAGCTGGGACTACAGGCATGCCCCACCACGTCTGGCTAATTTTCCTTATTTTTAGGGAGATGAGGTCTTGCTGTGTCCACCCAGGCTGGTCTCAAACTCCTGAGCTCAAGTAATCCTCCTGCCTCGGCCTCCCAAAGTGTTGGGATTACAGGCGTGAGCCACTGCACATGGCCTCCTGCTTCATTCTCGCACCCTCTTAGTCCTCTGCACACAGCACTCAAGGGTCTTGAAAACCAGACAATCCCATCGTATTAGTGTACTGCTTAGAATCCTTCATGGCTGCCCACTGAGCACAGAATGCAGCCAACCCCTCTAGTCCCACGTCATGGCACAGCAGCCCCACCTGACAGGGCCTGGGCCTGCCTGGCCACCTTCATCATCTGCCACTGTCCCTCTTATCTGCCATGCTCCCACTACACTGCCCTTCATTACTTCATATGAGCCTTCCTTCCTCAGGACCTTTGAACATGCAGTTTCTTTGCTTGGAATGCCCTTCCTCCCACTGGTTACCTGACAAACACATGCTCATCCTTCAGGTCTCAGCTCAATTGTCAGTTCCTCAGGGAAACAGTCCATTCTCTGCCCCGTGACCTAAATCTGCTTCCCTCATTTCTCCCTTTCACGGGACTTAGCACATTCTTCATAGGCTTATCACATTTGGTAAGAGTGTATTTGCTTGCAGGCTAATTGGCTTAATAAGTTGTCAGCGTGCCACTGGGCTCCGGCCTCAGCCGTCTTCTCTCTATATTTTATTTCCCAGGTCAGTAGTTCTCAACTAGCATTGGGGGGTAGGGAGTGGAGATTGAGGGAGAACTATTTTGTTCCCTGAGGGGTATTGGAAATGTTTAGAGACATTTTTGATTATCACAACTTGAGCGGAAAGGGGGTACTACTGACATCTAGTAGGTGGAGGCTGCTAACATCCTAGAATGTACAGAACAGCCCCCCACAAATCAAACAATTATCCTGCCCCCAAATGTCTGAGAAACTGTGCCCCAGCCGGTTTCATGGACTCTCATTGTTTTAAATAACATTTATATGGAGGGAACTCCCAAATTTCTCTCCAGGCCAGGTCTCTATCTGGGACAGCTGACTCTTACTACCAACTTAACAGTAGAAACTCCCAGCTGGCTACTTGACATCTCACCCAGATGTCTAACAGCACAAACAAACTCAAACAGCTAAAACCCAAAACCTGATTTCCTTCTGACTCAACCTTCTCAATGGCCCAGGCTAAAAATATAGGAGGCATTCCTGACTCTTCTTTCTCTCACACCCCATATCCAATCAATCACCCAACCAATCAATCTCTCTGCAATTTCCTCAAGACAGAAGGAGTATGGAGCACTCCCCACCACATCCCTACCGACACCCTCACTGTCTTCCACTCAGGACTGGCCTCCCTGCTGCTCCCCT
The DNA here is from genome assembly GCF_000181295.1 of Otolemur garnettii. NCBI lineage: Eukaryota > Metazoa > Chordata > Mammalia > Primates > Galagidae > Otolemur > Otolemur garnettii. The sequence continues at coordinate 5,029,203 of NW_003852450.1, read as the reverse complement.
CATCCTCTGTAGTCTGCTCTCAACCCACCACTCAGAGTGATCTTTTAAAAATACAAATAGAGACCAGACATGATGGCTCATGCCTGTAATCCTAGCACTCTGAGAGGCTGAGGCCAGTAGATTGTTTGAGCTTAGGAGTTCAAGACCAGCCTGAGCAAGAGAAAGACCCTGTCTCTACCAAAGACAGAAAAAAAATTAGCCAGACATTGTGGCAGGCACCTGTAGTCCCAGCTACTCAGGATGCTGAAGCAAGAGGATCATTTGAGCCCAAGAGTTTGAGTTTTCTGTGAGCAACAATGATGCCACAGCACTCTACCTAGGGCAACAGAGTGAGACTCTATTAAAAAAAAAAAAAAGAACTTCTCATGCCTCTACACAAAACCCTCCAACTCTTTTTCATCTTGTATAGATAAAAACAAAGTCCTTGGCTCGGCACCTATAGCTCAACGGCTAGGGCGCCAGACACACACGAGAGCTGGTGGGTTCAAATCCAGCCCAGGCCTGCCAAATGACAATGACAACTACAACCAAAAAATAGCCAGGTGTTGTGGTGGGTGCCTATAGTCCCAGCTACTTGGAAGGCTGGGTCAAAAGAATTGCTTAAGCCCAAGAGTTTGAGGTTGCTGTGAGCTGTGACTCCACAGCTCTCTACCCAGGGCAAAATAGGGAGACTCTGTCCCCTCCCCCAAAACAAAAAAACAAAGCCCTTACTGTGGCCTGTAATTCTCTATGTGGTCTGACCCCTCAGTGACCTCCCTAATCTAAACTCTTAGGCTGTAAGAGTCTTTATCAGACTCTTCCCTCTACTTCTCATTGTTTTTCAAACACTCCAAATATGTTAATGCCCCAGGGCCTTTGCACTGTCTGTCTCCTCTTCCTGGAACTTTTCTCTGCCAGATAGCTGCATGGCTTTGCTTTCTTATTTCTTACAGGTCTCTGTATAAAGGGCACCTTCTCAGTGAAGCCTTCCCTGACCACCCTATGTAAGGTATCATGGCAACCCCTCCTGTGGCTCTTTGCTCCGTTTTATTTTTGTCTGGAGGACTTACTATCAACTGATATACTATGTATTTACTTCTTTGTCTGTTAATTACCTGTCTCCCTCTCTGGAAAGAATAGCCTCTGTTTCATTTACTATTGTATACTCTGTGCTCTGCACAGCACTTGGCACATAGCAGGGGATGAAAGAATATTAACATTAGTTCACAGACAAGAAAGCAGGGCTCAGAGGCTTTAAGTAACTCACCCGAATCAAGCCCACAGAGTCACAGGGATTCCCATCACCCAGACCTGTGGATTTACCTCCCTACCCCTTCCCCAAAGAAAGGAAGAGGGTGTTTGGGAGTAAGGATATGGAGGGTTGGGCAGGGGGATGGAGTGTAGTTTTGGACAAAAGGGGACCCCGGGTGAGAGGAGACATTGAGCATTCGTGGGGAAGGATGTCTGAATGGGCAGAGGCCTCCTGAGTCCACCTTTGTGGCATCCCAGGTCTAAGAACCCTGGACATGAAAGAGGTCAGCTTGGCTGGTGAACTTGCCAGTTCCCCCAGGCACCAGCTTCTGGCTACATATATCCCTGAGCATGCCCTGAGCTGTTTCCTCGGAGATGCCAACGCAGCAGCTCCCAGATCTTGACTCCAGAGGTCAGTCTGTAGGTTCCCCAGAGAGAGAGAGAGCCGGCTGGGAGGGGCACG
>NW_003852450.1:5013278-5026411 GCF_000181295.1 Otolemur garnettii | reverse complement strand
GGCGGGCGCCTGTAGTCCCAGCTACTCGAGAGGCTGAGGCAAGAGAATCGCTTAAGCTCAGGAGTTGGAAGTTGCTGGGAGCTGTGTGATGCCACAACACTCTACCGAGGGCGATAAAGTGAGACTCTGCCTCTACAGAAATAAATAAATAAATATTTAAAAAATAACTCAAATATAGCTAACTATAATAGAAGAATAATTGATGACAAAACACATGTCTCATAATATATAAATGCTTAGAGAAGATTTGCCAGAAGACATACATGAAATGGTCAGATTGCTTGCCCCTAGGTATAATACACAAATTTCAAGACCAAATTTCATTTGGTTTTTGTATGCAAAAACTAAACCAAAGACCACACGCAGGCAAAAACAAAAAAACAAGAGCAGGTGTCAGTGAACACCAGAAGAAAACTGTTCGGTAAGTAATAACCGAACAGACGTACTTTAAAATGTAAGAGAAAGAGGGAAATCACCTTAATTGAAATAGGGTGACATACCAAGGCACATTAGATAACGCAAGATAATGAGGAAGCATGAAGTACATGCAGTAGAACTGGGGCTTATATCCGTGTGTATTGTCAGAACAGCTTCCACATGAACAGGCGGTGATGGAATATCACAGACATGCAGACCTCTGTCTTGAACTTCCATCATGTATTGAAGTAAAAGTCAGTCTTCAGGACCTTAGAAGACCTTGGAGATCATACATTATTTCCACAGGGCAATGGAGAAAAGAGGATGGATTGGGAAGAGAAAGGGTGAGAACAGCAGTTTAGTGCAAATGCATGTGGACCCTGGGACAACCACAGGCAGCTCCCCTAAATATTTCCACGTTATCGTTATAACACAGGTGTTCATCCTTGGTTGGGCTGCAAAAAAAGTTTTAAAATATAAAGGATGGCAATAATATGAAACAATTTCTAAAAACCTTTATTAAGGAGACCCAGTAAGATTGCCTGAATTTCAAGAATCTCTGCTTTAACGATGTTTGGTTCTCTCAAATCTCCTCTGTTGGCTCAGCGCCTGTGGCTCAAGTGGCTAAGGCACCAGCCACATACACCTAAAGTGGTGGGTTTGAATCTAGCCTGGGCCCGCCAAAACCAATGACAGCTGCAACCAAAAAATAGCTGGGTGTTGTGGTGGGCGCCTGTGGTCCCAGCTACTCGGGAGGCTGAGGCAGGAGACTCGCTTGAGCCCAGGAATTGGAGATTCCTGTGAGCTATGATGCCACAGCACTCTACCCAGGGCAACAGCTTGAGGCTCTGTCTCAAAAAAAAAAAAAACTCCTCTGTTAAGCCTTTTCAGTGTGTTTACTCAGTAATACCCTATTGACTGGAACTGTTGTCAGTAGTTTAAATCTTATAATACATTGTGTAAACAGTGAATTGAGATTATTCAATAATTTTGAGACAATGTCTTTATTCCATTTAAGTTTCTTCTTCATAATAATATCTCCTAACTCCTGAGTTATTCATAAAATTTGTTTTAAAAGATTTACAAAAACTTTTTTTAGTATTACTTTGAGCTGAAGTCTGACCAACCTGTACAGGTAGTGAAGCTTATTCCTGTGGCACTTTCTAAAGCTGGGCAGGATATGGGACAATCTCCTCTCTTTTGGAGAGAAGATTGTGCTTTGCCATTACTAAATACCAGTAAGAGTTGTGTCCCCTTATCATCAAGACAACCCCTAGGGGGCAGTATCACTCCCCCAGTGAGAAAACTAAAGTCAGTGCCCTGGGCTTCCTCCTAGCTCTGTGAGACCTTAGGCATTTTATTCACTCTTTCTGTGCCTTAGCTTCTTGAAATATATTTATGTATTAATATATATAGTCCCTCAGCTTCTTGAAATATATTTATATATGAATATATTTATTATATATATTTAATAGTACCTACCATATAGAGATATCATGAGGATTAGTGTGTAAATCTAGGGGAAGTGTATAGAACCAGGCACCAGCCATTAACACCTAATGAGCCATTGTTATTACTATAGTACAGTTAGAATAATTACTGTTGCTATTACTATTATTAGTCTACTGTTAAGATGCTGTTGTATGAAAGACTTCCATTCTCATCTCACATTGTGGTTCTAAACTGCTCCCACAGGTGTGTAAAACAGCAGCTGGAATACCCCTCCCTCCCCACAACCCCAACCCTCACCAGCTGTGGAACCCACCTGTGAGCTTAGGAGAACTGGAATCTCATGGAACTTGGGCCTGCTGGCCTGATTCTCTGGGCACTGGAGCTTAGCCCAGAGAGGCTGTCCATAGCCCACCCTCCTGGAGAGGAGCCCCTTTATAGGGACAACCCCAGGAAGGAGTATGTAGGCCCTAGAAGGCAGGGGCTGGTCATCACCTTGGTAGTCTCAGGGCCACTGTGGGGAAGGGACAGGGCAGTATGGTTACTCCCTGGAAGGGGTGGGATAATGTGGTTTCTCCCTGGGGCTGGAGGCACAGAGCTGGACAGGGGACGGACGCTTCACAGGCTGAGTGGCAAGGGCCCTGGTGATGTCTTCCAGAGAAGGCCATGGGGCTGTGCAGGAGGAGGCCTGGGGAACCTTTTCCCTCTTCTCTCCTCATGCCCCTGGAGGTGGCCAGGGGACCTTCCTAACATCACCATTCCCACCTCCTCACATTTGGAAATGAATTCAAGTTTTAAGTGTTTTTCAGCCATCTTCTCATTTGACTTTCTTGAGAGCTCTGTAAGAAGGTGGTTAACATCCCCGTTTTATAGACAGGAAACTGAGACTCCAGAATTTTAGTGATTTGTCCAAGTCTTCAGGTAGTTGGAAGGAGCAGGGCTGAGAGTTGAGTGTGGCACACTACCTTCCCTCACAGTTGTCCCAGCAATGCAGTGAGGTCACCCTGGAGCTCAGGATGGGGTATGGGGTGGTGTGCACCAACTCCCTGGCAGCAGCAGGGGCTAAAGCTTGCCTGCCTGCCTGGTCTGATCAGGCCTCTCTTGCAGAATAAATGCATTGTTACCCAGTTACAGAGCACCGCCCCCTAAAGGGCATTCTGCCCGTTGCTTTTCCCTTTTTGTTGACTACTGCCCTCTTTTCCAAACCTGCACCTGGCTTGTTCAGGGGTTTGATCTGGGCCAGGAGGTGGAGCAGATACCTGCTACCATCATCTTTGGAGAGGAGCAGACCCAGGTCATGGATACAGTGAGTCGCAGTGGTGCCGTGGTCTCACAGTCCACCTCCGCTCCAAGGTCCTGCCATTGACTCTGGCGCAGATGGAAGCTCAGATAAAGGTTCAGGCTCCACAAAGTAACAAGTTCTCCAATACACCTTCCCCATCCTCAAAGGTCTCTGTCTAGAGCTCACATCTACTCCCAACTCTCCCTGGTTCACAAAGGACCCCAGGGTTTATAGCTTTCCTGGGGATGTTACCAAATCCAAAATAGAGCCATATTTGAAAACCGAGCACCACTCTACTGGTCCTTAGAAATGAGAACATGTGTCCAGAATTCTGTATCAGCCATTAAAGCCCAGACCAGGAATTAAAGGATGCTTGCTTTCTCATCTCTCCTCAATTTTCTTCTTTTTTTGACCCATCCGTTCCTCTGACAACCTGCAGAAACCGGCTAAGGTCTGCCACTAACCCAAGTATTTGTCACAGAGATTTCAAATTGAAAAGCTCTGGTAAAGTCCTTCACACTGAGCGTCAACAACTGATAACCACTAAATACCTGCCCAGAGAAATAAACCAAAGGGATTGAGGCTAAATGAGAAGAACTGGGATGGGCTTTCTGGTACCTCCCATCACATCGCTTACTTATGAAGAGCCATACAGGGCATTGTGCAGTAATCAAAAATGGCTAGGAAATCAATTCTCCTACCATCCTCCCCTCTGTCCAGAGACAAACCAAGGGGACTGTGGCAGGGCCTGAAGCATCTGAGACCAACATACCATCATATAGGATCTCAGGATGAACCCCGATTTGGGGTCACCTGGATTGAAAGGATGACCTTGCTATTGGTCGCACACCTCCACCCCTCAGCTCATGGGGAGAAGGGCTGAGCAGCACAGGCTGAGGCTTAAGGGAGGAAGGATGAGAGGCTCTGTACCCCAACCAGCCCCTCAAACTCCTCCCCACTTTCCTGCTGAGCCTGTAGGTTGTCACAGACCCAGAGGGCAGCCATGGAGTGGGAAACACACACCACACATACAAACCATTCATTTTATTTCCTGTATTGGGTTTATACAAACTTGCAAGGTACAAATGCAGAACTCACTGGGATTCTTCGGTTACCTAAATCTAAAAATGCTGCTGCTGAAAGGAGGAAGCAAACTCTCACTTGACTTCTGTCAGGATGCCCCCTCCTCTCTGGGGAGGGGGTCATTGGCTAGAAAGATGCTAAGGGGGGGTGCTACAGCTGTTTGGTCCCCCCAACAGAGATGCCCTGTGTCTATCTAACCTTGACTCTTCTTCTAAGGTCACTTTTATACTAAATAAAGACACTGAGATCATATATTTCCTTGTATGGTTTATTGTCTAATACTAGCAAATCAAATTGGCCCCAATATGTGCATAAATAGATATGTGTGTGTGTATATATATGTGTGTATATATATATATATATATATAATATTTTTCCTTAGTTTTAAGAGCTGCCAGGTAGAGGGTACTTAACAGGGAAAGGAATTGATTCCCTCTTGCTGTAGTCAGCCCTGCCCCAAGAACATGCCTCTCACTAAGGCAGGAGAGCAAGTGTGCAGCTTATGACCTCGGAAAATCTTTAAAGTGACAGTAGCAGTATTTAATTGCAGCCTCTTGGTCATTGATCAGGGAGGTAATGTGCTAATTGAGAAGGCCCTGGCTGAATAACCAGGGCTTCCCCAGGGGGCTACTTAGCCCTGGGCCCCCATCTGGATCCTGTTCATTCATAGCATTCTGGGCACAAGGTGCCAGCAAGGACCCAAGGTGGGAGGTCAGGCTGCAAATGCTGGCCTGGAGCTCTGTGCTAAAACTCTAGATTTCCTATCTGGACAAAGATTTCCATCCTGCCCAAACCCTCGCAAGGCAAGGGCCTTCTTGCCTACTTCGATGGTTGAGCAGTTTGGAAAGCTGAGCTGGCTTGGTTCGGCACCCCTAGTGGCAGCCCACCAGAAAAAATGTCCTGAGGGCTTCTTGGGCAAAACTGGGATGTTACATTGTAGGACCCTCCTGAGCTCCAAAGCTGATTTCACAGTCTGGATGCCAGACGGAGGTACTAACCTCTAAAGAACAGGCCCACGGAGAAAGGTCACAGATGGAGACAGATGCCATAGTTGTGCCCCAGATCAGAGAGGGCTCAAGTGAAAAAGAACTCCTATGTGTTTGCATTAAAGGACCAGGGATGGCATAAGAGGATCCCAAGCTGCTTCCTTTGGGCTTTTCACCATCTCTTGGGTCCATCAGGGACATCCTTAGTGCTGTTTAGCATGAGCTGCCTTTAAACTGTCTGCCCTTTCCAGCTGGCTGGAGAAGAGAGGTGCACCAGCAGCCTATCTGGGGCACATGTGTGTCTGCACGGGTGTCCTCTGTGCATACAACTGTAAACAGTCCCTTCAAGAGGATTCATATCTGACAACCTCAGAGGGTCGTCAAGAGCTGATCCTTAGACCAGGACGTTCAAGGGAACGCCCTGTCCCGGCAAGATGCTCCCCAGGTGAGCGCTGGGGACCAGCCCTTTGCCGAAAGGGGGATGGGAAGGAAGAAAGCTGTTGGGGCAGAGGGAGGGGCACAGGGTTGGGACCTAGAGGCAGCTGCCCCAATCTCCTCACATCATTTCCCAATTCCATTCAGACATTGATACTTCGAAAATAGATTTGCTTTTTTAACAAAAGCGTAAAATAGATCTGTCTTAAAATAAGTCTTTCCTCTCCTCTTCTTTGGATTAAAAAGGCAAGGGGTATGGCCTTGATATGCGAGAAATGGTATGAAAAATAAGGGAGAGAAAATGGGCCTGGGCAGGAGCTGTAAGAAAGGATCAGACATCCCAACAAATATATATATTACATATATATCTATAATATGTATAATCTCCAGAAAACATATATTAAGGCATGTAAAGCAACATAAAGAGCCAGCTTTATGAAACAAGAGATGGGAGAGAGGGTGCAGAGGCGCAGACACTATTTCTTGGTATTTTACATGTATTTCTAAAAATATTACTTAAAAAAAGGAGAGACAAAGAAAGGGGCAGGCAGGGAAGGCCCTGAAAAATCTGTTTCTTGTAGAGGGATAAAGGTATGTGGAAAAGGGGAGAGAGGGTGACCTGGGAACCGATCCCATCTGCCAGTGTGCAGAGGAGAAAGGACAGTTGTGGGGTACTTAGACTGTGAAGAGGGGAGATGTAGCAAAACAACCTGTTGGAAGTGGAGATATGTGGCATCCTCCCGGTCTGTAATCCCTCAGAAGCATGAGAATATCCTAAGCACCTAGAACAGTGCCTGGTACATAAAAGGTGCTCGATAAATATTTGTTGAGTGAATTGTCATCTTTACTTGCATATGAACCAGTACCTGTCCCAGCCATGAAGGAGTGGAGAGGAATTGGTAGAAGATAAAGCAGTTGTTCTTGGGGACCACTGGAGGTCAGGTTGAAGTCTCTGGGCAGCAACTCTGCAAAGAGCAGGCCTGGGAGCGTCCTCAGGTCACTCTCTTTCCTCCTCTCTGCTACCACATCTCAAGGTGAGTGGAGCAGAGGAAGAGTACACTTTGCTTGTCTGTCTCTCCTCTACTGGCCTTGCTGGGTGGGTTGACTGTGAAAGCACCAAGCCTCAACTGGTCCTCACCTAGGATCCTGGGATGAGGGGTCGGGTCCTAGAACCTGGCCTCTTATAGATTAAGACTTCATTCCTCCTCCCCAGGGCACATTCTCAGCTAGCCCACTGCACTTTCCAGATGGAACAGGCAAAAATATCTCATGAAACTGGTTAGGCAAGGCCTTAAGGCTGACCATCCCTACATAAGACAAGTCCTTCTCTCTGTCCCTCCTCCCACAAGGGGGAGGCAGACAGCAGGTGAAGACCTACAAAGGGCCCCTTCCCAGGCTATTGCTCCCCAAATCCCTTTACCCCACACCCAGGTCTCCACACCAAGCACCTCCACTGAGGCCACGATAGGCATCACTGGTAGGTCTTCCAAGGGGTGTGGTGGGGGCAACAGAGGTGACAGTCTGGCACTGCACTGAGCACTAACCTAAGGCTCCTCCTGGGGAAACCAATCCCGCACACCCTCTCTCCATTTCCCTCCTTCCTTCTGTACTTGCCAATGTGTCCTGCTGCCTCCCCTCCACCCGCTCTCCAAGGATCTCTCCCCACTCCTTGCTCTGCTTCTCAACCTGCCCTCAGACGCTGCACAGACCTGCTGATCTCTAGCCACAGCCAGCACTGCCCCTCCGCAAGCTGAAAGCTTTTCCTCATCTCTCATCATCTTGTCTTTGGCTCAAGCAGTGTGGTCAGTCAGTCTCCACTGGACCCCAGAGGAACTCCCATGAGCAGAGATCTCGTATCAAAGCCCTTGGTGCCCTGGGGCAGCAGGGTGGGGCTGATGGGGAAGGGACCGATGGCAGGTGCTGTCCTTGGTGTCAAGTGGGCTCCAAGAGGCAGACCGTCCATCTCCTCTTCACCCTGGTCCTGAATTAAGATAGCCAAGTGTTCCCCACCAGGGCACACTCTCCATCAAGGAATGTTCCAGGAGGGTCACCACAACCTGGCCAAAGCCAGGCCGAAGCTCCTTGTGACACTGCCATTAGTGAGGACGGCACTCCCCACCTGCCATCTCAGGCCCTGGTCTAGGACCACAACATGAGTAGCAGGGGGCTTCAGGACTAGGTGTCGTGGGTGAGTAGACACTGAGGTATCCACACTCTTCTTGGCAGCACCCCCTGGCTTTCAGCCTGGTTCCCTGTAACATTTCCAAGGGAGCACAGGGCCAGGGGGTCAGGGTGGGGAGCCAGGACCTCAGGTGGGCAGAGGACGGATTCAGAATGTGTCTCTGTGGAGCTTCGCAGCGTTGGCCTCAGCCAGGGCTTGCACTGGAGAAAAGAGAAATCAGATGAGAAGAGGGCTGCACAGAGGAGTGATGATCCCAGCCAATTTCCTGGGGAAAGAAGTTTCATCTCGCCACATCCTGGTGGAAACCCACCCCACTCCCTCACCCCAAGAGAGGGCAACAAAGGAATAGAAGTCAGTATTCTCTTTTCTGCCCATGAGCAGCTGTGTTTGAGGGGTAAGGGAAGGGCATACAGTTATAACTAGTTATCTAGACACTAGTTATCTAGTGTTAATTTATAATAAGATCTGGGAGTGGAGAAGGAGCTTCTAGGGGCTTCTGAGGGCCCTGCAGGAGGACTGCTGTGTACCTCAACAGGTGGAAGCTTGTTGGCTAGCAGAAGGCATAGGGGTGGAGTGTCAGGGAAGGCACTTCCCTGACAGTGGACAGGTGAGGGCGAAGCTCCATTCCCTGTCTGCTTCTGGACAAGCAAAGGCTACTGGCATCGCAACATCCAAGAAGCAGCCCTTCCGGCCAGGTCCAGCCCAGCACCGCGTGGGGACGCTGGTGGGCTCAAGCGGATAGGCGGGAGGATGGGAGGATGGATGGATGGACGGATGGGGAGGAGCGGCACAGGGCACTGGGCTGGTGGGGAAGCAACGCCAGAATGAAAGGGCTAAATGACTCTGTGGGGGTGGGGGAGGGGACCCACTCCCAGTGTGGATGAAATACGGTAGAAAACTGCTTACGTCAGAGCTCAGACCCGCATGGTATGGCTGCTGTCGGCGCCCCGTGGGGATTCAGACGAGAGGGGGTTGGCTGGTGGAGTCGGGGAAGCAGGGGAGGTGGGAGGGCTTGGGGTGGCACATTGCACTGGAAACAGAAATGAACAGGGAGGTGAATGGGGGCACCCAGAGCAAGCGAGGCTCTCCTCAGGCGGGGAGCAAGGCAGGGAGGCAAGCAGAGAGGAGAGCGGAGCTCGGGGCCTGCTCAAGCTAGGCCAAGCTGTTCTGTTCCCCTGGCGCCACGGAGGAGGGTGTGAGGGCCCCGGAGGAGACCTGGCCTGATCCAGGCTCTGCTGAGGACCAGTGTGACTGTGGGTGAGGCTAGGCCTCTGGGGGTCAAGGTTCCCCTCCCACCCACACAATGGGGAGATTCACAGACTTCTCCACCATTGTGTGGATAGAACAAGGGAGTGGCAGGCTAGATACAGTGGACATTGCTAATGATAATGATTAATAGTGAAGTAAAATCACACTAATCCAAATCATCAGGCCCCCATTTAAGGAGCAGATGAAGTGGCCACCATGTTAATCACTACCACGAAAATGGCGGCTTCTCATAGACTGAAAGGGAGTTCTGTACTTGAACACAGTGGAGGGCTCAGAAACACCTTCCCTGCTGTCACTTAAGCTGCCCTTCTCATCAATCGAGTGAAAGTAAACTTCAGTCCACCCCTAAACAAATCAATCATTATAAGCCTTAAAGTGGTGATGTTTGAATTAATGAGATTTTACTCTATCATCATTATTATTCCATGTTGAGAGCAGCAAGTGGAAGGGCAATGAGAGAGGGAGATGTATCACCAGGGACGAGCTCTACGCAGTCCAGACCCTTCTGCATCCTCTCCACAGCCTCGAGGCAGGAGGATGGCGCAGACAGCATCTTCACTCAGGCTCAGAGAAGAACCAGACCTCAGCCAGGGTCACACTGCACGTCCATCCACTGAGAGAGGTGTCCTAACGTTAAGCCTCCTAGTTCCTTGCCCTCACCTATCACCTTCCCTGTCCTCTATGCAAGAGAAAGGGCTGTTGTGGCTTCTGTGTTTGCATATTTCTATGTATACCCACGAATGTACAGAACACACACACCTCTGGCATGGATGTGGAGTTGTGTCTGCCTACACACAAAGTTTGCGCACGGGATCCAGCAACACCGTATCGTTACACTCATTATACACAACTCACATACATGTGTGTGTTTGTGCACTTCCAAGCTTGCGCCTTTCCACGTGACCCAGTACACTTGCCACTGCATGGTCCAAATGCATTCATAAACACTTTCAGATACACATTCGTGTGCATATACACATCACTGACCCCGTGGTTAGTCATCTGGCAACCTCAACTTCTAAACCAGATGAGAAAACAAAAACAGCGAGGAATATCTCAGGAAGCCATACTAGCCATTGCAGCCTACACATGTAGTGAGGCTGTTTTAATTTACGCATAGGAGAGCCCCTTGGAGTCTGGTTACTCTTATTTATATACAACTCTAATAGGTGTGGACTTGCTGGCCCAGGGATGTTAGAAATAGGAAAATTGGAAGAGAAAGAAGAATTGAGGCCCACTGACATCTATAGGAAGGTATAACTGAAGAGAGAAAATCTTTTGTAAAAAGTAGACATAATAACTTTAAAAGTCTAACAGTTTAGGAACATGTAGTGTAGCTACACACAGATCTACATTGATTGCAGCCCATAAGGACATCTCTCTAACAGAGGTCAGTGGAATAAGAATATTTATAACAACACTAAATGAATGAGAAAAGTTTATGTAAATAGAACCTCTTTAAGAAGACAGAAAAATGCTAAATATATATAAGGAATATATCCATTGAAATTTTGTAGTCAAGTTGGGTGCAGTGGCTCACACCTGTAATCCTAGCATTCTGGGAGGCTGAGATGGGTGGATCTCTTGAGCTCAGGAGTTTGAGACCAGCCTGAGCAAGAGTTAGGTCCCATCTCTACTAAAAATAGAAAAACTAGCTGGGTATTGTGGTGAGCGCTTATAGTCCCAGTTACCTGGGAGGCTGAGGTAAGAGGAGTGCTTGAACCCAGGAGTTTGAGGTTGCTGTGAGCTATAATATCATGGTACCTATCTGGGGGACAGAGTGATATTCTATCTCAAAAAAAAAAAAAAAAAAAAGAGGGCTTGGTGCCTGTAGCTCAAGCAGCTAAGGTGCCAGCCACATACACCAGAGCTGAAGGGTTCAAATCCAGCCTGGGCCTGCCAAACAACAATGACAACTACAACCAAAAAAATAGCCAGGCATTGTGGCAGGCGCCTGTAGTCCCAGCTACTTGGGAGGCTGAGGCAAGAGAATTGCTTGAGCCTAAAAGTTTGAGGTTGCTGTGAGCTATGACGCTATGGCATTCTACCCAGGGCAACAGCTTGAGACTATCTCAAAAAAAAAAAAAAAAAAAGAGAAATACTGTAGTCAAAACTCACATATATAGCAGACGTGTATTGGATAATGATGATGTTATAATGTGGGCAGTCACAAGTGCCACCACATCTGCATGCAGAAATAATCAGTCATATGTACCACACTCATGACATTGCTCTTTCACATCCTACACAGACATGTTCACAAATATTGCAGTGATACGCTGTACACAGACACACAAATGTGCTTTATCATTTCCCATACTCCCCAGAAAGTCAGTCAAAATAAATACGTGCATTCAAAAATACCACCTCCATCCATATACCAGACACTCATATATATGTACATCTACACGCCAACAACTTACCAGATGCCACCTAGACTCATAAATAATAGGTCTCCCCACAATATCCTTGGCCATTTTGCACATAAGTGCACACACATATACATAGTCCTATATCTGCACTCAAACATTCTCTCCACCCCTACGACTGCACAGTTGAATACACACGAATACATGTGTATCTACAAACATTACCAGATACAGACACTGCACATGACATCCGTGCCACACGTATAAACTCAAAAATGCCACATTTCCCACATACTCTGCACTGGAATTTGCACACACTAGGTGGATTTACAAGCGTTTGAACATTCATCAATGACTACCCATGTCGAACACCCACACACGGGCACTTAACTCTACATCCTGCACCCACTGCACGCTGCCCTTGTGACCTGTGCCCAGCACTCACAGTGTCCCAGCTGTGAACCTGTGCCCACACTGCATGTGTCCAGGACTAGCCCTGGCTGCGCTGACAGGGCACAGGTCCAGGGATCTGGGCCACAGGCCAGGAGTAGTGGGATCAGTGGCTAAGTCTGAGGTCTGGCCCTACACAGCCATTTTTTAAATAGTTGAGGTTTTGGCAAAAGCAAGGTGACCGTTTGCTTGCAGCACACAGACCCTGAAATGTAAGCTCATGTGTATCTAGAGGGAAATCTGATCAGCCGGGTGGGTTCTGTTTTCACGGAACCTTTGGCTGGGGAACTGCAGTAGAGAGAGCCAGGGGCTGCGGCAGGGGCAGAGCGAAGCTTTAAAACCGGTGTTGTGGCTCTAACCCCTTGAAACAGGAAGTTGCCTTTGGCCCAGAGCATGTGGAATTTGATCTTGGGAAGGTTCAAGTTCATTTTGCAGCTAAACTACAGGGAGGTTCAACAGAAGCCTCCCTCCTTGTGGTCAGACTGGTTCTGCTGCCTTTTGGCTGAAGGATGGGGCGCTCTGAAGCCATCCCTTCTCTTCTCCTCAATTCCAGCCCAAATGCCAGCCTTTCCCTGAAACACTTCCATGGCTTTCCCTGGACACCCATTCTAAAGTCCATTCTACCCTTTCAGCAGGTTCTTCCTTAAGGCTTACTTAAACCCTTTTTGTTGTAGTCCAAAACCTTTGGTTTCTAAAAATATCCAGATTTCAAGTAAATAGAAAAACAACGAACAGTTCCTATTTCTACTTCAACTATTGCTATTTCAGCTACTGCTACCAGCATCACCAACACTACTACAACTATTATCACCACCACTACCACAGCAAACAAGCATGTACTGAGCACTTACTGAATGCCAGGCACTGTGCTAGGCGTTTGGCATAGTTGTTTCTGATACTCACACTACCAGACCTGGAGATAGGTATTTTGATTTGAATTTTGCAGATGAGGAAATAGAACCTCAGGGCACCAGAATTTAAACCCTCTTTAATCACCACCATGAAATGCCACCCCTTTTACTGTGTTCCTAGCCACAGTTCTTACCTGCTTCTTGTCTGACTCTAACCTGGGCTGCACACCTGGTCTTTCTGTCCTCTGCCAAAGGAATCTCAAACCATGGTTCCCTTTAGGGTCATTCCTCTTAATGACCGCTTTCAAAGCTCTCACTCTCACCCTACCTCTCTATCCCAACCTCCTGTCTTAATGAGGC
>NW_003852450.1:5009297-5012759 GCF_000181295.1 Otolemur garnettii | reverse complement strand
ATCACCCAGCTCTGCACTCCAGGATGTCAGAACTCTGGCCCCTTTGCACCTCCCTGAGCCTAGCACAGTACCTGGTGCTCAATAAATGCTCACCTTGACCTCGAGGAGCACCTCTCTGTCCCTGCCCCCCTCGCAGCACTGTACTTCCTCCCCTACACCTGGTCAGCTGGTTTCCCTGGCAGGGCAGAGCGAGGCCCAGCCCCTCTCACCAGACAGCATGCGGCCCCTGCGGGAGGCCTCGGTCGCCAGGGCGCAGGAGATTTCAATCCGCTTCTCCTGCTCCTGCAGCTGGCTCTCTGAGTCCTGGGGCACGTCCACAGAGTCCCCCTCGCCGATGGGCACCACGTTCTGCATACTGAAGAGGCACAGACACACAGACATGGAGGGAGGGACAGGATAGGCCAATTGGCCTGGGGGGGCCTGCGGACTGAGGTTGGCAGGGAGGGCCAGGGCCTGTAAGTGTGCAGTCTCTGATTCCCAGCAAGGCTGACCCCAGGAGTGAGTGGGACCCTGGCAAAACACAGATTGGGACCCCTACCCTCAATGTTTGCAAATGAATTAAAAGGTTCAAGTGAACATTTAGGGCAGCCTTGAAGGGGAAAAGAAGTCACTAGAGGGCAACCCTGCAGTTTTGTCTCGATGTGATGTGCATGAGCCCAGCAGGTCTGTTTAGCACCTGGCAGCAGTGTGCTTGCCCCGCCGATGCCTGGGCCTGGTCTGCTGTCTTGAACACTGCCTTGATGAGCTCTCCCCTGGGGAGGCTCTGTGTCCCAACGACATCTAGTGGCCCAAGTGTCCTATGTGCCAGGGTGGGCAGAGGAAGCAGAAGCTCACTCAGGCCTGTTACCTGGATTTGGCAATGAGGGTCTTGATCCTCTCCACCTTCTTCTGCTTCTCCTTCAACTCCTCAGGGCTCAGGGGAGTGTCAGGCTCCAGGTCAATGTACCGTTCAGGGATGAGAACTTTGTCTGGGGTGGAGAGCTGTGAAGGCAGTGATGTCACCACCTACATCCTCTGACAGGGTCTCCCCTTCCCACCTGCTTGCATTCTGCTCACCTCCTTATTGATGTCCACATCATAGTGCTGGGGCTCCAGCTCCATTTTGCGAAGCCGGGCAATTTCCTCCCGGGGTGTCTCGTAGGTCTGTCCACCAGGCTCTTCTGCCCGCAGCGCGGCCTCCAGGTTGGAGATGTCCACCTCATGGATGCTACGGTGGCGGCGCACCTAAGGGACAGCACCGTCACTCCCACCCCCTGCTGCTCACGCCTCCAGGTAGCTCTACCGTGCTCATGTCCTCACTCTCCCAGTGTGCCACCACCCCATCGCTCCCTCTGCACTGCCCTGCAGAGCTGTTCTCTTTCCATTCTGCTGACCCAAAGCCCACCCACCTGCAAGGCCCCAGAGGTAAAATCTCACCCATGTCTCTTGCCTATACTTGCTGTCTTCCCCATCGTACTCTACCCTGTATTCACATTCTGTGCCAAATATTTTGGGCTGTTGAATTGTGTGTGTTGTGTTGATTTCTAATGGTTTCATATTATTGAATTTTTTTTTTTTTTTGAGCTAGAGTCTCACTTTCTTGCCCTCGGTAGAGTGCTGTGGCATCATAGCTCACAGCAACCTCAAACTCTTAGGCTCAAGTGATTCTCTTGCTTCAGCCTCCCAAGCATCTGGGACTACAAGCCCCCACCATAACACCTGGTTATTTTTTAGAGATGAGGTCTCACTCTTGCTCAGTCTGGTCTTGAACTCATGAGCTCAAGCGATCCACCCACCTCTGCCTCCCAGAGTGCTAGGATTATAGACGTGCGCTACCGTGGCTGGTCCATATTATAAAATTCTAATCCATCAACTAAAATGTAAACTCTTTGAGAGTTGGACTTATGAGTCATAATTTCTAAAATTTAGTAGAAAGAGAAATTAAGGAGATGCCTCGGGCATTTAATAGCCGTAAGGCCCAGGAATCCCATTTCTCCTCACTCTGGTTCCCTAGATAATAATCCGTAACCCAACGTTGTTGAAGAGATTAAATGAAATAACATGAAAAGGATCTGAGAATTATGTCATCCCATGCAATGGTGAGCTATTATGATCATCTTCGTAATAGCCAGGCCTGTGCTAAGCTAACGTAGAAGTTGCACCAGAAATGTGTATAAGTGATGACAACTTCTGTGGGGTGGATTTTGTACTATTCTTTGTCAAATGATTTTTGTATAATTCATTTCAACAGAAATAATCAAAGCATTCCTTTTTGTTAATTATTTCCTTTAAACTAGAAAAAGAAAACACTTGTTGAAGTAACTCTTCTACTCAGTGGGTGAGAGTCTCCCTAGTTCTCCCAGCTGCCAGGGTTGCTGCTCTTTCTACCTCCTTGCCCTCAAACTGCCCTGGCCCAGGCTGGCCACACCCTGGGAGTGGGTTGTACGGCACATGCCAGGCTCGTGCCTGGGGGGTAGCTGTGGAGACATTACCACTTTGTAGGCAGGCCGAGTGCTGGGGTCGGGTGCTGGGCTGGCTGGGAGCTGTAGGCTCCTCCGCTTCTCCTTCATGGAGCCACTCTGGTGTCGCCGCATTCGGTCTATCTGCTCTTCCACACTCATCTTCACCTTCCCCTCACCTGGGAACACTGCACTCTTGGGGCGTTCCTGTGGCAGTAGGAAAATGAGGTTCCGACAAGTGCTTCATCTCTTATCTGCCTTGGCATCCCTCCTAAATCCTTACCGTTTACCTTCCATGGGAAGTCTGCCTGAAGTGGGTTGAATGGTGGGCCCCGAAAGAAATGGCCGGGTCTTAACCCCTGGTGCCCATGAATGTAACCTTATGTGGAAGTATGAGATCATCCTAAATGAGAGTGGCTGCTAAGTCAATAATAGGTGCCCTTGTTGAGACAGAAAAGTGTAGAAGGTAACATAAAGATGAAGGCAGAGATTGGAGTGATTCATCTACACAGGAAGGAATGCCAAGGATTGCCAGTGACAGCCATAAGCTACAAGGAGAGGCCTGGGACAGAGTCTCCCTCAGAGAGGGAATAACCAGCCCCACCAGCACCTGGAGATTGGGGACTTTTGGCCTCCAAAAGTCCTATCTATAGGACATCTATAACAGCATAAATTTCTATTGTTTTAAGTCACCCAGTATGTGGTAATTTGTTACAGAATCCTAGTAAATTAACCCAGGTACTGGTTCAGGGAGATAAGGTGCTAAAATAACAAATATCTAAAAGTGCAATAGAGACTTTGGAATTGGATAGTAAGCTGAAAGAATTTTGAGGTACATGATAGAAAAAGGCTAAATTTCCTTGAAGGGATGATTGGCAGAGGATGAACTTTGACGATGATCCTGATGAGGGTTCAGAGGAAGTGGGGAGCACAGAAGAGAAAGTTTTTATTGCCTCAGAAAACACAGTCATCCCCTGATATCCATGGCGCACTGGTCTCAGGGCCTCCTGACCCCTACACACCA
>NW_003852450.1:5000725-5008243 GCF_000181295.1 Otolemur garnettii | reverse complement strand
ATGGCACTCTACCCAGAGCAACAGCTTGAGACTTTGTCTCAAAAAAGAAAAGAAAATTTGAGGAAGGAATTGTTAAGCCAAAAGGAACCAGTACTTTATCATTTGGGAGGTTCTCAGCCTACCCAGTTCATCCCATCCACAAGGGATGCTTAAGTTGGGAAATTCAATGTTAGAAAAGTATGCCCTGGAGATAGGATCAAGAATGTGGCTGGATAACACTTTGCTGAAGAAAAGCACGGGACTCATGGAGCCAATCAACCATCTCAGAAGAAGCTAGAAATAGAGACAATTATCCAGGAAGGATCTATAGGGAATCCCCTAATGCTGCAGTCCCCAACCCCCAGGCTATGGACTGGTACCAGTCCATGGCCTGTTAGGAACCAGGCCACACAGAAGGAGGTGAGCACTGCAAGCAAGCAAAGTTTCATCGGTATAAAAGCTGCTCCCCATCGCTCATATCACCACCCAGTCTCTACCTGTCAGATAAACAGCAGGATTAGATTCTCATGGGAGCATGAACCCTACCTTAAACTGAGCATGTGAGGGATGGAGGCTGTGCAGACCTTATAAGAATCTAATGGCTGATGATCTGAGTTGGAGGTATAATGTGCCTTAATCATTCAGAAACCATCCCTTAACCCCAATCCATGGAAAAATTGTCTTCCATGAAACTGGTCCCTGGTACCAAAAAAGATTGGGGATTGCTGCTCTCGTGGAATGGATCCCCTTAAAATACGAAGGAGATCCAGAAGGTTTTTGAGACTGTCATACCAGCAAAACTACTGTCAGCTTGGACTGAAAGAGGGATTTAAAAAAAAAATGCGGAAAAAGCTATCAGACTTCTGGGATTCTACAGGTGGGAAATTAATAGAGATACTCAGGTACACATGTGCTAACCGTCAAGAAAGAGAAAGAGTGGCTCTGAGGGCAAAGCTGTGGATGCAGAGGCAAAGGTCAGAGAAGCAGGCCTGGAGCCAGGGGCTGATGGAGCCGCCAGGAACCCAGAGAGCAGGGGAGTGAGCCATAGAGGTTTATTGTAAGGCTTTGAAAACTAATGGAATTTGCCCTGCTTGTGGGGGACCAGTGACCCTTTTATCACCTCCAATTTCTCCTTTTTATACGGAATAGGACAGTCATTCCTGTCCCACCATTGTATTTTGAAAGAACATTAATTTATTTTTTAGTTTTACAGGTAGAGAAGAATTTTGCCTCAAAATGGATGATACCTAGAGTCTCACATATATCTGATGGAGATGATTTCTTTTAGATGATGAGATTTGAGATCTTTGAGCTGATGATATTTATTTATTTATTTATTTTATTTTTTTTGAGACAGGAGCCTCAAGCTGTCCCCCTGGGTAGAGTACTGTGGCATCACAACTCACAGCAACCTCCAACTCCTGGGCTCAAGTGAGTCTCCTGCCTCAGCCTCCCAAGTAGCTGAGACCTGTACAGGCGCCCGTCACAACACCCGGCTATTTTTTGATTGCAGCCATCGTTGTTTGGCGGACCCAGGCTGGATTTGAACCTATCACCTTGGGTGTACGTGGCTGGCGCCTTAGCCACTTGAGCCACAGGCGCCGAGCCGAGCTGATGATATTTAGTTGACATTTTCGAACTTAAAGAGTTGATACTGTCATGAGGTGAGACTTTTGAGAATTTTGGGGTAGGGCAAATATATTTTGCAAGTAGAAGGGGCATGAAATTTTGGGCCAGAAGGTAGACTGTAATAGCTGAATGAATAGTAGTCCCCAAAGTGTATGTTTAAGTCCTAACCCTGGATACTTATGACTATAACCTTATTTGGAAATAGGTCTTTGCAGATGTAATTAAGAATCAAGGGGCGGGCAGGGCCTGTGGATCAAGGAGTAAGTAGGGCGCTGGCCCCATATGCCAGAGGTGGCAGGTTCAAACCCGGCCGTGGCCAAAAACTGCAAAAAAAAAAAAGAAAGAATCTCAAGGGGAGTATAAAGTCAGGATGGTTAATAGGTGCAAATATATAATTAGATAATTAGATAAAATGAACAATATTTGATAGCACAACAAAGTGACTATAATTAACAATAAGTTTGGGTGTACTTAAAAATAACTTTAAGAGTGGAATTGGAATATTCCTAACACAAAGAAAGGTTCAATGCCTGAGATGATGGATATCCCCATTACCCTGATTTGATTAATTCACATCATATGACTGCATGAAAACACTAAATAGAGAAATCTCCAGATAAGATAATCCTGGATTAGCTAGACCCTAAATCTAATGATGGGTGTCCTTATAAGAGACAAAAAAAGAGAAGACACACAGAGAAGAAAGGAATGTGAAGATGGAGGTGGAGACTGGACTGCCAAACCAAGCCAAACCAAGTCATGCCAAGAACCGCCAGGAACAACCATTAACTAGGAGAAAGGCATGGAAAGTGTCTCCCTCAGCATCTCCAAATGAACTAACCCTGCAGACACCTTGATCTTGAACTTCTGGCTTCCACACGTGTGAGAAATTTCTGTTGTTTGAAGCCCCTAGTTTGTAGTACTTTGTTAACTGTTAGCTGTCTGAGGAAATTCATACACTGCCTTGGGTCAGCACATTTGGTTCTGAACGTGATTTTTGCCTCTTTCCCTCCTTTGCATTTCATTAAAAGCGCATCATGATCATTTTGTTAAATGTTCTTCTCCATTTATGATGCATATCTTCTGGGTCCCTGACACATCTCCCTGGCTAGCCCAGCTGGATTTCAAACTTGCAGGGGACTGGTGACCTTTTTATCACTTCCAATTTCTCCTTTTTGGAAGGAATAAAATAGTCATTCCTGCTCCACCATTGTATTTTGGAAGGGGATTAATTTATTTTCTAGTTTTACAGGTAGAGAAGAATTTTGCCTCAAAATAGATCATACATAGAGTCTCACAAAAACCTGATGGAGATGATTCATTTAAGAACTCCTCCCCCGGGCAGTGCCTGTAGCCCAATGGGTAGGCGCTGGTTACATACACTAAGGCTGGCAGATCGGACTCTGGCCCAGGCCAGCTAAAACAGCAACAACTGCACAACAACAAAAAAATAGCCAGGCATGGTGGCAGGTGCCTATAGTCCCTGCTACTTGGGAGCTTGAGGCAAGAGAATGGCTTAAGCCCAAGAGTTTGAGGTTGCTGTGAGCTGAGATACCACAGCACTCTACCCAGGGTGACAGCTTAAAACTCTGTCTCAAAAAAAAAAAAAAAGAAGAAGAACTCCTCCCCCATGGAGCTGTTCTCTCTCTCTTGCTTGAAGAACTTCCTTCTTCAGCTCTGCATTTCTTGAGTAGCAGGGGCAGGTGGGTGACACCCACAGAGACCCCCAGGCTCACAGCCTAGCTCAGCCAGCTTTAGCTCTCAAAGCCTGCAAGATGGGCACTCACCTGCGAGGAGAGTCCGTTGCTGAGCCCGTTAGCATTCCTCCTCACCACTACTGATGGAGTCACTTCTTCATCACTTGGTGACTTTGTCCGAGGGGGTACAATGCCTACTGCAGGGACACAGAGTAGCCAGTTGGCCTCCTCAGGAATAGGAAAACTGGGAGCCTGCTTTTCAGAGAGAGGCCCACTCCCATTCTCCACTGAGATTAAAGGCCCAGACTGGGCAAGCTCTCTCTCTGTCCAGCCTGTGGCCTTATTTCTAGGGGAAGATGAGTCGGGAAGTACCTTTGTTGAGAGCTGCCTGCTTCTCTGCTTCTACCTCTTGCCTGGTGGGCACAAGGCTGATGTCCCTGGGGGTGTCCAGGGGTGATGTCTGGTGGGAGTCTTTCTTGCTTTGCTCATAGTTTGCCTTGGGCTGGGGAGAAAAGATGAGAAGATGGTTGACGCTAGTATGGCTGCTGAGATCTGGGCCCTAGTGATTGTTTTTTGCTTTGTAATGGTTGAAGCTCAAGCCCTTGAAGACGCAGGGAACAAGATAATCCTGTGTGTGCCGGCTGGGAAGCAGGCAGGGATGCACTGGAGCTTCCCAGTCATGTACCTTAAGGCTGGTCAATGCTGGGCCACTTTGGGGAGTGAGAGCCCAGGGTCTCCAGGAGGGCTCTAGTTGAGGCCCCTCAACCTGACCAGTTGTCCTGGTGAGCACTAAGAAATATAGACTTGCTATAAGCCAGAGTCAAAAAAACAGCCAGAGGAAGTGGCTACAAGGGCTAGTTTCTTTGAGGATTCCTTAGGGGTCCCATTTGAGAATTGAATCTTAGTACCGGGATTCTGGGAGAATGAAAGGAAACTTAGCTGTGGTCTGACAGAATCATGAGACTAGAAGAGACTTCAGACCTCAGATATCTGAGTCACCTTGCTGCATCGTATGGCTGAAGATTCTAAATGTCAGTGAGGAGAATATAGCAGGACTAGGCTAGAGGTGAGACGCTGCAGCCACAGCCCAACTAGAGAGCATGGGTAGGTCCCATCCCCTTTCTTTATGTGTCAAATACAGGTAATGCTACCTGCTCTGCCAACCTCATTGGGCAAACCCTGAAGAGTTATGCAAATTATGCACAGCTGAGCCTAGATGAGCTTAAGGGTTTTCCAATTTTAGGCACAGAACTCCTTCTATTCACCATACAACCTCTTTCTGGCCAAATTATGTATCTCCTGGATCTTGGCTGGGGATCCAGGTAAGAAAAGAAAGAAACCAATACAGAGGAGAAAATGGCCTGTATCCTTACACTGCAGGGGTTCATAAGACACAAGACAAGGCAGAAGGAGAAAAAGCATGGGAGGACTGGGGCCTGAGAGGCTAAAGACAGGAAGGGATTGCAATGGCATGGGGGAGGTCGCTCAAAATCCACTGGCTGCTCACGTTGGTGAGGAGTGGGACATAGTGCCAGCACCCACAACCATTGGCTGCTGGTGTACCTGGGCCCAGGGGGTAGGGCAGCAACTCATTTCCCCATCACCCACAGAGAGCAAAAAGTTTGGAAAGATGGCCTGTGTCTCATCCATCCCTTTCCTTATCCCACCGTCTAAAGCAGCAGCGGGGCCTGGCAGAAACTGAGCTTTAAGAAAGCCAGTGGGGAAAGCAACTCCACGGCCCTGCCTTGCCGCCTTGCCCCCTTGCCTGGCTCTTTGCCCCATCCTCCCTGTCCCCACCCTCCAGGACCCAAGGGTGCTGGGTACCTGACCCCTGGCTGTTTCACCACTGCGGTGCCAGGAAGGGGAGTTGGGGTATGGCCAGTAGCGGCTCTCGCTAGGGAGTGGAGGGACGGTTGGAAGAGCCTCCAGGGGGACGTAGGCTTTGGGGAGGGGAGGCCGAGGCGGGCCAGTTTCCTGAGGCAGAGAGAAGCCAGAGCATTAGGAGGAACAAGAACAGCCTCTGTGAGAGCAGGAGAAAAGAGCCGTTAGCAGGAGGCAGATGACAACACAGCTGGAAACCTGGGGCCTGGCCCACTGAACTCCCACCCCAGGCCTGGAGAGGGCACCACCTCCAGAGCTAACTCTGCCTTACCTTCAAGGGCCCCCTCGACTGAGCCCCACTTGTTTGTCACTCCCCATACTTCTCAATTTTTCTCCCAAGTGTTCTCCTCCTTGTCTCACCATCATGCTGGGTCCATTCCCACCACATACCTTTGCTTCTACCATCTGGCCTGCTGACAGTGTCTCTCTTATTTCTCTAACTACCCAGATGCTTAACAGCCCAGTTTAAGTTCCGCCCTCCTTTGGAGCATCTGAGCGTTTCCAGTCTGAATCAAGTGGCTCAATATTGAGATTTGCACCATCACGGTCCTAGGAATCTGTCTGGGTCCCCACTGGCTGCTGAGTTCCCTGGGTGAAGGCCCTTGGGGCATGCATGTGTGTCTTTCTGAGTGGGCCTCCTACTACCCTATGCCCACAGCAGAGTAATACAATACATACTTGTTGATCAACTGACCAGGATATTGCTCCCCACACTGACCCTCAGCCTTCCCACAGTCCTGGAATAATCCTGGATTTAAATTCCTATGGACACCAGTCTGTGATCTACCCTAGTGCTCAGGCAGAGACTGTTCTAAAATGCAGCTAAAGGTAACAGAAGGAGATGAGGACAGAAAAGGGGAAATCTGAAAGGAAGTTCATGAAACTGGTTCCCCTTAGACAAGGAGCCCAAGCGCTAGAACTGGGGGGATCCAGGGGAACTGATGGGCACGGCATTTGTGTAGTTTCAGGCAAATAAGGATCTGGTCTCCCCTCCCTCACCTACCTTCCACGCCATTTCTCAGCTTACCTCGTTGGATCCTGGCTTGGTGGGGGACCCCTGAGAGCCCGACACCAGGGAAAAGGGACTCAAGGGGCTGGTGAGGCTGGCGGAGCTGAGAGGGCTGGCTGGGCTGTTGGAGCCACAGGTGGCTGAGGGCCCAAGTCCTCCTTGAGGCAAACAGAAGGGGAGAGAGATGAATAATGGAGAAGGGTGAGGCCCCAAGTGTGTATGGGCATGTGAGTGGAGGAGCCAGTGGAGAGGCCAGACCAGGGACGGGAAGGAGGCCCTGCTGGGGGGAGTCACTATAGGTACTAGGACCACAGACTGGCTGCTGAGGGTATGCTGGGCAGGGGAAGGTGGTGGGTGAAAAGGACGCTGCTGTCTCTAAGGCATCAAAGAAAGCCAGCCTGAGGCCCAGGGCTGAAGGAAGATGCTAAGGTAGGGGTCACAGGTCACCAGTAGGCCCACGTGCTTGGGGGCCTGGGGAGGCTTAGGTACTCTTTGACATATTCTTAGGAGGAATCTCTGAGTGGTCAATTTGGTCTATGCCATGAGGGACAAGGGAGCCCTATCTGCCATCCTGCCATTCTGGGGCTCAGGGGAAGATTCAAGAGCCCTGGGTACAATGTGAGCTGGCAGAAATGGGGCAGAGGCCCAAAGTCCCTGAGCACTTCTGAGGAGGCAAGCAGCCCATGAGGCTGATGGAGGTGGCACCCACCTCTGTGCTTGGCTGTGTCTGTGCCCCGGGAGGGGTTGTTCTTCCTCAGCCCCTCCATCACGTCCTGGATCCTCCAGATCTCCTTCTGGATCTGCCGGTTGAGCACTTCATTCTGAAACAGCCACAGAGTGAATCAAAGGAAATGACTACAAGGAGTGTCCCAGTCCTTCAGCCTGGACCCCTCTAAATCCATCTCCCTCTGGGCCACAGGAGGAACTTATCTTGTGTGCATGCCACATACCCCCCACCAGCTCAGCCATCTTTCTTCTGGGAGCCTTGGCCTCTGCAGCCCCAATAAGATGGTGCCCCAGAACTGCTGAGTCTCAGAATCTACTCTTTAGAGCTCCCCCAGGGGAGATCAGGGTGGCCTTAGAGCAAATGCTCCACTAAGTGGACACTTTGTGGAAGCCTGTTTTCCATAGGGGCAAGAGCTCTCTGTTTATTTATCACATCCAGATAGCCTTTTTGTAATTAACACCCACACCTAAATATATTCAACTACAGTTTATACTCTTTGAAAGCCAACTAGTAACCTTTTATCTAGCATCCCTCAGTACCAGGCACTGGGCGAAGCACTTTGCATATACAGTGTTAATTCATTTCAGCTGCACAGC
>NW_003852450.1:4998493-5000308 GCF_000181295.1 Otolemur garnettii | reverse complement strand
AAGAAGAATTCCTGAGATCACTACGTCCATCCTCCTGCCTCCCACTAGACCAGTGGTTCTCAACCTTCCTAATGCCACGGCCCTTTAATACAGTTCCTGTGGGACCTGCAGGTTGAGAACCGCTGCACTAGACTGTTTTTAACCCATCCCAGGAAGGAAAGCCTCTTTCATGTTGAAGAAGTCGCAGGTAGATTTGCTCCCAGGCTGCTGCCTCTTCTAATGTCTGACAGGTGTTTATATTTATGCATGTTTTTTAAGTCCTTTCAATTGTAAACACTTTATGCCTAACCTAGGTTTCCCTTGCCTCCGCTTGAGCTCCTTGGCTTGTGAATTGATAGAATCAGGGGAATCCTGTATTATCTTCACCTGGAACTGAGAGTCTGTTACTAATGGTCTGAACCTTTTCTTTTGTCTCAGGATCCACTCTTTGTCTTAAATCCCTGAGATTGCTGAAGTGAGAAAGGAAGCCACTTCTATCCCTTTTGTCTGAAGGGAAAAGGGAAGGCACAGAGCATATCCCAAGTCCTGCCTGCTGGGGGCCCTTCCTTACCTGGATGTCCAGATTGAGCTGCTCCCAGAGGTCGTCATGCAGGGCAGAGACCTCAGACTCGAGGTTCTCATACTCTATGGTGCTGTTCGTCAGGGCCTGCAAGGGGAGGGGTGGCATTTGCTGAAAAGCTGCTCTCACCAAACATTCCTCCTTACCCTACAATGGGGCCTGGGACCAGGGTACCTGAGGTCTGGAGGTCTGGGGAGGAGGGACTGAAGGAAAGGGACACCAGGCTGAGACATTCTGATGACAGCCAAACACTAGCCTTACAAGAGATGCAACAGCCCGTCCCACTGCAAACAGAAATTAAGAGAAAACTGAAATCCAAAGGGGATAATTTCACTGTTATACCCTCCTGTCCTCCCCAGGCTGCAGGATAAAAGTGGAGGGCAAAGAAGAAAGAGCCTGAAGGAGGATGTTTGTTCTCTGGAAGTTAGAGACCATCCTCCATTCTGGGCCTTGTTTTTCTAGGGCTTTGGCTTCTCATAGCCATTCTCCAATCAGTCTGTGCTGGAGGGCCTGGCTGTACCCACTGGGAAGTGATATGGGCAGCAGCATCTGTGCCAGCACACTGCTTCTCCAAGGGAGACAACCAAAGTGGGCAGGAAAGCAGTTAGAACAGCCAAGGAATTAAGAACCCTGTAACTTCACGCTCTGGTACAGGTATGGTGGGAAATAAGTTCATCTCCTCAGTGGAAACGCCATGGGTTGTGCAGGCTGGTGTATTTGCTATCTGTTTGCAAGGCAGTGCCAAGGTCTTTATTTATGCCCCGCCTGGAGAGGAGGGCCCTGCTCTCACCCTCCCAGGAGAATCTGGACTAGGGCAGCACAACCCAGCAGTGGGGGCTCTCCTGCCCAGTGCTGAGCAGCAGTCAGCACAGACCCCTGTGCCCCCAGATTACCGTGGTTGCTTGAGACAGCTCCACGCGGATGTTGATGAGCTGCTTCTGCAGTGATTCCTTCTTGTGCAGTAGCTTCTCGGGGTAGGCGGGCTGGCTTCCGAACATCTCCAGCTCCTGGTGCGTCCCCATCAGGGCACTTTCCAGGCTTTCCTGTAGGAAGGCAGGGAGGATGGACATGAGTAGCCCTGGTACCTCCTTTCTGGGATGTGGTAAGCAGAGGCCTGAGCCCTTAGAGATTGAACAGGCAGCTAGGTAGAGGCTGTCCTCACCTCAGCTAAGGTCCCTGGAAAACGGTCAGCAGTTCTGTTTAAAGATGGGACATAAGCTTAAGGAAGGACAAAGCTCTGACAGCTTAGGATGGAG
>NW_003852450.1:4994429-4998355 GCF_000181295.1 Otolemur garnettii | reverse complement strand
AGCCGTTCCTGCTCCCTCACCACCTTGTTCTGCTCACACAACTTGCCCAGCAGCTTCTGGGAGAGGGACAAAGAAGAGGATGAAGGGCACAGCTTGATGGGGACCTGGGAACTGGGTTGGCAGGCCTGGCCTTTGGGAAAATCTCCTCTTCCCTACTTCTGAACCCTGGACCTTGACCACCCCTGGGGATAGAATGATGGGTCTCCATCTTGGGAGGGCAGATGTGCTTATTCCCTGAGGAAGTGGCTTGGGTGGGCAGGGCTGAGAGCCCAGTGTTAAGCTCCTGCACCCCCATCCTCCTGAGGGCTGCATCTCACAAAGGCTGAGGTGAAACACAGCCTCACTTCCTAGGATAGATGGAAGAGGCAGGCAGGGCTTGGGAACAAGCAGTCCCAGAAAGCAAAGAGCAATGTAAGCTGGGCCCTCAGCCCCACAAGGACCTCACCTTTCTCTCTTACCCCCAGACCCTGTTCTTCCTTCCTCCCTCCCTCCAAGGTCTCAGGATGGCTGACCCTGGCTGGCGTCCCTCTGAGGTCCAGTCCTGACAGGAGGGAACCTCTCCCAGGCCTGCTGGGGTCTATCTCTATCCTAGCCAGGCCAGTGGTGGTGGGGAGGAGGCAGGTTAGGCCAGATTCTCTTTTGGAAAGCCTTTTGCTTTCCTTGTCTACACCTCCACGCTTGCCATTCCTCAAATACCTGCTTTGCTCCTTTCTACTCAGCCAAATCTTGCCCTCTGGGCCTTTTTACTTCAGGACCAGCTCACATGCTACTTGCTTGTCCCTGACCCACCTGCCCACACTGCATCACTTCCCCACACCCCTGCAGAACCTCTTCTGAGTCCCATTCAGGGTATGACCACATGCTGCCACCTACTGTGTGTGGCCCTGTGGGGACTAAAGCTGTGATGGGCACAGATTGGACTGGCTGATCTATCTCCCAACAAAGTCTGTATTCCTGTTCTGAGAAGATCCCACTGCTGTAGACAAGAGGACCATGAGCTCAGTGGAAAAACACAGATAGCCAGTGTGGGAGGAAAGGGTGAGTGGGTAGTGAGATCGAGAAAAGAAGGGGGAGGGCGAGGAGGGGCAGGCAGAATGTTGTCTTTGTGGTGAGAGAAGATGTGAATCAAAGGCATGAAGACCCCGAGAGAACAGAAAGAGGGATGAGGGAAAGCCCCCGCCCCCCAGAGAAGGGGAGGATGAGGACAGCAAGAGGCGGCCAGGTGGACAGAGTGGGCAGGGAGCACTGTTCTTACATCTGTGTCCTGCTCGTTTAGCTTGTAGGTATGGAGGCCGTCCCGGAATACTTCTGGGTATGGAGGGACCTGTAGGAACAAAGGCTGGTTACCACAGGGGCAGGATGAGGCTGTGTGGGGTGGGAAGCTGATGTCACCCCTGTTCTGCTTCTGCCAGAGAGAGTGGTCCTCTGATGGCTTCTGTTCCAGGGGAGCCAATTTTCTGTCCCCTGGCTAGGAAGCCTGTGATGGCCAGATGATACTCCATCCCAATTATCCTGATTCTGATGAGAACAGAACCCTGGTCAAGGCATGCTCTGTATTCCCTCTCCCATCAGCTCCAGGATCCGCTGCTGAGTGGACTGTGAGGGTGTGTAGCTGCTCTTGGCTTATTGGTAACCACCATGACATCAGTGAACCCTATGGTCATCAGTGGGGACAAGACATGGGAGAATGGTAGCCAAGAGCCATGGAAACATTTAAGAACTCTTGCCCTAGCAGAGTGAACATCTGTCACAGGGCTTCTGCCTAAACCAGGATTGGCATGAATTCTGAAGTATCTCTGGGTCCAGCAAATGTTGCTTAGTCTAGATGACGCATCTTGCGACCACTGCACATTCAACACACCTGTGGCATCGGATGGTTCTGTGTTACACCCCTTATGCCCTTAACCCCCATGATGTCTACCAAGAAGACAACAAATATGGAATACAAGTCCTGCACATTCCAAAGCAGATTTGTGATCCCAGCATGGCATGAGATGTCGGTGCTGGCTATCTCAATGGTTTGGAAAATGGGCCTTGGATTTACCCATGAATGTGAAGAATGAAGGTGACATAGAGGAATTAAGGGAGGAGACCAAGCTGAGTCTGTCTCCAGGGAAGATGAGGCCTGGCAAATGAGCGGGTTGGGCGGAGTGAGCCTCATCCCAGATGGGGTGACTCAACCATGCACAAGCAGCTGAAATGGCATTGGCGGGGACCATGCTGCCAGGCAGAGGTCTTACTTGCATGAAGAGTTGGGCCCTGGGGGAGGAGCTTTCCACCATGCGATTCACCATACTGATGAGAGTCTCGCTCTCACTCATCTGCAGCAGAGGAAGGAATGGACGATTCACACTCAGACCTACCTGGACATAGCTCCCCAATACCCACCTGTGCTTATTTTCCAAGAAACATGGGAGGGCATCTCCTTTTAGGGCCTCCAGCACCCTCTGCATGACCTCACCCATTACTCACCCCTTGTGACCTGTTTTCAGGAGCAGCACTGAAGCTGCCTTGGGGAAAAGCCACAGAAGGAACCAAGAAGGTCACTGGGTCCTTACTGGTGGCACTGAAGAGGCCCAGCCTAGTGACTCTTGCCCAGGGCACCTGACTGTTATGGCTCCTATCCACACTGGCCACAGCTGTCATCTCCTTGCCCTGATACCATTTCTCACACTACTTTGGACAAAAATATTACAGGCAATTGGAAAGGCTGTCTCTCAAAATTTTTGAACTAAACAACTGAAAAAGAAAATCTGGGACCTGCTCTCTGGATGGGTCTTCACAAATAAACAGGCACCAGTCCCTCTCCCTGACTCCTGCCCACCCCTCGGCTCTAGTGTAGAAAGGACTGCTAAACGTGGTTTCCAGAGCTGGGCTGGCAGCATCCATGATGATCTCGGATGACACTAGGGAGCAAATAAGGAGGCCAAAACAAGCGGACCAGGTTAAAGGGACACAGGGTATGGGAACACTGTTCTCCAAGACATTATCTTTATATTTCAAAGATCATTAGGAACACTGGAGGTGGAAAGACTATTTGCCAAATAAAAAAAGAGAGAAGTATAGGGAGGGAGGGAGAAAGGCTGGGATAAAGAGGAGGAGAAAGAAGAGAAAGGGTTTATGGGAGACAAGGCAGAGATGCCATTGTTTCCCCCACTGATTCCAATGTGAGGATTAAAAAGTAGTGATAATCAGGGAATATCTTTGGCCGTGTCCCTTTAACTCCATTGCTCTAACAGGGGAAGGCAGCAGAAGACAGAGGGAGTTGTGCAGGGATAGTGAATGAGGGAAGGGAGGACACATTAGAGCCACAGTAGGGAAGATTTTCTGGGGTCACACTCCAGTAGCCTCCCTATGTTTTTTCCATTGTCTCCCCAATTGCACTCACACCCATGCTGTCGTCTCTTCCCCTTACCCGTTATCTCAGCCACACCCAAGCCGTCTTCTCTTCCTCTTACCCCTTAAAGTATTATTTAAAAGGCTTTCAAAAGAGCACCTGTTTGGGGTTTTTTATTTTTTGTTTATTTTTCCTGAGACAGAGTCTCACTCTGTTGCCCTCAGTAGAATGCTGTGGTGTCATAGCTCACAACAACCTCAAATTCTTAGGCTCAAGTGATCCTCTTGCCACAGCTTCCCAGGTAGCTGGGACTACAGCCGCCTACCACAACACCTGGCTATTTTTAGAGATGGGGTCTTGCTCTTGCTCAGGCTGCTTTCAAACCCATGAGCTCAGGCAATCCACCCACCTCAGCCTCCCAGAGTGCTAGGATTACAGACATGAGCCACCATGCCCAGCTTGTTTGTTTGTTTTTTATTTTTTTTATTTTTTTGAGACAGAGACTCAAGCTCTCACCCTGGGTAGAGTGCCGTGACATCACAGCTCACAGCAACCTCCAACTCCTGGGCTCAAGTGAGTCTCCTGCCTC
>NW_003852450.1:4987610-4994047 GCF_000181295.1 Otolemur garnettii | reverse complement strand
GCCACCTTAGGTGTATGTGGCTGGCGCCTTAGCCACTTGAGCCACAGGCGCCAAGTCTGTTTGTTTGTTTTGTGAGACAGAGTCTTACTCTGTTGCCCTGGCTAGAGTGCCGTGGCAGCGTAGCTTACAGAAACCTCAAGATTGCCTTAAGCAATCTTCTTGCCTCAGCCTCCCAAGTAGCTGGGACTACAAACATCTGCCACAACACCTGGCTAGTTTGTCTATTTTTAGTAGAGATGGGGTCATGCTTTTGCTCAGGCTGTTCTTGAACTCCTAAGCTCAAGCAATCTGCCTGCCTCAGCCTCTCACAGTGCTAAGATTACAGGTGTGAGCCACTGCACTCATCCCCAAAAGAACAGCTGTAATATGAGGCTGAGTCTTTGTGAGAGTTAAAAATCAACAAGACATCAACCACATTTTCTGTAAGGATGCAAACTCAAGTCTATCCCCATCTTCAGAGATTCTGCATGTGTATATAGACTATGTTTAATTTGGAATGGGCTATGCACGTATGGTGTGTGTGATATGCGTATGGACTGTGAATGTGTGTGTGAGAGTGTACGTGGGGCAAGGTGTATTAATCTACCAGCACACCAGGCTTCGAGAGGGAATGGGAGGCCCAGGCTCTTCCTAGGCACCCACTGACCTCATTCCTTCCCAATGAGTAGATTAAAGCAATAAAGGAAGGGAGCAGGAATGTTCTCATCCTGGCCTCCTCCCACCTGCTTTGTGGTTCTTGGGCCCTTTCAGCCCATGTGGGCCTAACACTAGGCTACCTTCTGTCTCCCCAAAATGTTACAGGTATTTTGTATGAAAGCACCTAATCCAGTGCCTAATACATAATAAGTGGCGCTCAGTTGATATTTTTAATTTTTTTTTTTTTTTTTTTGAAACAGACCCTCAAGCTATCATCCTGGGTAGAGTGCCATGGCATCAAAGCTCATAGCAACCTCCAACTCCTGGGCTCAAGTGAGTCTCCTGCCTCCACCTCCCAAGTAGCTGGGATAACAGGCACCCGCCAAAACGCGTGGTTATTTTTTGGTTTGCAGCCGTGATTGTTGTTTGGCGGGCCTGGGCTGGATTCAAACCTGCCAGCTCAGGTGTAACACGTGGCTGGCGCCTTGAGCCACAGGCACCGAGCCGATATTTCTGAGTTTTAGAAAAACAATAAAATAATAATACTAGCGATCACGACTCCTTGTCAATGCCTAACAAAGAGCTCTCACATACCTTCCCATTTGATTCCCCTGATAAATCTGAGGAAGTAAGGGCAGGTTCTATAATGCTCATTTTGTGATTGAGAAAACAGAGACCCAGAGAGACTTGTGACATTTCTAAGTTAAAATAAAAATCCTACAAATAGCAGAGGTGGAACTAGAGTGGCAGTGTCTATGTTCTAGACTCTACTCATCAATATAACATTGCCTAAGAATTTACCCTTTCTGCAGGAGGGATCCTTTGGAAAGTTATTTCTCAAGGCCCCTGCCTAACATCCCAGCCCCTCTGAGAGAACAGAAGCCCCCAGGAAGGGGTCCTGTTGTCCACACCGATTGCTTGGCCAGCCAGACACCATGGATGGAGTAGAAAGTTAATCACGTGGGCCAGGAGGCAGGAGGACACTGAGCCCTGCTTCTTCCCATTCCAAGGCACAGCCAACCTTGTTTCTTGCTGAAAGGACCCTGTGCTTCCCAGCCTTGATTTGAGGTGGCAACCTGGGACTTATAACCACATGGACCAGAATGCTTGTGGTGTGGACACAGCATGCTGCTTCTGGAATTGGAATGCAAGGCCCTTGAGGGCTGGGTGCTATCCCTGCTAACTAAACTGTAGATATGCGTCTATGAGGATGATCTCTTTGGGACATTGAGACCCAAAGAGATGGGTCGTGTGGCTTGCAGGTATAGGCTCTGAAGTCAAGATTACGGTTTTTTCCTGCAACTTTAAAAATGTGAAATCATCCTGATAAGGTTTAATCACAGCTTTGTCACATTATAGATGTTTCCTCAGCTGTAAATGGAATCAAACACTCCGAGTCACATTCCAAGCTCCTCTGTTCACTGCTGTGTGTCTTTGGTATGTTATTTAGCTCTCTGTGCTTTTTAGTTTCCCTCAGCTGTAAAAGGAGGATAATAACAGACCTATCTTACAGGGTTGTTATAAAGATTAAATGACTCAGGGATCTGTAAAGTGCATAGAGCAGTATGGGGCATGGAGGAAGCACCCAATTATGGTAGTTGCTGCCATTAGTTATAATTACTATTATTATTATTTTATTTATTTATTTTTTTGAGACAGAGCCTCAAGCTATCCCCTGGGTAGAGTGCCATGGCATCACACCTCACAGCAACCTCCAACTCCTGGGCTTACGCAATTCTTTTGCCTCAGTCACCCAAGTAGCTGGGACTACAGGCGCCTGCCACAACACCCGGCTATTTTTTGGTAGTAGTTGTCATTGTTCTTTGGCAGGCCTGGGCTGGATTTGAACCTGCCAGCTCTGGTGTATGTGACTGGCACCTTAACCGCTTGAGCTACAGGCTCCAAGCCTTATTATTACTATTATTTTTTTTCATTTACATATCTTTATTTGGAAATGTTTATATCAGTACAGTGAAACTAAACTTTTGACATGGGATGTCAACAGTTTAGATATCATCAGTTTATTATAAAAGAGAGACACGGAAATTATTTACATGATGCAAGATTTCAGAACTTCAGTGGAATGGGCAGCTTCATGTCAATGCCATTTCAATAGTGATTTATTTCAGTCTACTTACTTTCCAAGAATGTCACCATCTCTAAATAAGAAATAATCCTTGTCATCTAGAACTACTTTAGTGCCTCCATATTCTGGGAGAAGAACTTTATCTCCCACTTTTACACTAACTGGTTGAATCTCTCCACCCTTTCCTTTAGAGCCTGACCCAACAGCCACTACTGTTGCTTGCAATATTTTTCCTTGAGATTTTTCTGGAAGCATGATGCCTCCTTTGGTTACAGTTTCAGCTGCACACCTTTCTACCAATACTCGATCAAGTGGAAGAAACTTTCTAAATGCTTGTCCTGCCATGGTTCCCACCTCCGTAGCCACCACTCTCTATTGCTATTATTGTTATGATCTTTTCCACCATCCCAGGATGCCTCCACAGGACAATGCTGTGTACTTCCAGGTCTCCTGTGGTTTGCAGCAGAGAACTGAACATAAGAGTATGTGCTCATCTACATTTGCTGGGCATTTGCCCAGCAGATTGACCCCTAGTGAGTATCTAAACTCAGTGAGTATCACAGCTCCCTGACTCTACAAGGCAAGGGAGCCATGGAGAAGAGCTGTGAAGCCCAGGCAGCCCACTGCCCACCACATGGGAATGCTCATCGCCTCTTCAGCCTGTTCACCTGCAACATTGGGTCAATACTATATCTTACTTCCTCTATCTACTGCTCTGAATTCTCAGGAAAGCATGAACTGTGTGTGCAAACAGGCTTCATGGAGGAACTAACAAATATATTGAATTGATATTATTTTTTAAATCATCCTGGGAGGGTCACTAGGCCTCCACCTACATATTATGGAGTTTAACAGCCACCTGTGGAACACGCTGTGCTCCCTTCCTGGATTCAGGCTGAACTAAATCGCTGGCATCTGAGGCCCAAGCTGGGAGCTCCCGCCTCTCCCAGGAAAAAATGCAAATGCCCACTTGCCCCCTGAGGGCAGTTCCATCAGTGCTGAACACTGGAGAAATAATAAGAGGTGGCATTAATTATTCATGTTCTCATTTATTATGCTTCTTTCCCCAGGAAACTCCCAGCTGCCCTGAAGGGCTTTGAAGAGAAAGGAGGTGAGGGAGCAAACCAAAACATAAGCCACTTTGTTGTGTCCGGGTTGCACCAACAAAGGTTGTCAAATGGCTGGAGATGAGGAGGTGGGGAGGAGTGGGGAGACGCGACAGAGGGCAGTGGGATGGTGGGGGCACCAGCTCTGCCTACCTGCTGATCCAAATACTCTAGGTTTCTTTGCAACTGAAGATCTAAAAGTTCATCCTACCCGGAGCCCGAGGCCCAGAGGCCAAACAGCAACACAAACAAACAGGAACACACAAAAGAAAACAATAAAAAAGAAGCAAAGCAGTTAAGAGTGAGCTGGACAAGGAGAGGTCTCTCTCTCTCTGCCCTTGAAGAGTTCTGGGGAAGCGGGGTGCTGGTAGGCAAATTAGTTCTCTACCAGACACTCTCATGGACAGGAGGGATGTACGCCAGGCCCCAACCCCATCTCTCCTAGGTCTGTCTCGGCCTCCCTGGGAGAGGTGAGCTCTGCCAGAGCAATTTAGGCAGCATTTTTAGCAGCTATTTCTAAGTTTTCTGGGAAAATGGGTTGTTACTGGATGGTGCATTTGCTGTGGGTCAAGGCTACAGAGTCTGAACAGTGGCAGAGTGAGAATCAGACTGAGAAAGGAGCCGCAGCCTCCAGGCCTGCTAGGCCTCCTCTGGCCTCCTGGTGCTATCATGGAGAGGGGTTAGCCACAGGCTTTGGAGGACAAGGAGTCCATCTGTTGGTCTCAGTAGTTTTCCCCTACCCACCCAAGGGCAGCATCTGCATATAGTTCTCCAAGTGGTTGTAAAAATTCTCAGGAGAACAAATTCCAGGGAGAGACACTGAGCAGAAAGGGGGTAAAAAAAGGATGCCTTATGGAAAATCTCTTTCTCAATGACACTACTTTCTTTCCCTAAAGATAGCATTCCAGGCAAAGGACGAACTGGAAACAAATACACTTACAGGAAGTAAATGTAAAAGGTCTTGCCTGTTGTGGGGGGCTCTAAGCTTCCCAGTCCATAACCTATATCCCCTGCTCAGGCCCTCTCTCCTGCATGCTAGACAAGAGAGCTGTGCTGAGGTGAGGGGACCAGGGTATTACATGTACCCAGGTCTCATCCATGCTCCTCTGCCCTGTGTCACAGAGGAGAAGGGCCACTGGCACCAAACTTGGTATTTGAGCTACGGTGTTGGCCGTGAGGGAGGAGATATCCAGAGGCTGCCCAAAAACAGATGGGCCAGGTACTGGGCATAGGTCATCTCTGGAGTCTGCCCCAGTTTAGCTCCACTCTGGGTGCAGACAGAGAAGGGAGGTCCTGAGGTGGGGTGGAGGGCAGGAGAGGACGTACCATCTTATCGTGGACCGTGGGGGATGGTGGGTAGTTGTAGGGGAACAGTCCTGCAGGGACTGGTCGCCTGTCTCCCAGGTAATCATACTGGAAGAGAAAGGGATCGCAGAGGTGAGGGGTCCAGCTGGGACACAGACTTCCCTACCAGTTGAAGCTTAAGGTTAGGGGTGTTTGTATTTGGTCCCAGAGCAGATGCTAAACCAAAGGGACAGCAGCACCCCCCTCATGATGATCTATCTGGTCCTCAAGATTTGCTAAGACAAAACCCTCTCTTCCCTCTTTTATTAAGACCGCATGGTTCTTGGCACAACCTGGGACAGGGCACAGAGAGCCCACACGGGGTGGGGGCAAAGAAATCCCCCAAAGCAGCTCTCCTAGGGACAAAGTTGCAGACCAGCAGCTCCCCAGGCAGCATTGCTGGTCCTGTGTACACATAGCCCAGTGGCCCTGTGTCCCAGATGCCCTCAGATCTCTGCCTTTTCTCAGCAGATGGTCTTAAGCTTCTGGGAGTCTCTGGGGTGGGGAAGGAAGGGCAGGCTGATGGCTTACCTTGGGGGAGCTGATGGATCGCCTCATTACATAGGCAGCAGGGTCAGCATAGATGTCTTCACTGCGAGGTGGCAGGCGTTCAAAACGAGCACTGGGTGAACGGACAGGGGAGTAAATGCGGGCACGGCTGTAGGAGCCCTGGCTGGGTGAGCGGGGCACTGAGTGAGACCGGGGCTGCAGGGACAGGCGGCGCAGGGAGCTGGAGGCCGCATCCAGCTCATCATAATAGACAGGCTGCCGGGAGGGACTAGGAATCCAGACAGTGCCGTCCTGCCGCCCATAGCTGGTGGACTCCTTCCATTCTCGCAGCTGGTAGGCAGGGCTGCCCCCATTACGGAAGGCATGGCGCTTGTCCTCCAGGGCCCAGGGTGGGCTAATCCGATCATAGGCAGGCATGGAGCAGATGCTGTCTGGCCGTACCCCTGGTGGGTAGTACTGGTAATCATCAGGGTATTGGGAGGAGTAGGGGCCATAATACTCAGGGACCCTGCGGGGCACGGGGTGGAACCTGGAGGGACTGAGAGAGAGAGGGCATTGTAAAATGCAGGCAAAATGAGCACCCTTCCACCAAGCCACCCGTGCCCCAGCCCTACCTCTGGGTCCTCCAACCTACAC
The DNA here is from genome assembly GCF_000181295.1 of Otolemur garnettii. Taxonomy (NCBI): domain Eukaryota; kingdom Metazoa; phylum Chordata; class Mammalia; order Primates; family Galagidae; genus Otolemur; species Otolemur garnettii. The sequence continues at coordinate 4,987,729 of NW_003852450.1, read as the reverse complement.
CAGGGTGCTTGATGGGTGCACTAGGCAGAGGTAAGGAAAAGCCTCAAGCCCATCCCAAAGCCCCCTTACTTCACCAGTTCCCTAAGGCCAGAAATTACACCATTCAAAGCTTTGATCTC
>NW_003852450.1:4975949-4986578 GCF_000181295.1 Otolemur garnettii | reverse complement strand
AAAAAAAAAAAAAAAAAAGAAAAGAAAAGGTCAATGAACTGCTTTGTTTTCTTTTGTTTCTTTAACTTCATATAAAGACAGCTTTCAAACAATTAAAGCTGTTAAAAAATGGAGTAAATTGGCTTGGTGGTTACTGAGTCTCATGTCGGTAGAAACGTTGGAGCAAAGAATTTGGGGGGGGGGAGCATCAGTAGCATAGTCAGTTTTTATCTGACTATAAAAACGTCAAGGCCCCTGCCCCAAGCTGCTGTTTCCTGGGCTACCCAACACCCTGCGGAGGGCCCTGGGGCACACTGTCCCCTCTTCTGCAGGAAGTAGACAGAGAAGGCAACAATGGGGCAGCAGCTAAACTCTGAATACAGCAACATGGGGCAGGAGAGGATTTGGGCAGGCTGGGAATCATGGCTTGGTTTCTCAACTCCAGAAGTTTTCTAGTAGGGGATGCCTCTCAGGTTACCAGACCATTCCCAAAACCGCAGTCCCACCCGTGGCCCCACCAGGCCTCACCTCCTTAGATCTTCAGGTGGGGGCACCCCCCGGCGCAGGTTCACCCACTGTTGAAGCTGGTTCATGGAGCTCTTGCGCTGGGCAATTTTGTCAGGGTTGGCACGTGGCGGGAAGCTCTGCCGATGTCCCCCACTCTCTCCGTCCTGAGGTGGGAAAGCCGTGCTCCCCGGCCGGCTTGGGGAGCTGTACTGCCAGCCATTGGGCTGGGCAGGCTGCTCCCCACCCCCTGGGACCCTTGGGCCCTCAGGGTAAGGGCTGCCTGGCTCTGAGGCTGGTTCTGGTCCAGCTAGGATGCCGTTGGCTTTCACCAGTGGCTCTTTCTTGACTTCAGGCCTCTCGGGCCGCCTCTCTGCCTTCTCACAGCCTCGGCCATCACCCTCCCCTCGAGTCTTGGCCTCTGGCTCAGGCTTGGGGAGGCTGTTGTGGGGTGTCTGGTGGTGGTGTTTGCTGGGTGGGATATTCTCTGAGTCTGGCTTCTCATGGCTGTAGGGTACCAAGGGAGATGTTGTAAGTCACTCCAGTATCGAGGTGGGAAGGGTAGCAGGGGAAGGATAGGGAGGAAGGAATGATAGAACCAGGATTTTCTGAATTCCAATTCTGCTTTGTAAGTCCCACTGCTGTATCTTCTTGTTCCAGCCTGGGTAATTATACAATATAACCTACCCTACCCCCGCCACCTAGGCCTGCCATGCCCTTCTGCCCCCTGGGTCTTCTCTGCAGGTCATTCTCCATTCCAGTCTGCCAGCCTGCTTTGAGCTTTGAGCTCCACCTTCAAGCTACAGCCAAGACTAACCTCAGCTGGTCTTGGTTTCCTCCATAGTCTGTCCCTGATCCAGCTCCCTAATCCCCCAGCCCGAGTTTGTATTCTACTGAGGTTTCACAATGGTAACCACCCTCAATGCCCCAGGGACAAAAGCTTGGTACAGGTCAGCTCTGTCCTGTAGAAGTTAGTTGTTACTTAACTTCCATGATTCTTTAGCTCCTCATTGGCAGAATGGGTATAATGCCTCTCCCAGGACTGCTATGAGATAAAACATGGCAGGGACCAGGGGCAGAAGTTGCTGCCTCCAAATTCTTAGGCTTATAAAACACACCAATTCCCATCTCCAAATCATGTTTCCTCCAGGACTGATTTTCCATTAGAGTATAGGCTCCACAAGGGAAGGCACATGGCAGGCTTTCCACCCTTGTATTCCTAGCACCCAGTCCAGTACCTTACACATTTAAATTTACAGTAAGTATCTGTGAAATGGATGAATGAACTTCTGGAAGTACACTCCTTGGTTGAAATGAAACTTATGACAGTTTTCTCCCTACAGCTTCCCAAATTCAACATATTCAAGTATCCTTGTTGAAACATCACTTGGTAAACATTTCTAAGACATGTGAATAGACTTGGAGTCTACACTATAAACCCTCCTTCTTCTGGATCCCTGTTAACACCTAAATCCAGAATCAATACCCGGTTACAGGAGAGACAGACGCTGAGCCTGTGGGTGATGATGGGCAATGGAAGTGGCCATATGTTGAGCACTGACTACATGGCAAGCATTTCATGTGCACTATATGTAGTCCTCATGACAGTTCTAGGAGGTGGCATTATAGGTGCTGGCTTGGAGCAGAGAAATCTGAGGTTCAGAGAGCCTAAGTCCCTTCCTTACACTGAGGTCACACTATGGCCAAGTAGCCAAGTTGTGATTCAAACCTGAGTCTACTTTTCTTCCAAAGATTGGTATGCTTAGTATACACAGCCAAGAAAAATGAGCAAATAGCCCTGATCTTTGACCCCCAATGGAAGCTGCCTTCTCTCCTGGCTCCTGTAGAGTGAAGAGGAGGGTCTGGTAGGGAAAGAGAGACTTTAGCTCTGACTTCACTTAGCCTCCTGCTCAGATACAAGGAGACGCACTCTACAAGGGTTTGAGCCAGTATGCTGGCTCAGCAAAGGTATGGAGTGGACACTTCTTCAGTCCATCTCTTTCTCCTCCCCACACTCTAAAGGCCAGGATCCTACCACTCACCCATGATGCACAGCTTGGGGTGCTGACTTCTGGGCTGGAGGGATCTGTACACGGGCGGCCTCCCCCATGGCCTGAATCCAGGCCTCCTGCTCCTCTGGACTCTCGGCACTGAAGAAGTAGGTACGGACGCCAGCATGCTCTGCCTGTGGGGAGAGGCAGTGCGTGGAACTGGCCCCGGCCTCATCCACCCAGCACACAGTCACCTGTTGGGAGAGGACACCAATACCCACAGGGTGGGCAGTCAGTTGGGCCATTCCTTGTACTTGCAGCTGCTTTTCCCACAAGAGCTCAGGAGCAAAGTGAGGGCAGTAGCCCACAGCTTCCCAAGCGCTCCAGCTGGTATCCAGATATCTCCCTTGGCTAGCTCTCTGGATGCCATTAGGTCACCCAACATAGCCAGACAAGCCTCCCACCTGGGATGAATATAAGCAAAAGGGACAATTACCTCACCCACCTTCCCATCAAATTCCATGTCTGATTTGAAAGGCTATTAACCTTGGGGAGATGACCCCCCCAGGAACATGCCAATCTCAGCCCCAGCTTCATCACTGAGAAGCTAGCAATGAACCTTCTGTGTGAGAAACAGCCACGCCCCATCCATGGCACCAAGGGCATGCACTGGCACATAGACAGGGCACACTACCTAGTTGGCGGCTGGAGCAGGCACAGCGGGTGGAACCCAGAAGAGAGCTCCTGTCCAGAGGAAGGGTCCTCACGTGGTCAGAAGGAGGAGAAGCAGAGAACAGGTCAACCAAACACCAGAGGGAGAGACAGAAGATGACGGGGCAGGAAACATTGAGGAGCACAGGGAAGGAGGGATATTCTGACTGTCCCCTTCTACTCAGTGTCACCCCAGTTCAGCCTACCAAGGTGTGAGGAGTGGAGAGCTTGTACAATGGAAATCTGGGCTGGTGGTGTAGAGTAAGCCAGGAAATCCCAGTGCTGACCCAGGCTCTGCTCCTGACCAGCTCTGTGACAGCAGACAGGTTGCTTTCTTGCTCTGGCCTTAATTGTCACATCTATTTAATGGGGGAGGGTCTGCCTGGCGAAACTCAAGGAAAAGGACACGGGACTAGATTTTCTGGAACCTCAGCATACTCCTCAGACCTTCAATCTCTGGTAAAAATCAGGTAGCCTGGTTTACCTCACTCAAGGAGAGATCTAGCAGTGATCAAGCATCTCAGATGTGAGCCTCACTCTAGCCTCTGACCCCTTGGGTGGGTCTCTGGAGGTTGGGAGAAGACGGCTTCTCTGCAAGCCTCAGGGGTCTCCTAAGCAGCAGTGAACCCACACCCTCTGATTGTTTTCCTGGCCCAACCTCACCATGAAACCCCCTTAATTGCAACTGATACCTCCTCACCCGCACGCATCCATAGCCCTCAATTTCTTTCCAACAGGAGCTATCACCCAGAGAGGCAGGGGTGGGCCTGCTTCTTCTGGCTCTTGCTTACAGGTCCTCACCCACCGGCAGAGCAGCCAGCGTGCCGGCAGAGCTCAGGGTATGGGAGAGGGTAGGGGAGGTGCTGCAAGACAGCCAGGGAAGCTGTCAGGAGGCAGCTGGGATGTGAAACTGCACAGGGGTAGGGAGACCAGGGGCCTGAGCAAACACTCTGGGTGGAGAACACAGGGTTATTGTAGAGAAGAGAGACACAGGCAGGGCTGGTGGGTGTGTCCTGGGGCGGGTGGGAGAGGGCAGCATATGAATTCATCAATTCAGTGAGCACTCAGCAAGTGGCCTGTGTGTGCAGAACTCGCTGGGGGCACCAGTCACAAGGAAGGCAAAGACACGCTGTTGCGCTTGAAGAGCTCACAGTCACGGTGGAGGACAAAACATGCCACGGGAACAAGGAGAGAGCAAAGGCCCGGGAACAAGTGCTGTGACAGGGGAAGGCAGAGGGCCTGGGAACAGATAGGGCTATTGATGGAAGAGGGGAGGGGCAGTGGCCTGGAATGATGTGAGGGGGCCAGAGGACTGGGGGAGCTATCCCGAGGGGCGAAGCCCATCGAGCGAGCCTCTGCAGGGCAGGGTTAGGAAGAGGTTAAGGCATTCAGTGGTAGCCTGGGCAGGAAAACAGTCCTGGCTCCTCACTATTAGCCATCCAAGAGTCCCGCTTGGTGGCCACAGCAGGACAAGCCTCCTGTCTGTCTCAGCTCCACTCCCTTCCCTGGGGAATGGCCACTGAATAGCCACAATCAGAACCTTTTGTGGGCCACTGAGCACAGTGCTCAAAGCCGAGTTTTAAAGAGGCAGTGCACTTCTGGGGGAAGGGCACTGGGCAGGCTGGTGGTATCTGGGGTTTGTGGCAGGGGCTATGTCAGTCACTCAGAATGTTTATCTCATGCCTGCTGTTGGCAGAACTCTGAGCTGGAGTGTATACGTGTCTCTGCACAGGTCTGGTGGGGCGGGGGGGAGGGGTGAGACAGGCTGTTTGATTGTGTGTAGGTGTGTGTGTACGTCTGTGTATTACAGGACGGTTTGTTGTTAGTTAAACAGCCTGTTCCTATTTCCCCAGCTAGAACTGGCTCCCTGGAGTCAGAGTTTTATTAATTGTTCATCCTGTTCACACCTCTGGCATACAAGACCCTGGGAGGCTAGAAACTAATTATGTGCCAAATAAGTTCCTCCCTGTTCCCCGCAGCAGGACCTGTGCATGCTGCCCCCCTCTTTTCTGTGGCCAGGTGTCCAGAGTTTGAAGGACAGAAGGGGTCAGAGTCACTGAGGTCCTAGAAACTCAGACACTGACCTGGGGTGACCTGCAGATCCTATCATCTAACACCACAGCCTTGGGTTTGAAAGGTCTTGGGCGGTTAATTCTCAGCTGGGAGACGGAGGGCTTTGTGCTAAGAAAATGCATACTTGATGTTATAATTTTGTATTTGGAAAATGCAAAGGAACCTATGATTTTTGCTTCATAGAATACAAAAGGGATATGGTATTTTGATAGTTTTTAATGGGTCATGAATTTTTAAATGTGGAAAAACACTGGCCTAGGATGAGCCAGCTGCAGGCGCGTCTTTGCTGGGTGGATCCCCCAGGGGTTCAGAGGGAGTGACATTGAGCAGGCAGGTGAGTCCCATTTTCCTGCACATGGGTTCTCTCAAAGTGTTGTCTACATAAGCTTTGCAGCCCTTCACTAGAATGAAATTCAACTCCTAATTTTCTCTAAAGGTTGAAATTTGAGTAAATCTGACTGGGAGGGAGGGGTCCAATTCTCTGGGACCAGGTGTGGAAGAAGGAAGCCTTCCCAGAAAAGATCTCAGAACCTGATCAGCCATAGCTCCTGCCTCTGCTAAGAGGGGCTTCTCGGGGGAAGCTGCTGGGCAAAAGGTCTAAGAGGTTAGGCCATAACTATCTCCTCCCAAGAAAAACTATGGTCCCACTGAAGCCTACCTCTGCTGGTCCACCCTGGGGAGAATTACCCACTGGACCCCCAAGAGATGAGGAGGAGGTCCCAGCACAGCCTCACCTCAGCCTTACGATAGACTATCCTGAGCCTGGGGACCACTGCCCATTCCTTCCCCGCCCCGCCCTTCCTTCTACCCTCACCATTGCCATCACCACCACCTCTGCCACCACCACCGCTGCTTGGAATTCCCTGGGGAGATAGGTCTTGATCTTTCTCCATCCCATACACTCTACAAGGCCAGGCCTGCTTCCCCCACGTGGCCTGGGAGAGGAGGGCCCACTGACCTTAAACGTGTGCTTGCGGCTAATGTTGTCCGAGGGCTGCACCGCTGCTACCCGGAAGCTCAGGAGCGGGATGCTGCCCAGGATGCTTTCCTCCTTCTCATCTGTCCAGAGAGAGGCACACAGAGTGTGTGAGGCCACGTGGGGAGTGGGGTGAGGCGGGTGGGAAGAGTGTATTGGTCCTGGTATGACGAATATCAATAAATATTTTTTGCCCATCTGCTATTTGTCAGGCACTCAGGGCCACCCTTGACATCATTCCTTAGAGCTGGGGAGCATGGTGGCCCTATGTCAGCTGTTCCAGGCTCTGGGACTATAGAGGTAAATAGGAAAGAAAACAGTGCCTGCCCTCAGGGAGTTAAATTCTAGTGAATTTAACAAGTGAATAACAGCGAATGTTTTAGAACTGTTCACTCTACCAGCAGACCTCAGTCCCTGGGCTGCAGACCAATACTTGTCTGTCTATGACCTGTTAGGCCTTGTACCACACAGCAGCAGGTGAGTGGCAGGCAGACAAGTGAGCAAGTGAAGCTTCATCTCTATTTAGAGCTGCTCCCCATCACTCGCATCACGCCCTGAGCTCCACTTCCCACAGGAGAAGAACCCCACTGTAAACTGCGCATGAGAGGGATCTAGGTTGTACGTTCCTTATGAAAATCTAATGCCTGATGATCTGACGTGGAACTGACGCACTGATGCTAAGGCTGGGACTCTCTAGTTACAGGAAAACAAGCTCAGGGCATCCACTGATTCTGTATTATAGTAATTGTATAATTATCTCATTATATATTACAGCGTAATAATAATGGAAATAAAATGCACAATAAATACAATGCAGTTGAATCATCCCGAAACCATCCCCCTAACCCCAGGTCGGTGGAATAATTGTCTTCCATGAATCCAGCCCCTGGTGCCAAAAAGTTTGGGGACTGCTGTACCATACATCAGGCACCGTTCTAAGTGAAATGCCTTAATAGATTTAATCCTCCCAACAAGCCCATGAAGAGGTGCTATTACTACCCCCATTTCATAGGTAAGGAAGTTGAGACACAGTGAGGCTAAGTGATTTATCCAAGGTTACTTGAGCAGTAAGTGGTAAAACTGGTCTTGAAACCCAAAGGCTACCACCCCAAAGATAGTTTGGGCTTTTCGGTTTGTTTGTTTTGAGACAGAGTCTCACTCAGTTGCCCTGGGTAGAGTGTCATGGTATCATAGCTCACAACAATTTCAAACTCTTGAGCTCAAGTGATTCTCTTTCCTCAGCCTCCTAAGTAGCTAGCTGGGACTAAGGTGCCCACCACAATGCCTGACTCATTTTTCTATTTTTTAGAAGAGATGGGAGTCTCGCTCCTGCTCAGGCTGGTCTCAAACTCCTGAGCTCAGGTGATCCATCCACCTTGGCCTCCCAGAGTGCTAGGCGTGAGCCACTGCCCCTGGCCCAAAGATAGGATTCTCTCTCTCTCTTTTTTTTGGTGAGGCAGAGTCCCATTTGTCACCCTTGGTCAAGTGCCCTGTCATCATAGCTCACAGTCACCTCAAAGTCTTGCCTCAGCCTCCCAAGTAGCTGGGACTACAGGTACCCACCACAATGCCTGGCTATTTTTTAGAGATGGAGTCTCGCTCTTGCTCAGGCTGGTCTTAACCTCCAGAGCTCAGGAGATCCACCTGCCTCAGCCTTCCAGAGTGCTCAGATTATGTGTGTAAGCCACTATACCAGCCTAAAGATAGCATTCTTGACCACTGTCCTATCTTACCTCACTAAATAAGATCATCCTGGCAATGACACAAGATAGGACCGAGCATGGCAGAATAGGCCATCCTACCTTCCACTCTCTGGCTCCTCTGGGTAGCTCTTTCAAAGGTTCTCACCAGCAGCCTGCTTTCCCCTCTCCTGGGCCAGATCCTTTCTAGGACCCATGTCTCCACAGGGAAACGCACCTCTGCATGCAGCCCACTGGCCCTTCCATCCCTGGGATCAAGCTAAGAGTGTGGCTGTTACATAATTCATCCTGATCTCCAAAGGAGCCTGCTGGATTGGCTTCTTATGCCCCCAGCTATCAGCAGGAGACCAGAAGGGCAGGGTGCTCTGTGGAACAGTGAGGGACAACTATGAGACCAGGGCAAGACTCTCCCCACTTCTCTGGGACTGTCATTTATTCCCCAGGCTGGGGACTCTGAAAAACTTTCAGCTAAGATTCAGAAGAAATCTCAGCAGGGGTTCTAAACTCCTTGACCCCTGCTTCTCCTCTTACTCATCACGACCACAGGGTACTTAGCCTGCATTCAGTTTCTCTGTCCAGGCCTCAGCATGGTGTCCAGAGGAAGAGATGAGCCAAAGGAGCAGGGGAGACTTGCAGCTGGACCCCACAGCTGTCTTCAGGAAAGCTCAGGTCCTTACCCTCCAGAGGAGATGGAGGCCCTGGCAGAGTCCTGCCTCCATGTAGGGGGTGTCCTGAGACCACCTCTCCTAGTAGACAGTGATATTCCCATTTTGGATTCTCAGTTCTTTGAGGTCCTGTCCTCACTGCCAGTCCCCAAGTCCCTCCTCCGCAAAGCCCTTGGCTTTCCTCCCAGTCTCATTCCCACTATGGTTCCAGTGTAATCCTCTATCCTGGGGCCTCAGCATCTGAGTCCCAGACCCGGGCACATTCTTCCCCCAACTTGGCTTTCCTCTATAACTGGACCCTCTACTCAGCCCTTTGCTGATTTCTCTCCTTGAGGTTGAGGTGGCTACAATTCAGGCACCCAGGACAAAAGGCTGCAGGGGGAGGGAGGTCACTGGGAATAACCTTTGTTTGCCAGAGTTAATGATTCACTGAATTGTTCCCAAGAGGCCTGAGGAAATCAGGTGTCTGCCATTCTGGGGCATAAAAAGTAAAGGAACAGCCCCTCCTGCCTGAAAATAATTTTACCTTCTCTCTTCTCATCCCTCATGCCTGTTCCTCCCACTGCATCAGCATGACGCTGTCATCATTACTGCCACCAGTCTTGCTGGTGCCCTCTGAGCCTGCCTCAACATGATGTTGCTGTACAGATTTTAAAAATAACTTCCTAGAGGCTGCTGTACCAAAGTTCTCAGATCTTTGCCCTCTTTTATTTTCTTTTGTATTTTTGAGCGAGTAGGGAGTGTATGTCAGGTGGTCAGAGAAGTCAGAAACTGGAAGATATTCATTTATTCAGGATTGAGCACCTACTATGTGCCACATCCTGTTTTAGGTGCTGTGAATACAGCAAGGACCAATACTGACAAAAACTCCTGCCTTTGACTCGGCGCCCGTAGCTCAGTGAGTAGGGCACTGGCCACATACACCAAGGCTGGTGGGTTCAAGCCCAGCCCAGGCCTGCTAAACAATGACAACTACAGCAACAACAACAACAACAACAACAACAACAGCTGGGCATTGTGGTGAGCATCTGTGGTCCTAGCTACTTGGGAGGCTGAGGCAAAACAATCTCTTAAGCCCAAGAGTTGGAGGTTGTTGTGAGCTGTGATTCCACAGCACTCTACCAAGGGTGACATAATGAGACTCTATCTCAAAAGAAAAAAAAAATTCCTGCATTCATGGATCGGACCACACATTCCAGTGGGATAGGAGGAAGATCCACACACAACTCCAATTGTGACCTGCTCGTAGCAACTAGTGACCGCTCAGGCTGCTTCCTCTCTCCCCGACCCCTTCAGGACTCCACTGTCCATATGACGACCTTGTTCATCCACTATATTACCACCCAGAAACCCGGACCTGGGTTTCTGTCTGAAACCCAGCAGGGATCATTGAATGAAATGAGTGAGTGTATAAGTGAAGGAGTGAGCTCTGCCCTATTCACTGTCACACACCAGTGGTGCCAGGGATCACAGTGGGGAGACCAGCCCTGCCAACGGTCATCAAAGCAGAGCGCGGTGACATGGTAGAATGAGAAAGGATGGTAGGTCCTGGCTTCTCACTGTCCCTGCCAGTCCAGGGGGCAAGCTCACCTTTATAGTAAAAGAGGCAGCGATCCAACAAGACGAACCAGCGTTTGTTCCACTGCTTAACCCCGGAGCTGGCCTGCAGGACACATGGAGAGACAGACATGAGGGGCTGCAGGCTGGGCACAGGGGAGGAGGTGGGAGGCAGTGAAAAGAACACCACACCCATCGCAGGGACATTCTGGTTCTAGCTCCACAACTAACAGTAGGGCAGCAACCCCCGGAGACCTCAGATAAAGGGAACTGACATTAGATTATTGCCTGTGACCTCCCAGTTCTGTCATTCTGGAGCTCAGTGTCTCCCTGCAGAAGATAAAAGGGGCAAGAGATGAGCCAGAATGAATGAGCAGAAGGGCAGGCAGAGATAGCGGCAAGGTCAACCTGGGGAGAGCTGGTCAACCCCAGGACTTGAAGGAGACGCCCCACTGCCCCTGTAGCAAGTGGGA
>NW_003852450.1:4974840-4975878 GCF_000181295.1 Otolemur garnettii | reverse complement strand
TTTTTTTTTGCAGTTTTTGGCCGGGGCTGGGTTTGAACCCACCACCTCCAGCATATGGGGCTGGCGCCCTATTCCTTTGAGCCATAGGCACCGCCTGACCCAGAATATTTCAAAGTCATTGAATTTGATACTAATTTTTCTGTGTGATTTTGGGAAGATATTCAGCTTCTCTGAGTCTTTATAAGATTAGAGACTCTTTCACAGAGACAACAGAAGGACATACCAAAAATATACATGGATTGTCATAAGCTGAGGAACAACAATGCCATGAGGAGAAAGGGGTGGTTACAGAGGGTGGAATCTCAAGATGGCCTCACCTGTTTGAAGAGCCAGCCAGCCTTGGTGACAGGTGCATTGGGGTTCCGCTTCATGGAGTGTGAGCGTTTGCCAAAGGCAACGGCTTTGCGGGATGCTCGAGTTGCCTGTGGGTGTAGAGGCAGAAGCCAGTTTAAACTCACTTCCTTTCCTCCTTTCTGCCCTATCCCAGGGAGCTGCACCTCTCTTGGTTACCCCCGGGTGCCCTCACCTGGTGCCTCACGTATGAATGGATCTTGGATCAGTTGACTAACTCAAGTTCTATGGCTCTTTTTCTCATTTCTAAAATGGGGCTCAAAACGATAGTCCTAAAATAAATAAATGAGGTTAAATAAAATAAGTAGCCCTACCTGGCTCACAGCTTTTTTTGTTTTTGAAGAGAAAATAATAAGATTTCTAATTTTACTCCTGGCCTATCCTTCTCTGGTTCTGCTGAGCCCCGACCTCTTTCACGGGGTAAGAGAAACCCTTCTGTCAGTTAACCCCCTGCAGCATTATCCCCTCTGAGTCTGTGTGTCGTCTTCTGCCCAGCACACCACAGAGCTGGGAGGAGAGGCAGGCTTTCTTCTCATTGCCACATGGACACTGTCATTCTTCCACATTCAGGCAACAATCTTAAAGCACCGCTGCCTGACCTCCCACCATTGGACCCTTCTCATCACCATCAGCTTCTAGATCAGTCTTTCAGATCTGGACGTTAGCCCGCTTCCTTTAAGTCTCACA
>NW_003852450.1:4972619-4974747 GCF_000181295.1 Otolemur garnettii | reverse complement strand
CCAGCATCCTCCACCTCCCTCCAGCTGCTCGCCCCCTAGGACTCCATCACAGACCTTGTCAGCTGCCAAGCCCCTTCACCACTACCATCTTCAGTCCTCACAGTCCCACTTTCTGATTGCAACATCCCACCCTCTGGGCCTCCTTCCTCCGTTACACAACTATACCAGTTTTTCTTTCTGTTGAGGTTTCCAGCCCCTTGACTCTCCTCTTGATCCATCAGCTACCTCCTGGTTTTAGTTATTTCCTGACAAGGCCTAGGTCCCATGGGGGAGCACATCAACTGACTCTTAAAACCCCCTGTTTTATCTTCTCTAACCCCCAGTACAGTATTCCAAATTAATCATATCACTCATGCTCCCAGCACTCACAGCCAGATTACAGTGCTGCTGGAGAAAAAAGTCACACTGCAGTACAGATGAGGCTGTCCCCAGTACAGCTGGTCTCAGCCCCAGACGGCAATTGGCCCCACACTCATGCTCCCTCCCTCCTTCCCCTACCCTGACGTCTCCTGACCTCCACACAGTGGACCTGGCTCCTCCAGAGAAAATTGAAGTCATCAGACACGCACTTCCTCAATTTCACACCCTTTCGCCTAGAAAATGACTGTCCTTCCGGCTATCTTTGCCTCTTTGCTTCCAATGTCAAAAGAAGAGCCTTGCCAAGGCTAACCTGCCATCCCCTCTGAGACTTAACTCTGTGGATCATCTCCCCTCAGCTATGCCTGTGAGGTGTCCTCCTCCACTGGTCTCCTCTCCTCAGCAAACAGACTCAAGTCTCTCCCTCTTAAAGCATCTCTGTCTCTCTCTCTCACTCCCACATGCACGCCCACCTGAACACCTCCTCAGCCCTACACCCACTGTCTACTCTGAGGTGATCCCTTCCCTTGCTTTCTCTTCAGGGTGAGGCTGCTGGGAAGAATTCTCTTTTCTGCCCTCCCTCCACTCCTAAACCTCTTCTGCTTTTCTGAAATGGTTGTTGCAATGTCATTGACTTAGGGCTACTTAGTCCTTGATCACTGCAAAGCATTGGACAATACTTTTTTTTTTTTTTTTTAAGACAGAGTCTTACTCTGTCGCCCCAGGCTAGAATGCCTTGGTGGTATCAGCCTAGCTTGATATTAGCCCACCACTTGATATTACAGCAATATCAAACTGGATTCAAGCAATCCTCCTGTCTTAGCCTCCAGAGAAGCTGGGACTATAGGTGCCCACCACAACACCTTCCTAAATTTTCCATTTTTAGTAGAGATAGGGTCTCACTCTTGCTCAAGCTGATCTCAAACACCTGAGCTTAAGCAATCCACCCACCTTGGCCTCCCAGAGTGCTAGGATTATAGGCATGGGCCACTGTGTCTGGATGAGCACTGGACAATATTATCTTTACTTCCTTTTTGAGACTCTTTTGGTTTCTACAACACTATAGTTCTTCTTTTAATATCTCTATCTGGGGCCACTCCTTCCCCCATCTCCCCTCCTTCTATTCAAAGTGTTGGTGGATTTTAACCAAAATTAAACTATTATTATTATTATTATTATTTTGGAGACAGTCTCAAGCTGTTGCCCTAGGTAGAGTGTGCTGGAGTCACACCTCACAGCAACCTCAAACTCTTGGGCTTAAGTGATTCTCTTGGCCTCCCAAGTAGCTGGGATCACAGGCGCCCACCACACGCCTGGCCATTTTTTTGTTGTTGTTGCAGTTGTCATTATTGTCCCAGCTGGCCTGGACCAGGTTCAAACCCGCCAGCCTTGGTGTATGTGGTCGGTGCCCTACCCACTGAGCATAGGCACCGCCCTGAAGTTTTATTATTTTTTGATGCTGCTCATGATACATTGTGCTTGTGTTCAACTGCAGTATGACAGCAATATGACAAACCTCCCTAATCAATATCTAAGACCTCTCTCCTAGCTCCAATCTATTTTATAACTGTTTGTCTGACCAGGATTAAATAAACATAAAACCAAAGTCATTCTCTCTAACTGAACCTGTTGGTCTGTATTTCTTATCCTGGTAAATTTTGCTACAATCTGCCCCACCACCCTCACTAGAACTCTGAATCATCTCACACCATTCCCTCTTTCTCCCATTCCTTTATACAATCATTTACAAGGGGCTGGTTAATCTATCTAT
>NW_003852450.1:4945220-4972364 GCF_000181295.1 Otolemur garnettii | reverse complement strand
TCTTTGCTTACCGTGTTCCCTCATGGCAAAGAGTGGGGCACAGAGTCCTATCCTCTCTAGTTTGCTGATAAATCCCAACTCCCCCTCCTTCACCAAACCTCCCTGATACTTCTGAGCAGTCAGCTGTGCCCTCCTCTTGCTACCTCTGTACAGTCTAAACCTGTCACCATCTGTCTCCTCCATTGCACCACAGGCTCTTTCTAGGGAGGAGCCTTTGTTTTGTTCATCTATTTCTCACCAGAGCCAGCAAGGTGTCCACTATAATAAGCACTTAGTAAATACTTGTAGAAGGAAGGAAAGAAGACACTTGGCTTTATTATAGAGCACCCTTGCAACCAGGAAATCAAATTATTTTCTGAACATTACTAGGCAAAAAATCTACATGTATTGGTTGAGATTCGCTATGTAAAGAAGTCATTTACCACCCTAAGAATATGCAAATCCCTGACTACTCCTCTTTTCTCTCAGTTCATTCTCTACACAGCCTAAAAGCTGGGAAATTTGCCACCCTAGGCACCCTTCTGCTAGCCCCTCAATATCCTAGACTCCTTATCATGCTGCCACAGCTTCCCAGAAACCTGAGGTCAGTGTAACCACCTGCCTTCCCCACTCTGATGGCCAGGCCACAAGCATTGCTGGAAGAAAGCCGCCACAAAAGCCTGGAGGCCACACAGAGTCACCAGATGACCCTCTGGATTGATAGGGCAATGTTGCCTGTGCTCCTGTTCACCACCATTCCTGCTCCTCAAATGAATAGGGCATTTTCTCAAGCCTCCAACCCCTTGCCTGGTGCATCCTACCCACTCCACTCATCTTGGCGGAAAACCCTACCTCCTGCCCTCTTGCACAAGTGAAGGACATCATGCGGGAATGTCTTTAGTGTCCTAGACACCCAGCCCCCAGAGTCATACCTTCTTTCATCTGGTCTCAGGAAAAGGGGCCCTTCCCCATTCAGGCTAACTGTGCCTCTGAGTTTAACTCCCTCTGTCTCCATAGAAATGTAACTTAACCAGCTATCCCCTGTCTCCCGAGCCTGTCTACTGGCTCCTTCCCTCCATATTTCTGATGTCTTAAAGCAAAACAAAATCAACCAACAAAACCTCCTCCCTCTTATCTTCTTGCTTCCAGCCCTCACACCCCATTTCCCTCAACAGCGAAATTTAAAAACACTTTTTTGAAATAGTTCAGACATTTCAGAAAAGTAAAGGACAGTCTGATGATTATCACGTTGTGTTGTTTTTCCCTAATAAAACAAGGCAAGTCGGTCAAGCTCACACTCCCCTGAGCCCCTTCCCAACCTCATTACCTTTTCTTCCTCCCTGGAGGCAAGCACTGACCCCAAATTAGTCTTCCTGTTCGTGGTTATATACTTGGACTGCAGCTGTTTCTATAAATATGTACTACTGCTTTTCATGTTTATGTATTTACATAAGTGGTGTCATATTTTCATATTCTGCAACTTGCTTTTTACCCAACAATATGTTTTTAAGATTTACCCTTGTTCATACATATTGCTCCCATTCAATTTTTTTTTTTTTTTTTTGAGACAGAGTCTTATTGTCACCCTCAGTAGAATGCCGTGGCATCACAGTTCACAGCAACCTCAAACTCTTGAGCTTAAGCAATTCTCTTGCCTCAGCCTCCCAAGTGGGTGGGACTACAGGCACTCACCACAGTGCCTGGCTATTTTGTTGTTGTAGTTGTAGTTGTCATTGTTGTTTAGCAGGCTTGGGCTAGGTTTGAACCCACCAGACCAGGAGTATGTGGCCAGCACCCTAACCACTGAGTTACAGGTGCCGAGCTCATTTTAATTTTTTTTTGGAGAGCCTCAAGCTGTCCCCCTGGGTAGAGTACAGTGGCATCATGGCTCACAGCAACCTCCAACTCCTGGGCTCAAGTGAGTCTCCTGCCTCTGCCTTCCAAGTAGCTGGGACCACAGGTGCCCACCACAACGCCCAGCTATTTATTGGTTGCAGCCATCATTGTTGCTCGGTGGGCCCAGGCTGGATTTGAACCCGCTAGCCCAGGTGTATATGGCTGGCGCCTTAGCCGCTTGAGCCACAGGCCCCTAGCCCCATTTTAATTTTTGTTAAATACTCCATTATATGATTATACCACCATTGATCGTCTAGTTTCTCAGAAGAGTAGTTTCTACACCTCATTGTTTCCACTTCCCCTGTCCCACCCCTCTTCAAACTGCCCTTGTCAGTGTCTCCAATGACCGTATTGCTGCCTTTGAGCCAACACTTTTAGCTTTTATATGACTTGCCCTTTTTGCAACATTCTTCTCTGGATTTCTTTCTCCTGAGGCTCTCTTCCTTCCTCCTCACTCTCTCTCAACCTGCCATGTCTTCCACAATGTTCTCAATGAGGATGGGGCTCTGTTTTTCTCAGGGGACATCTGACAAACTCTAGAGACATTTTGGGTTGTCACACCAGAGGGGCAGTGCTACTGGCATCTACAGGGTAGAGGTCAGTGATGCTGCTTGACAGCCTATAATGCCCAGGATAGTCCCATGCCACAAAGAATTATCCAGCCCCAATGGCAAGCAGTGTTGAGGTTGAGAAGCCCTGTTCTAGATGTTGGTTTTCTACAATGTTCTGCTCGGAGTCCTCTTCCCTTCCTGCCTGAGTCACCTCGCATGCTCATTGGAGACTGTAGAAATAGCTGAGGGGCTGGGATTTCCTAGGATTCCCTAAGATCCCACTAAACATACACTGAAGGCATTTCCTGTCTGACAGCTGCCCTGAGGGCTGGACCTACCCGGATGTTGGGCCGCTCTGGAGGGAGCTCAGACACCATGTTGTGGTTGGATGTGTCACTGTTAGTGGTAGCTGGGCGTTTCCCACCTGTTTTATTGGACATGTCCAAGGCCGATCTGATTTCAAATTGACCAAAAGAAAGAGACAAGTCAGAGCCAGGAAACAGTTAGACATACTTTTTCCCACCTTGCGACCCACTGCTCCAGTATCAACACAAAATTAGACCTCCTGAGAGCCCTTGAGAGGTCGTCTTAGCCACTCCTTCAGCTCCTCTGAGATTATATCCCAGGGAACCCGGACATTCTCCTTTTTCTTGCCTATACAGTTATCTTAAAAACTGAGATCCTGGGACTCTAGAGCTCCTTTTTCTTCTAATGGCCCTGTGGCCTATGAAAGTTGATTAATTATCCTTTTCATCATTTTTCCCCCTCCTTTCAGTCAGTGAGCCAGGGGCGACAGGGAGAAGAATTAGCATTTGGCTCTCATGATGATTAGATTTTCTCAGTGCTCCCCCAAAAGGCCCCCAGCTGATAGGCCAACCTCACACCTGTCTTCTACGTCATCCTGTCAACCTGTAGGCTGTGACAATCTGGCTTCCACTAAACCCCAGGAGTAGTGGACGGGGGTGTCGAGCTAGATGGGACTCAGAAGCTTCCAGTCCTCAGAAATGACCCTAAATCCCTTCTCTCCTTCCCTCCCAGCTGCAAGGGGGTGGTGAGAGGGGTAGAAAGGCCAAACAGCAAGTGGGGGCAAACTCACGTTTTCAAGTCAAATTTCTTGTTTTCCTCTGGGACCTGGCCAGTCACTGGATGTAGAAATGTGTTCCGTCTTTCATTGTGGCTGCAAAGGCAAAAGGAGAGAGAAGTTGTGGTGCAGATGAAGGAGGCCGAGACACAAACCAAAGGCTGTACAGCCCTGAACCGTGACAGGGACAGGGGACAACATAAGGAGCCTGTGTACCCTCCATCCTCCAGTGGGGTGGGGTCTGCAGGAGGCAGGAGGGACAGCTTGCCTGGCTGTAGTTGGGATGGGGGAGGAGTGGGAGGTGGAGGGAAGAGAGGAAACCTGCTCACCTCTTGCTAGTCAGTGTTAACTACTTACCAGAGATCCCTGTCAGCAGTCACCCTAGGTGTGGGAGGGAGGGGGTGGGAGGGGTTCCGACTACCACTCAACATTGTCAAGATGTCACACACTGCAGTTTCTCTACCAGGGACAGCGCCTGCCAGTACTTCACATAAAAAAATGCTCCTTCATTATTTGCTGAAAGAACTCTCCTGTGACCTTGGACTCCTTCTCTTGCCTTATGCTCCATCTCTTTCTTAAAAGGAAATGAGAGTTCCAGAACGCCATGTTTAATCTCGGACTGGGACCCACTCCCACTCCAGGTTCTAAGGGCTACTTGATGTGGCCGAGACCTTAGGAGCTCTCAGGCTTGAAGGTCAGTGCTGGCTCAACACTCAGATCTAATTAAGGGATGCTGTGGCAAGGAGGTGGTGTGGGGTGTTGTAAGGACAGCCTGCCAGGAGACAGGAGGGAACACAGCAGGGGAGGGGTGTATACAGAGACAGATGGGGAGCAGGATCATGGAGTCTCCTTTGGGGAGTCCTGCTGTGGCTCTGCTGGCTGCCTGAATGTCAGGACGGTTCCCTGTGGGCTCTTGGGGAGACAGGAGGAAGGCAGCAGACAGAGCTTGGAGGGGGCTGATGCCATGGGTCTAGGCCACAGATGGCGGCTGAGATGGAGTCTGTAAGTGGGGACCACTTGGCAAGAATGGAGAAGTGGAGATACAAGTATCCAGCCAGCGGGGGAGGGTTAGGTGAGTTTTTAGGCCTTCTTCACCCATCCCTCTAGAGAAATACTGTCAAAGTCCAGAGCAGGCCTCAGTCTACCCTACAAAGCAGGTACCAGGACAGAGGCCGCTGAGGATGGGTCACTTAAACACACCCACAGCAAAGGACCAGCTCTGCTTGACAAGTGGCAGGCCAACCAGCACCAGAGGACTGTCTAGCTGGATAGGAGAAGTAAAATAACCTTTTGAGGACCCCCTTTTAATAGCATAGAACACATCCCAGTCCTTGGGCTGTCTGCTGAAGCTAAAGATAAAATCAAAGGGTGTTTTTCCAGTATCCAAAGCAGTTGTGTTCAGATCTAAGACAAAGGCATGCAGGAGATGGAAACACAGCAGGTGATAGCTACAGTCTATATAGAAACCAGGGTTTTGCAGCCCAGACTTGCCAGGGAGCCAGAATCTGGCCAGTGTCCTCCAGGCCAGGGTTCTAAGTCTAGCACATTGCTCATCTGCTCCCTACTTCCCAAACTTTATTCCCACTTCCCTCTCAGGTCCAACAAGGATGCTCTCAACTTAATCAAAGGGGATCTTTGTGAGGAAGGGTACCTGATTCCAGTTACACTTGCCACCATCTCTGCCCCATTTAGGACTCTGGGGGCAGGCAGTCTATGACAACTAAGATCCTTGAGGTGCCACATTTTTTGCTTTTTCCCCGTGGCACGGAACACCTGACCCCCACCCCAACTCGCCAGTCTCCTTCTGCTCTGCACATTGCTGGTGGTAACTACTGAAATCTTCCCTGCAGACACTGTAACAGACACACACACACACAGAAGCACACACAGTCTGCTGCCAATATCACGAGTCTTTTTAGAGTAGGGCACATTTCTCTCTGCCCTAGACTCTCCTACCCAGCAACCTCTACAAATGACGTCCTCCCTCTGTCCCGGCGCTACCAATTTCAAAATAGCTTCCCCTTCAAAAGCACTGCAATGCAGCAACGATTGACCTAACTATATTTCCTTCTCCAGGTCACCTCATGCAGACCCCTCACTCTGAAGCCCCCAGATCTGAACAGGACAAGACGCCAACTCAGCCTGCTCTGGACTTAACTTGGCAACCTGGTTCGTGGTCCATGAAAGAAATCCCTACCTGACCCGTCGATCAGCCCGAAACTTCAACATCTTTTTGGCAGCTCCGTCCCCAGTTTGGCAGCCTCAGAGAACCCACCAGCCACCCTGCTCCTACCATCCCTCTGAGAAGTAAGTCCTCCGGTCCACCTCTTAATGCTGTGGCAGAGATCCAGGGCAATCGGTGGCAGAGACTCTGCTGGTTTCCCCCTCCTCCTGGCTCTGGCACTGGAGAAGGGGAGGGGTCTCTTGCAGGGTGTTGGTGGGGGTCACCCAGGTGCCCTAATAGGCCTGTGATTTCCTAACATCCAGCCAGAATGCTACCAGAGCACTGGAGACAGGATAAGAGAGGAGGGGATGCTATCCTCCCAGTTCAGATCCCCAAGGAGAAAATGCTGAAATGGAGAGATAGGCATGCACAGAGCAGGTGTACCACTTCCAGGTAGTCCGACCTCACTGAGCTAAGGACACAGAGTAGCTGGGCGGGCGGAGGAGTCTGGGGCTGTGTTCCCATCTGCACGGCAAAAACTCATGCCAGCTCGACCTGCAGGGAGACGGTCCTCCTGCCTCCCCCACTCCCCACCCCAGAACATGGGCTCTTGAGCTGAAAATCAACTTGCTTCTCAGAGATGCTTCAGATCCTGTGGGCACAAGGGTTAAAAGCAGCTCCAGATTCATTCGCTGTTATTGCTGTCGCTGCTGAGAAGCTGAGATTGATTGAGTAAGTCTCTTTTCTCCTCTCAGCCTGCCCAGCCTGCTTCTGTGCAGACAGGAGCAGAATGAATGAAGCTTCTCTGCTGCCTTCCCCCGACATGCTCCCCTTGGACACAGCACCAGGTTGCTCGCCCTCCACATGTGGTGGTCCAGCTAACGCAGAGCAAGTCGGGCAGATGGGCGTGGATGTTATGGAGCCAGAGCTAGTGCCAAGGATCAGGCTTCTTTGCTCAGGCAAAATTGAAAGAAAGCTTCCTCCTAAGGCTTATGAGCAAGAGGGCAGCAACTGGGCTTGAGGCGGGGCGGGGAGTGGGGAGGGTCATTGTGTGTTTATTGCTGAAAATATTCCCAGTCGCAAGATGATAAATTCCAGCTGGTGACTGCCAGAGCTTCTCAGGAACAAGGAGATTTGTATTGCTGTTAATTCTCCTGAATTCTCCAGAGGCCAAAGATGGTCAAATCTTCCCTTTTCCTAATGCCCTTTGTGTCTTAGGCTCCTTGGACTGCAAAGACCTTCTGAAAGTCATCTCTTCTATTCTCCTGCCTCCAGGCAGGGCTGCTCTCCAATCAATCTTCATGAAGTGCCTTGCTTGTTTATAAAGTGGTCTCGCAAAGGAAGCTCCAGACCCACTGTTATCTTACACTGCCAAGATGTTCTTTTGATACCAAATTTCAGTTCCTCTGGCTTTCTATATTATTCTATTTTGTCTTCACATGACAGATTTCTTTCTGCCCAGTGTGGTTCTTTTTAGCAGCACTAGGCATTCTGTTGACATCACAGTCTGTTGCTATGGCAATTCTGTGATGTCACAACAGACACTGAAAGTGAAGAACTAATCTAATTTTTTTGCAATGAGGACAGAACTTGGTCAGGAAACAATGCAATCAGTGAATGGAAAAGCAAATGGGCAACATTATTATTGATCCCGTGGTGAGACAAGCTGGTTAGATATCACTGGGGTTAACAGCTAATCTTAAATCCAAAAGGTCAACATGTTCAGCCATTTAGTGGGACTTTTGCAAATGATTTATCCTGGTGACAGGGAGCCTCAGTTTTTAGATCACACTCTCTCCCTGTCCTTAATCTGTTTACTTGGACTCTGCTATGGTCCTGGAGAGCTAGGCCCTCTCCTGATGCCTGCTTGAGGCTCCTGCCTGCACTAGTAGGTACTCCATAAACATTTGTTGAATAAATGAATAAAAAACCTCTCCATACTCTGATTTAATTCTTAACCACCTGCATTCGGAATCTGACAATCTATTATCAAGGGCTTCCCTGTCTCAGCTCTGTCTTAAAATTAATTACTTCCTCTCCACGAGAGAAGCTGTTTCTGCCCCCTCACCCCCTAACTCTGCTTCCCTGCCTGGCTCCCCCCTGAATATATAGCTTGGCTTTGAACCATCTTTGGTAGGAGGGGAAGAAAATTAAGCTCATCCTCACAGCAGGAGGAGGGGGTGAGGTGCATTGGGAAAATGAGTTTTCTTCCTCTAGAAGGCAAAAATAGCCCCTTTCTCTTCAAGCTGGGCTCAGGGGCCTCCCACAGCCTTTGCTTAAGTTGCAAGTTAAATTATTTCTCCCATTCTCAGATAAGCTAGCAAGAGAGTAGGAAAGAAGGAAGGCTCCAGGGCTTCCCCTGCTCATAGAGAACTCTGAAATCCTCAGGATTAAGTCAGCACACAGAATGCCTTTCCCTTTGCCACTAAACTGCAATGTATAACGTATTCATTTTAAGTTAGATACCAAGAAGAACTTACTAAATGCCAAACCTCAAAATAGAAAACAAGGATCTTGCTCCTCTTCCTTTCTTTTGGGATGTCAAAAGGCTTTCATTTCTCCAGGACAAACAGTTACGAACACATGTCCAAATGGACGTTTCAAATTCTACCCCCTCAAAGGGGGACTATCTCAAGTAGTAAAGGAGATTTTGCAATGGGGGTAGGAGCATCCCTAAATTTCAGAGTCGTCCAGGCAGCAGTGTGACTTTACTTCTCTAGCCCTTAGATTTGTGTGCAAATGAGGTATCTTCTAATTCTGTGAAACAATAGTGCTTACTTCAGCAGCACATATACCAATTCTATGAAATAGCTATACACTCAAAATATGAAATGTTTTGCATAAGAGATAATGACTATGATCCTTCTGCTCAAAACCAAACCAGGAAGTATGCCAGGTGCAGGAGCTAGGAAATAAAAAACACAGTCCCAGGCTTAAGAAGGTTGTAAATGGGGTGGTGGCTGAGAGTGCCAGGGGCAGGGATTCCAGAAGTGCTAAGACCAATAAATTACAAAGGAAGAGGCAGGTCATCTCCATTTTCCGGGATTTTGTCTCTCCGCCTCATATGGCTTTTCTATAGTTCAGGAGACAGCCTCGGCTCCTTAGTCCTTCATGTTAGGGATCACTGTGTATTGCTCCATCTCCATGCATCCTCCGCTAGAGCCAGCATCCACGTGGAGTGTACACGGCACCATGATGTCAAAAGCAGCAAAATCAACCTGAGCCTTCATGCATGTTTGCACATGTGCACATATGCACATGTAGGCGTGTGTGACACTCAGAGCTCCTACTGTGATCAATATTGAACAATTAAAGAAATACACTCCACTGCCTCCACCCTCTGGGCCCCTCTTGGTTATATGCTATGCAGCAAACTGCCTCACTTCCATAGCTCCTGAGAATCTGCTGAGAGAGAATCAGCCCTGGCCTGGCTTCCCCATCCAGAGGACTCTTTGGCTTCTGGCATTACAGCTCATTAGGTGGACAGAGGCTGGAAAGGGGGCTGCCTGGGGCCCGTCCCTCCCACTTCCCTCTTACACTCCAGGGAGGAATTTTGCAGCCACAGAGGGAAGGTGGGGCTCCTGCTTCCCACCTCCCTGCTGGATCTCATCATTATTTCTAGGTGGCTTATCTGTGCTACCATTCTGTCCTCATTAAAAATCAGCTCAGTTTACATTTCCAATCATCTTGCTGTAGCTGATTCCCAAAGCTGTTTCTAGGAAAAAATGTACTTTCTAGCCAACTTCTCACCAAAGCTGCTCTGCTTTCCTACCTACTACTGCCACATAAAGGAGAGGTTAGAGGTTAGAGGGCATCGGGCCCTAGCAGCAACACTAGGTATTTGCAAGTGGGAAGGAGCCCTCTAAACAGCACTGTCTTTTCCACGTCCTACTCACAGATCAAAATACCAGTTCCACAGGTGTTGCAGACCAGCTGCCAGCAGCTCTCACCCATCCTTTTACTTGCTCTTTCCTTTTTCTCTGCCCTTGCTCCAACCCTCCTTTGATGTCATGGTTATATCCCAAATGGCAAGAATATGGTGCTCTCCCCCAAGCAAAACAGGAACATCTTAAAATACTAAGCTCCTGGGCTGCATATTAGGAGACTAGACATACATGCTCCCTTCTCTACTTGCCTCTGCCCATTCTTATACGCAATCCCCGCAAACCTCCCATGGCCATTGTAGAATGCTGGGGAAATCTCACCTGAGCTCACCTGTGTTCTACCTTGGATAGAACACAGAAGAGCTGGCTCAGTGGGCAGGGAGGGATATCACAAGTCAGGGGCCAGATTCAGCCATCTACCTTCCAGCCGGTGCAGCTCACCTTCCCTCATCTTTCACTGAAGTGTCTCCTAGCCCCTGTCCTGGGCCTGTCTGGTCCCTTGTTCCTATTGTGGGAGGTGGGAAAGCCTAAACAGGAGGGCAGGGGGAGGGGCACCGTGTGTTCTTTAGTCGGGGTAATGGGTTCACACTTGAGTAAGAGATTGTGTGCATACATGCATGCTAGAGAGGCAGAGAGAGGGAATGTGGACATTGTGCCAGGGAATTTCATGCTGGTCTTCTACTCTAGTTTGGATATTTCATCTTTAAACTGATTGTTTTACCTTATGGAATTTTGTTTGTCTTCTGAAAAATAAAGCTGACCAGGGCAGATAATCAGCATAACCATGCCAGTTATTAAAATATTAGAAGTCTTACATTGGTCAATAAAGAGCTTCCCCACCAAGTCTCTCAGCCAAGTCTCTCAAGTGCCCCTGACTCACCTCCCAGCCAGGGCCTGCCACCTTCCCTCCTCTCCATGATCCAGAGACTAAAGAGTTCCTGCCCGGCACTGCACAGAGCCCTCCCAGACTCCAGGCCAGCACCCCATCTGGTTGCTACATTATGGAACATCCTTCCTGGGGACAGCCAGACTCTAGCCATCTGAATGCTCAAGCTCCTTACAGTTGTTAAGACCTGTGATCCCGTGACCCAAATGCCAACATGGGCAGGACAGGAGGCATTTTCCCCTCTCACCCTGACCCAACTCTGAGAACTGGGGTAGCCCAGCTCCCTGGAGCCCCTCACACTCCTTGTCCTGTGTGCTCCTGTTTTGTTCTCTGATAAAGAAAAAAGGAAATAAAAGAAGGAGCTACCTATGGCTCCAGCTCCAGATTTCCCTTCTCTCAACTTGCCCCTGAGTGGCTAGGCCAGTTAGAAGCAGAGAAAAAGGGCCCCTTGCCTCCAAGTTGCCTTTGCCTAACAGTCAGCAACATGGAAAGGACCAGAGGAGTAATAATAGGGCAGGCAATAATTAATTACACCACCACCATCCCCCCCCCAGCTCTGAGTTGAATCCCAAACTCCTCCCTTTATGGGCTGAGGCAGCCCAGCTGTCTGCTTCCGGGTCTGGGTCTGTGGAAGGTCATTGAAACCATCTCTCCACTCCTAGCTCAGCAGATGAGGTTCTGGTGTTGTGAAGAGAGGAGGGACCCCACCCCACCCCACCCCACCCCACCCTACCCCATGGAAGGAATTTTACTAAGTGAGCATCTGGAGAGTAATGAAGCTGGGCTGATACTCTCCTTCTACCTCCACAGATGCCGCCGATGTCTTCTTGGTTCCCAGTCCAGCAGTTTGAGAGTCAAACTGTTGCAGTGACTTAGCTTTCTTATTTTAACAATAAAACAATAATATTAAGCGATGCTTTGTTCGGTAGACAGCTGATTTCCCACCAGGTCAGACAGCAGGGGGAAGAAAGGTTATGATGCTCTCTGAAGGAGTGTGGAACAAAGAGAAAAATAAAACTCACACAGCCTCTGGTCTTTACCAGAGGGAGGGAGCCGGGGAAGGCCCATTTCAGAGTCAGGGAGGCTGAAGTGCATTTCCCCAGCCATTGAGACGAGAGAGAGAGAGAGAGAGAGAGAGAGAGAGAGAGAGAGAGATAGATAGATATGAAGTTCATATTTCCTTGGAGTCTGAGCTCATCATCTCCAGGAAAGGAAGAGAGAGCTCCAGATTCAGGGGGAGACCTGCCTTCATAAGGCCTGCTCCAAGAACACAGCAATGAAAGCCACAAACCTTTCCCTGGGCATGCCTGTGAGCTACAGTCTGGGGACTGGGAGATGTGGGGTGTCTGGGTGTGGAGGCAAGAGGGCAGCCACACACAGACTGCCCGAACCTGGGCCTTCTTTATCTCTTTATCCCTGAACTCTGATGCACACTCGGCAGTGGGAACTGAATGGCTATTCGATGGAGTGGCTGTACGGAAGTCAGCTGAGGAGGGCCTGTGCTGTTCTGGTTGGGATGGTGAGTAGCAACTGAAGGAAGCAGGGACACTCAGCTGTAATCCCTCTCACAGGGGAGGGGGGAGGCTCCATCTGCTTCAGGGCCCCTCCTCTCCCTCTCTCTCCCTACTGGCCAGGCAGGCTCTGATAAGAGTCTACAAAAGCAGAGGCTTTGTCTGGGGAGGAGAAAAGCAATAAATCAGCTGGTGCAGGAGAGCAGGGGCCTGGACAGCTGCTCCTGCAGGAGCAAGCCTCCCACATTGAGGGCAGCCTGGGTAGCGGTGCCAAGGCAGGCGCTACTGTAACATCGCTCCTCTCCTGCCCAGGGAGCCCCAGTCTGCCTCAAACCCCCAGGAGGGCTTGGCTAGTCTTCTCTCTTAGGCTTAGAATTAACAGGGCAAGCTGGGATACACAGGAATTGTGGGAAAATCTGAACACCTCTTTTTGCCAGAAGTGATGAGTCTGGAACTTCTCATGTACTCGGGGTGCTTGCCAAGGGCTCCGAGAACACAGGAATCTCCCCGGATTGCTGTTTGCTGCAGAAAGCCCAGGAACAAGAGCCACTCATGGAACCAGCCAAAAAGTGACAGTCCTTTGTGAAATCTCCTGACATCTTGGCGAAGAGTGATACTGGGAAGGGACTTGGAGGGCTTGTGAAGAAAGCTGTCACGTGACAACAAAGAATGGAGAGCACATGGATTCTCCTTAAGGAAAAGGGTGAGACCAGTGGTCTCAGAGTCAGGAGTCTTGGTAGTTAACTGCTATTAAGTTACCTTTTTGAGTCTCAGTTTCCCCATCATGGAGAATACTGGGAGTAGTACCAGGGGTTGCTTAGAGGACATATTTAAAGTGTCTAGGACACTGCTTGGCACATGATCGTTACTCAGTAAGTGATTAGTGTTATATTCATTAATAAAATAAAGGAATAAATAGCTCGATCCCAAATGTGCACCATCCAATTCAACACCCACTAGTCATATGTGGCTATTCAAGTTTTAGGTAAAAGTGGATAAATTAAAATTTTAGTTTAACTCACGGTAGCTCAGTAGCCCCAGTGGCTGGTGGTTACCACGTTGAACAGAACAGACACAAAACATTCCATCATGTACAACTTTCCACCCTGTTGGATGGCACTCAGCTACACGTTCTCTAAGCCACCTCCCAGTTCTAACATTTTTTTAGTTCTATAAAACACTTCATTCCAAACTAGTTTATTCTTCCACCAGCTGATATGGGCTCAGTGGCCTCAGGAAATATACATTCCCTTGTAGTCCTAAGCTAAACTAAAATGAAAGGAAAATTTGCTATCAACAGCAACAAAAAGCTGTTAAAATCAAATGATACATTCTAAAGTCCAATCAAAATTAATCTAGACAATCCCTTGTTTTTAAATCATATGCTTTAAGACATCTCTCAAGGGTTTGTAAGTATCGTTACTAACTGTGCAGGCCTGGTGGGAGATACTGGAAAAGGTCATAGAGCAGCCCCCAAAGGGTAGGGAGGGAGGCAACAAGAAAAGGGGAAGAGTCTAGAGACACAAGGGGGGGATCTGTTCCACCCTCCTGCCTTTATTATCCCTTCCTGGACTGGCCAGACCTCTTGCTGATGCTGAAGGGAAGAGGAAGAAAGGAAGGTCTTCCATGGGGCCTTTTGGTCCAGAAAGGGAAGAGCTAGCATGGAAGGGATAAGACAGCAGCAGGGCTGTGGCCGAGGACAGCAGGCTCAGCATTCTTCCTTCCCTGCACCCATCTAGACCTAGGGACTGAAGTCATCACTGGGTAACAACCCGTTCCTAAACAAACAGCACAGAAGCAGGTGCCAGAGGGGAGGGGAGATCTCGGAGGGATAGAAGAGGTGCTTCCAGGCCCTGACTCCACCTAGAGCACCCGCTGGCCACAGCCCAGTAAAGAGAGTGCCTGGGAAGGGAGGCAGGGAGGTGATCAGACAAGGGAAACTGCTGCTCCTCCCCTGAACCCTGCCATACATCAGTCTTAAGGGAAGATTGTGCAGGGAAGCCTGACAAGGAGGAACGGAATGCCTTGAAAGTGGAGGAAAGGGAAAAAGATGCAGGATGGTCTCAGCCAGGATGGAAGCCAGCCTTGGTAAGTGACACCTGAGTAACAGGTGAGTCAGCCTGCACCTGTTGGAATATGTGAGCAACAATTCTGTTGCTGCTGAAACTTCTGGCTGGGCCTGGGAATAGGGGCGGTTGCATAATTTGCAGGGCCCCTTGTTCAAACTTAAGAATTTCAAGGTGGCAACAGCAGAGCATTTAAATTCCAAATGTGGGACAACTACACAGGTTGCCCCTTCCCCACCTTCTCCTATACTCCTTTTCCTGAAAGTGTAAGGATGGAGGTTGGCTAGTCACATCTGCAGCTGACCTTTTAATATGTGGCAGAACACGAGTATCCTCCCATCCCTCTCCTATGCTCTGCTTCCCCCCCTTTCTTGGCCTCAAATGCCCAGAAACTTGGCTGCTTCTGCACTTGCCCTGCAGGGTCTAGTGGCTGGTACCTCCCCCTTATTGTGGCTAGTTTCTGTTTGCCTATGGGCAGCCCAGCCAGAAGAAGCACCACGGCTGAAAGCCACGGTGTACGGTGGGGGGAGGGGGGGAGAAGTTACCTCATCTCTCCAATCTACCTTGAAGACTGGCACA
This sequence comes from Otolemur garnettii, assembly GCF_000181295.1. NCBI lineage: Eukaryota > Metazoa > Chordata > Mammalia > Primates > Galagidae > Otolemur > Otolemur garnettii. The sequence goes on along the minus strand of NW_003852450.1, from coordinate 4,957,767 downwards.
GAAAGCACCCTGTCCCTACCCAGGAGGCTCTCCAGGGCCCAGAGTCCCTGCCCAGGTCTGGCCCCAAATCACCATTATGTCATCAAACCTTTTTTCTCCCAAGAAAGAGGCAGGGGAACAAAGGGACTCCTAGCTAAGGGAACAGGGGTAAAGTCAACATTGTTTCAGTGACAGTTTCCCTTCTTTTTTTTTTTTTTTTTAAGTCACACGCACACTTGTGAGTACACACACACAGATACCATCAGCTGAGAAAATCAGTGTATCCACCTCCTCCAACAAAGCCAAGAAATTCTTGTCCACACCCCCTGCACAGCCTGACACATCATTGGAAGGTGCCTGGGTCAAAGAGCGCAGATCTTTTGGAGGGTTAGGGGACAAGGGACCTAAAGGGGAAATAGAGGTGCTGGGCACAGTGGCTCATGCCTGTAATCCTAGCACTCTGGGAGGCTGAAGCGGGTTGACTGCTTGAGCTCAGGAGGTCAAGACTAGCCTAAGCAAGAGCGAGACCCCCTCTCTAAAAACTAGCTGGAGGTTATAGGGGGCGCCTGTAGTTCCAGCCACCAGAGAGGCTGAGGCAGGAGGATTGCTTGAGTCTTAGAGTTCGAGGTTGCTGTGAGTTATGATGACACCGCAGCATTCTACCTAGGGCAACAGAGTGAGACTCTGTCTCAAAAAAAAAAAAAAAGGGAAGGGGGAAATTGAGGGAATAGGGACGACAGCCATCTAAATGCAAAAGGTAAGTTCTCTTTAAAGTTTTGCTGCCAAATGACAACTTTATCTTCTTACTAAGAATTCTCCTTCCAACTCTGCAGCCTGTTCCAACCCCATTCTGTCCTACCCTATACCTCTCCCCATACCTGACCCTGCTAAGTCAAAGGATACAAGGCAAAAGCACAGCTATCCTAGTCTCCTGTGGCTGTCTCTGTCCTTCACTTCTGTGGCCCGGTCTCCCGAAAGCAGCCCACAAGAGAGGCTGGTGCTGCCTCTGTCCAGAGCTCCGGAGTCCCTCTCTGGAGACAATGGCTCAGAAAGAGAGAGGAAGAACCGCGGCTCCAGCTTTGTGTGCGGGGTTGCCACACGAAACCATTGTCTTGGTATCAGGACAGACAACAGTTTGCATCTCCAGCTTCTGTGCTGTATAGTTTACTCCTCTGGACTAAGATAATTCTGACAATTTCCTTCTAATAGTAATGATACTGGAATCCAGCCCCAAGCTGAGAATGTGTGTCCGATTGTAACAAAAGCCCACCCAGCTGATAGAATGGGTATATCTCATGCTCTCTTATCTGTTCCAGAGCCACCCAGACAAACACAGACCAGACAGACAACCACTCACTCACCGCTTCTTCTTTGCTGTCCCCTCTGCTGCCTCTAGCCCTGACTCCTTTCACACTCAGGAACAGGGAAAAGGTTTCCCTTTAATACTCACCAGGTCCCTGGTGGGTAGCAATCATTAACAGCCACACATGCTAGCTGGCCTTAACCCCTTCAGTGCTGGGTTGTCTCAAGCTGCCTGCCTTTCAGCCCTGAGAAAGTAGCAACTCCCACCTTGACGCCATTCACCTGAGTAATGCTGCTGCCTCCCATGAGGAGAGGGAGAACCCTCTGGTCCCACCCAGGCTGCCTGGCCTGATTGGAGCACTCTCGCAACCTGAGGCGCTTGGCTCTGGCACGATGCCCAATTGGATGAGCCCACATTATGAAATATTTGCCTGGCGGCCCAATAGTGGAGCTGGGATCTGGGGGAGGGATGATATTTTTATTTATTCCTGGAGGAAGGAGAGTAGACAAAGATAGTCATAGCATCCCCAGCCCTGGGATGGGAGGCAGTGGGAAGGTGGTCGTCAGAGCCACACAACTGTCTGTACTGCTCTGTCTAGCTAGAGTGCACCAATCCTCGAAGGCTTCTAAGCAATTCCATCTCCTGACTGTTTTTAGAAGGTTTCTTTGCTTTAATATCTCTTTGCCCTCAGGATTTTGGAGAGCGGAACCAGGAACTGTAATAGAAACTAAGAGGGGAACACGTTGACAGGCAAAGAATTCAATGACAGGAATTGTTTTATAAGCTATGCAAGCAGGATGTTATTTATATTTCCAAGTTTGCAGAGATCATTTTTGCAACTTTGGAGGATTCACATGAAAGGTGGGCAGGAATGAGTAGAGCTAAATCCCCTCTTTACCCCTTTAAAAATAAGTAACTGGTTTGGGGAAATCTAAATTCAGCATAAAAGTACCTATGTTTAGTTAGGACGCATGCAAATCTATGCAGATATGTGCAGACATCAGCTTTCCGAGTTTGTCAGAGTAAGTCTTTGCCAGGATTTTCTTAGTTTGAGGAAGAAATCAGGTAGTCTCCAAACCCTCTATCTCACTAGAGCAGTGTTTTTCAACCATTTTTATCTCATAACACACTTAAATCTATAGTTAAACTTCCATGGCACACTTAAATTATGTTGATCCAAAAAGAAGAGTAAGAAAAAGAATATACTTACCAGGCTTGTAAGTTCTTTTGAAAATAATTTAATTAATGGTCTTTCAAAATTTTTGTGGTACACCTAAGATCCTCTCACAGCATGCCAGTGGCACACTGGTTGAAAATCACTGCACTAGAGGATACAGGTATCAGTAGAGTGTAAAGAACTCACTGCCACGCTTTTTTTGTAGACTTACTACATATAAAGCAGAGTGCCTCTAAGTATAGCCTAGTAGGATTTTTCCTTTTTACTATGATCATAAATACAACAGGATACACAGGTCAATACTAGTGGACTCTCTCTACACACCCACAATGAATACCGCCTTCTCTTTTCAGGCCCCAAGTGAGTGACTGGGCTGCTTTACCTCTCGCCAGCCTGGGTTTAGTAGCTGGCACCTCCTCCTTATCACCCCTGGTTCCTGTTTGCCTATCTGTAGTCCAGGCACTATGGCTTGGGACCCTGGTTTAAACCAGCCAGGAGGCCTTATCTTATCTCCCGGGCTGCCTTCCCAGTAGCCTGGTGACTGCCTGGCCTGGTTTCTTAAAGGGGCTGCACTGCATTCCCATGTGTTCCATTCACTCTCAGGACTATCCTGGAGCTCTGGGAAGGAGGAGTTCTCTTTTTGTAGGGTCAGAATTTATCACTCTTCCTTTCCATCCTTTATACTGGCTGCAGGGCTGCTACTGAAATGACCTACTGCCTTAAAACAGATAAAGATGCTCCTGTTTTTACTTGCCATTTTAAATGTTTATCATGGCAAGTAAATACCCTAAACCTCAGTACTTCCAGATTCTTGCTCTATTAAATTGAATTTTTTTTTTTGAGACACAGTCTCATTATGGTGCCCTAGGTAGAGTACCATGGTGTCACAGCTCGCAACAACCTCAAACTCTTGGAGTTTAGCTATTCTCTTGCCTCAGCCTCCCAAGTAGCTGGGACTACAGGTGCCCACCACAACGCCCAGCTATTTTTTGGTTGTAGTGGTCATTGTTGTTTGTTAGGCCTGGACTAGATTCAAACCCACCAGCTCGGGTATATGTGGCTGGTGCCCTAGCCACTGAGCTACAGGCGCCAAGTCTATTAAATTGAATTTTAAAAGGAGGAGAGAGTGGCTTGGTGCCTGTGGCTCAAGTGGCTAAGGCGCCAGCCACATACACCTAAACTGGGGGGTTCGAATCCAGCCTAGGCCCGCCAAACAATGATGACTGCAACCAAAAAAAAGCCAGGCATTGTGGCAGATGCCTGTAGTACCACCAACTACTTGGAAGACAGAGGCAGGAGAATCACTTGAGCCGAGGAGTTAGAAGTTGCTATGAGCTGTGATGCCATGGCACTGTACCCAAGGCAACAGCTTGAGGCTCTGTCTCAAAATAAAAAAAAGAGGAGAGAGGAAGAATTTCAGAATACAAAGTCAAAAGAGAAAAATTAGTTGTATTTCTATATAATGACAAATAATGAAAAATTGAAATTTTAAAAACACCACTTGTAGTCTCGGCACCTGTGGCTCAAGCGGCTAACATATACCTGAGCTGGTGGGTTCGAATACAGCCCAGGCCCACCAAATAAGCTGCAACCAAAAAATAGCCAGGCGTTGTGGCAGGCACCTATAGTCCCAGCTACTTGGGAGGTGGAGGCAGGAGAATCACTTGAGCTCAGGAGTTGGAGGTTGCTGTGAGCTGTGATACCACAGCACTCTACCCAGGGCGAGAGCTTAAGGCTCTATCTCAAAAAAAAAAAAAAAAAAAAAACCACCACTTATAATAGTGTAAAATATGAGATACTTAAGGATAAATTTGACAAAAGATGTGCAAGACTTATACACTGAAAACTATAAAACATTGCTGAAAGAAATTAAAGTCTAAACAGAGAAAGAGAGAAAGATTGTTTTCCTGGATCAGAAGACTCAATATTTTTAAGATGCCAATTTTTCTATGGATATAACATATCTCAATCAAAATCCCAGCAAATTCTTTATAAAGTTGACAAGGTGATCTAAAATGCACATGAAAATTCAAAGGACCTAGAATAACCAAAACTGTAAAAGAACAAAGTTGGAGGAAGTAGACTACCTGACTTCCGGATTCCTTATAAGCTACAGTAATCAAAACAACATAATGTTAGCATAAAGATACATATATAGGGCTTGGCATCCATTGCACAGTTGTTATGGCACCAGCCACATACACCAAGGCTGGTGGGTACAAACCCAGCCTGGGCCAGCTAAACGACAATGACAACTGCAACAAAAAATAGCCAGGCGTTGTGGTAGGCACCTGTAGTCCCAGCTACTTGGGAGGCTTGGGCAAGAGAATTGCTTAAACCCAAGAGTTTGAGGTTGCTGTGAGCTGTAACACCACAGCACTCTACCAAAGTGAGACTCTGTCTCAAAAAAAAAAGGATAAGATCCATGCTTAGAAATGGAACAGAATAGAGTGTTTTTGTTTGTTTGTTTTTTGTTTTTTTTTTATTGTTGCAGTTTGTCCAGGGCTGGGTTTGAACTCACCACCCTTGGCATATGGGGCTGACACTCTACTCACTGAGCCACAGGCACCACCCAGAATAGAGTGTTCAGGACTAAATCCACACATATTTGGCCAATTGGTTTTTGACAAAGATATAAGGCAATTCAATGGGGATGACAGGCTTTTCAAACATGGTGCTAAAAAAACTAGAGCTTCATCTACTTAAGAGCTAAAACCAAAAACAAACAATTGGGCCTGTCATTAAAAAATTAACTCCAAATGGATCATAGGCCTAAATATAGGAGGTAAAACTATAAGCTTTCTAGAAGAAACCATAGGAGAAAATCTTAGTGTCTTTGGGTTTGGCAAAGATGTTTTAAATATGGCATAAAATACACCAAGTGTAAAGAAAAATTAATAAATTAAATTTTATCAAAATAGAAAACTCTGCTCTTCAAAAGACAGTTACAAAAATGAAAACATAAGCCACAATCTGAAAGAAAATATAATAGAGCCTCAATAGTCGACCACCTCCCTACACTGACCACCTCCTTAAGTTGACCTAATTTTCATAGACCAGACATGTACCACCTGTACATATCTGTACAGGAGGCCTAGTTCCTTTATGTTGACCACCTCTTCATGTTGACCAGTTTGTTACAGTTCCTTGGGAGGTCAACTTACAGAGGCTCTACTATATTTGTAAGAAGCACATTTGACAGAGGTCTCTTGTATAGAACGTATAAAGAACTCTCACTACTTAATATCAAGTTAGCAAGCAAAACCAAAGAAGATAAATAAGGGTCGGGTAAAGTACATGAAAAGATGCACAACATCTTTAGTCATTAGGGAAATGCAAATTCCAACTACCACGAGATACCACTATGCTACACCCATTTGAGTAGCTAAAATTAAAAGACAAACCATACCAGGCCAGGCATGGTGGTACACACCTGTAATCCTAACACTCTGGGAGGCCAAGGTATGTGGATTGCCTGATCTCACAAGTTCGAGACCAGCCTGAGCCAGAGTGAGACCTGTCTCTTAAATATAGCTGGGTACCTATAGTCCCAGCTGCTAGGGGACTCAATTGAGCCCAAGAGTTTGAGGTTGCTGTGAGCTATGATGCCACAGCACTCTACCAAGGGTGACAAAGTGAGACTCTGTCTCCAAAAAAAGACTAACCATACCAAGTGTAGAGGAACTAGAACTCATGCACTGCTGGTAAGAATATAATGGTACATCTGCTTTGGAAAACAGTTTGTCAGTTTCTTACAAAGCTAACCACACATCTACCATACAACCCATGAATTCCACTCCTAGATATTTACCTGGAAAAAATTAAAGTGTATGCACATATGTCTGTAGCAACTTTATTTGTAACAGCCCCAAACTACAAACAATCCAAACGTTCATGAACATGAGTATAATGAATGCATGTACGACAGAATACCACTCAGCAAAGAAATGAATTCTTGAAATATGCAAAAACATTGATGAATCTCAAAATATTTATGCTGAGTAAGAGAAGCCAGACCTCCCCTTCCCAATAAAAGTGTATACTGTCTGATTCCATTATATATAATCTTTACAAATGCAAGCTAATCTAGAGTGACAGAAGGCAGATCAGGGCTGGCCTGGGGACAGGGTAGAGGGAGGGATTACATAGAAGCAAGAAGAAACTAGGGATTGGTACATATATGTTCATTATCTTAATGGTGATTATAGTTTCACGAAACATCAAATTTTATCCTTTAAAATATATGCCATATATCAAAAATCAATTACTTTGATAAATCCATAAAAAAGAAAAGCCTTCAGTTGAGACATTAAAACAGCTACCACTTCTGGGCAAACCCATTATGCTTTGCTTGGGGATGGAATGGGGGTGGGCAGGGATAGTCAGGGATTCTAGCCTTTTCTAGTGATCTGCTTTAGTCCAACAGAAATGCTGGTTAAAGGCAGAGATGAACATAGATTCTGAATCAGCCTGTCCTCCTCGCATGGATTTAGATCAAATAATGCGGCAGACCCAAATATGGTCTTTATAAAAATAAAAGATTATTTGTTTTATGCCAGAAGAGAAAATATCAGATAAAATCCTTTATGGTTCATTCACAAAGCACTTTCATCATTATCTTATTTGACATGTGATTCTTTTATGGTTTTATGAAGTAGGCAGAAAAGTATTAGTGCCACCTTCATTTAAGAAACAAAACAAAAAACCCTGAAACTCAAAGTCCTGGCTAAGGTAACCCACCACATATAGTAGGGGCAAGTCTAAGCTCAGGTCTTTCGCCCTCAGTCTGGGGCTCTTCCTCTTTACCATGGGACCTGCCACAGGCCCTGCCCTGCACCTCCAGACACCCCAGCTGTGCCTCCTCACCCTGTGAGGCTGTGTGTTTGTGGTGCTCACCCAGCACAGGGTGGATGCTCTCCTAGTGGAGCCAGAGACAGCACTCAAGGGGGCTCCCAGGACAGATGAAAGTGGAGTCAGCACAGAGTCAACTAAGGGGAGCATGGCAGTGTCAAGACAGGGAAGACTAGTAGAAATGAGGGGTCCAAGGATCTAATTGGATGCAGCCATTTGATGCAGAGAAGGCAAAAAAAAATAACTAAACATCAGTCCCAAGGCGGAAGTCTGATGGGTGTGGAAGCAGCTGGAAGCTGTTAGAGCTCCTGGCTAACACCAGGCTGGGTTCCAAGCCTCAGTGCCCCTCCTCTCCCTGCTCTGCTGTCTGTCCCCACCCTCTCTCCTAGCTGGGAGCCCCACCTCTCTTCCCTTGTTCTGAGGGTGGGATGATGGGGGGGTGGGGAGGGAGAAACCACACCTTGCAGGACAAGCGTTGTTAGGGGACACAAAGTGTAAGAAGCTTCTAGAAACTTAGTAATCAGATTTATAATATTTTAATGCAATGTCTTTTTAAATAAAAATTAACATAAAAATCCATAGATTTCCTTTTTGTCTTCTGCTTTAGTATGGCTAGGAGCGGCACTGTTTTTGATCCTTTATTTAAAAGGTTAATACTTTGTTCCTCATAAAATGTTTGCATTAATTTTGACTTTTAGACTGGAAGTGGTGGCTCACACCTGCAATCCTAGCATTCTGGGAGGCCAAGGCAGGAGGATCTCTTATCTCTTCATGTTAGGAGTTCAAGAATAGCCCAAGCAAGAATGCAACCTTCTCTCTACTAAAAAAAAAAAAAAAAAAAAATAGAAAAATTATCTGAGCATTGTGGCAAGCACCTATCATCCCAGCTACTTGGGAGGGTGAGGTGAGACAATCACTTGAATCCAGGATTTTGAGGTTGCTGTGAGCTAAGCTGATGCCACAGCGCCCTAACCTGGGTGAGACTCTCTCAAAAAAAAAATTTTTTTTTTTTTTTACTTTTAGAAACATTTTAATGAAATGTTATTTATCTTGATTACTAATGTCTCAGTGGCCCTACCCTAGTCAGCCTTGCTTGGAGATGAGGTTGTGGGGAGCAGAGGTAGGAAGACAATGGGAAGATGGGACCAACAAGGCCCAGAAAGTCCCAAAGAGGGTCTTGCAATCTTCCAGAAAACTTCGGTGCATGAACAAAGAAAGGCTGAGGAATTCTTCCAGATTAAAGGAGGGTAAAGAGACATGATCCTGGATTAGGTTCTAATGACATTATGAGGACAAAAGGCAAAGCTGAAATATGGGCTGTATATTAGATAATAGAATTGTATTAATGTTAAATTTCCTGAATTTGTTAATGGTGCTGTGGTTATGAAAGAGAATGTTCTTGTTTTTAAAAGGAGAAAAAAGAAGATGAAGAAAGTGAGGCCAGAAGGTGACAGCTGCCTGACAGCTGCATTAAGCCAAAACCCCCTCTTTCTCTCTCCAGCCTGCCTCTCCTCCAATTCCAGGCAGTCCCAAGGGGGGACGGTAAGAAGTGGCAATGGCAGGAAGTCTTGTCCAGAAGACAAGGTCCTGGAGAGCTGGCTGGATATTTTCCTCCTGTAACAAAAATTAAACTTGAATTCCCAAATTACTCCTCACCTTCCCCAGGAAAACTTGACAACTGGTACAGAAAGGAAACAGAAATTAACACTTACCCAGGCTAGATACTAGCAAATTCTCTGTTTAAGCTCCAGAGATAGATATTGCTCTCCCGCTCTCACAGAGGAGGAACTTGAGAGGTCAGGTTACTAGCCCAAGGCTACACAGTTAGGAAGTGAGAGAACTGGGATTAGAGCCCAGGACTCAGCCCAAAGCCAGCTCTCTTCCCACTTCATGCTAGTTGTGCAACTGGAAATTCCGTTTTCGTGCATCATCCTCCCAGCTAATCCTTTAGTTTATTTTTACTGAGTTGAGTTTGCATTAGCCTTGAGATTTTTGAGTCTGGAGTCAGACTGCCCCAGTTCTAGTCCCAGACTCACCAGTTACTACCTAAGGGACTGTGGGTAAATGACTTAACCACTCTGTGCTTTCATTCCCCCATCTGTGAAAACGGGACAATATAAGGACCTACCTCATGGGTTTGTCATAGGACTGAATAGGATTATACCAGTAGAGAATTTATGAGAATTCCTGGTACTCAGTAAATATTCAATAAATGCTCATTATCTGTCTGCATCTGTTTTGACTGCTTACCAGTAGGAGATAGTAGTCCAATTTTTTTTTTTTTTGGAGACAGAGTCTCACTTTGTTGCCCTCAGTAGAGTGCAGTAGTGTCACAGCTCACAGCAACCTCTAGCACTTGGGCTTAGGCAATTCTCTTGCTTCAGCCTCCTGAATAGCTGGGACTACAGGCGCCTGCCACAGTGCCTGGCTATTTTTTGTGGCAGTTTGGCTGGGGCCAGGTTTCGAACCTGCGACCCTTGGTATATGGTGTCGGCACCCTATTCACTGAGCCACAGGTGCCACCCAGGAGTCTGATTTTGACTAATAAACCCTCAGCACTTTGGCACATAAAGACGGATGTTTAATAATTGTTCCCACAGAAGTTATGTACCAGGAGGGCACCTCAAGATTCCTAAACTCAGTTTGAAATGCCTTTAAGCCACCCCCTACCCTCAGGTCAAGTGGTTATGAGAAGCAGCTCCCTCTTTCCTATCCCCAGGAGCCAGAATAATTCCTGAATATTTCAAATTCAGAAGAGGTCTGTCCTGAGCATACCTTGAACTGAGAGGAGGACTTCTTTTTTTTTATGTCTTATCTTACTGGAAAGTAAGAAGGCAAGTCAATTCTAGGGCAACATTACTGGGCGGGAAGAGTTGACTTAGAAGACCCAAGCCCTACTGGTTACAGGACCCCCATCTGCTGCATAATGTGGGCAAGTTCTTGTTCCCTCAGAGCCGACTGGACAGAGGGAGGGAATCACATTGCCCCTAGAGTAAACAAAGACTGCCAAGTCCTGGGTGTTTTTGGGTTCTTTGGAAAAAGCCTCCCTCTAAAGCCTGTCTTCTCATCTGAAACCCTGTCCCCACTCTAGAGGTTTAGATTCAGCTGGGGAGGACCCACAGCACAAGAAGGAAAACAAATTAACAGATTGTGGTCTAAGAGGCTAAAGCAGGGCGGGCCAAGAGCAGGGTGGCCATAGGTCATGCAGCAGTCAGACTGACCAACATGGCCCTTTCTAGGACAAGGCAATTTTCTAACGATAGACCAGTGGTTCTCAACCTTCCTAATGCTGTGACCCTTTAATACAGTTCCTCCTGTTGTGGTGACCCCCAACCATAAAATTATCTTTGTTGCTACTTCATAACTGTAATTTTGCTACTGTTATGAATTGTAATGTAAGCATCTGATATGCAGGGTAGTCTTAGGTGACCCCTGTGAAAGGGTCGTTCAACCCCCAAAGGGGTCTCGACCCACAGGTTGAGAACCACTGCTATAGATAGAATTCCAGAGCCACATGCACGCATGCAAGGAAGATAGCAAAGCAGAGAAGCTACCAGGTGAGTGTGTGTAAAGGGCAGGGCTGGGAAAAAAGGGCATGTGACTGTCAGGTCACATGGTTGCAGGGGGAGATCTGGGTCTGGTGGGGACTGAAGCTTGTACAATTTGAGGAGGACCTCTTTAAGAAAAAGACTACAGGCTCAGCACCCATAACACAGTGGTTACAGCGCCAGCCACATACACCGAGGGTGACGGGTTTGAACCCAGCCTGGGCCAGCTAAACAACTGCAACAAAAAAATAGCCAGGCGTTGTGGTGGCGGCTGTAGTTCCAGCTACTTGGGAGAATGAGGCAAGAGACTCCCTTAAGCCCAAGAGTTTGAGGTTGCTGTGAGCTGTGATGCCACAGCACTCTACCGAGGATGACATAGTGAGACTCTGTCCAAAAAAAAAAAAAAAAAAAAAGACTACTTAGGGGCTTGGAAGGGGCCAGTGTAAGCTAGGATTCATGACTTCACGGCGATCTCATCCCACAGGTGTGGCTTTCTGAACATGGGCACACTCACACACGTGTTTCTGTGAGCCTCCTTGTCCAGCCTCAGCACTATTTCTTTCCTCTCACACAGTACTTGGCCTGACCTGCAATGGGTATATGGTTCTTCCTGCCCTCCCCTCCCCTCTCCTACACACCGCACCACCACTGTCCACTAGGCGTGGGGTCCCTCCTCACTCCACCCACTTTGCTGCGGGTAGCCCCACCTTCCCCAAAGGGCACTGCAGGGGCCCTCCCAGCTGCTGCCAGAAAGGGTGAAACCACAGCTCCCCCACCCCTACCCCCATGACTGGCCCTTGCATTCCAGTCCTGCGCCCAGAGTTTGACCTTCTCTGCGGCTGGCTGCAGATGTGCTCTGTGTTACAGAAATAGTCTGGCTCCTGGGCCCCTCCAGGCCCTCCTTCTGCTCCACTCAGAGACACCCCCACCTCACTGGCTCCAGGGGAGTCAGGCAGAATCAGAGGGAAACTCTCCACTCCCCAACCTCCTCCCATATGCCTCACAGAGCAGAGCTGAGTAGGGCTGCCTCCTCCCCACTGGCTCCTTTGGAGATGCAGCAGATGGGGGTAAGAGGTTTGAGGGAGTAAGGCATGAAGGAGAATATAAACAAAGTGGGGAGCAGCACCAAGAAAAGCTAATCCAATCTGATGCCATGAGAGTGGGGTCAGCTTTCGGAACATAACTATTACCACTGGAACCAGAGACTACTCCCCCAGATTCCTCCTCCCTGACCACCAGCTCCACCGAGAGAAAGTAAGAGAATTTAGAGCCAAGTGTAGAGATAAAGATGGATTCAGATGGAGAAAGTCACTGACTAACACAACCTTCTTCCTAAAAAATGCTCTCCTGGCTCTAACAACAGTTGTCTGTGATGTGACATTTAACCCTTGAGCACTGCCTTCTGGTAGGAAAACACACAGCTTGTCTAAATGTAAATTGTTTTTCTCTTGCTAGAAAATCACAGGACAAAGACTAATCCTCTTCCCCCTTTATTTTCCTCTATCCAACAAGAACTTCTACCAGGCTCGGCGCCTGCAGCTCAAGTGACTGAGGTGCCAGCCACATACAACTAAAGTGGTGGGTTCGAATCCAGCCCAGGCCCACCAAACAACAATGATGGCTGCAACAACAACAACAACAAAAGTCGGGCGTTGTGGCGGGTGCCTGTGGTCCCAGCTACTTGGGAGG